>NC_092212.1:56463099-56496571 GCF_043381705.1 Parasteatoda tepidariorum
TTTGTATACTTAAAAAATTTAATTGAATATCAAAATGTCATTTTCCTGGCATGTCCCAAACAATATTTCCAATAATAACTAGCTTCAAAACTTCCCATACATTTTTCAAAATCTAATTTTTTTTATCTTATCCTTTGTAAGCATTTCTAGAATATACGCAGATGGTATTGTTTACTAAAACTTCGTTTAAAATAATTTTTTCAGTCAATAATTTGTTTGTCCCATGAAAATCTGTCATTTTCCTGGCTACTTTTATTTAGTGATTTATAACCAAAATAGACAGCGCCAGGAATCAATATCTCATGATAATATATTGATTAGATACCTTCCTGTCTGAACATGTCTTGTTGCATGAATAAGGAACCAATTTTCTGGCTCAAAATCTATTTCAAAATATTTTTCAAGGTGAGTAGGTTTTTATCCTGGCTTATTTTCCTGGCTCCTTGAAATCATTAATAACAAAAACTACATAGATTTATCTGAGTTATTTTAAGAAATACTGTTGTTTTCTGCAGAATATAAACGTCTTCGGCCAAAATATTAAATTAAAGTAAAGTTATATGCTATAAAATGTCAAATTTGTCATTATCCTGGCTGTCATTTTCCTGGCTTATGAATGCCAGGACATTGAAGTGTTACCAGAAATTCTTTTTAACTGCTAATACTGTAAAGAGGGAAAGCAAATATTAACCTAATACCAAGTTTATGTATGATTGTAATATTCTGGGATGTAATCAAAGTAATTTATTTATTTAATGATTGATTATTATACACAATTTTATTCAGTCACATATCAGCAGCAAAAATTTTTTTGTTTATTTCTACAGTGGATAAAAAGAATTAATTTAAGCAATTTATGGTCCATCTAACATAAAGGCTTAAGTTGAGTTTCCTACTATTAACTTAAAATGACTGTTTTTTAAACTTCTAAGGTAATATGTCATTTTCCTGGCATTCAAGATTTGGTGAATTTCTATTTTATTTTTTTTTCTCGAGCAAATGACAATAAATTACACTGCTGTCTATAAGATATTAATAAGTGTAGCTAAAGAAGTATACAAAAAAAATTTTAGATTATTTTGAAGACTTTAAATTTGAAGAAATTTCTTGGTCCGAATTGTCATGGTTCGTGAGAATCACCCATATATATATAACCTTTAAAAAAAATTATTAGTGGCCGAAACTCTAATTATGAGTTCTTACTCAAAGACTAGTTCATTCCCACCCAAACCTTATTGAGAATCGGCTAACTAACACGGTCAGGTAAGGAAACCACAATTGCTGGCGCCAAAAAAAAAGACATTCTTCACAAAAAAAATAGGTTTTAGACAGTTTTTTAAGTGAAATTAGGAGTTAGATTTTTTTAAATATATTGTTTAAACTACAATTCTTTTCAGTGATTATATTTAAAATAATTTCTATTTTGAATATTTCCTTTAAGTGACTTCATCAAGTTACAATATTTAATTTTTTAAATGTTGCCATGAATAATGACGTATTAATAAAATGATTTGTAATGCACTGTTCGTAAGCATATTTTATACTATATCTGTTACTATATTATTATGAAAAGCAATGCTTTATTTCCCTTTTCATCTATTGTTTTTGTTAAATCTTAGCAAAATGAAACGTAAATTTGTGGAAAAAAGTCTCTTACTATTCCTTTTAATCAATTTTTATTAAATAATAGATTAGGTTTATGTGAAGCATGCACGAATCTTAGCTATGAAATGACATTTAATGATTTCTTTTTAAATTTTCCAATCAATGATGTTTTTTTAATGAAAATATAAAAATATTACTGAATTGAAAATTTTGGATTCAAACAATTTTTTAAACATTCTTTTAACAAAAAATTTTAATTACAAGCTTCTTATTCCAAAAATTTTTTATCCTTTTCTAATTACATTTCTGCAATGGAGTACGAGTATATAAAAATGTACGCTTTGTTATTTCCTTTAAAATATACCAACTAAAAATTTACCTTCACCATTAGGAAATATTATCTTCTAAATTCAGATTCAAAGAATTATTTCTATTATGAAACTTTAATATACACTGTAGTCTCGACAATTTACTGTTTGACCAATTATATCAAGAAGGAAAACAAGATGGTTAGCTATGCAGCAGGCGAAGAATCAATGTGATAATTGTTATCCCATTTACTACTCCCATTTTATAGCGTACTATGCCAATGAATATAGCGTATTATGCCAGAGTGTGTAGCAACTTTGATAAGCTACACTTTTTTTCAAACTGCTTACATGTATTGTTTTCAGATAAGTACTTTGGCATTTTCTCTAGATCATGGCACAATACACAGAAACATGGCACAATAAACAGTGTTTTTTCGCATAACTCGTTCTTTGAAAATCACTCTTCTGAAAAAACTGAAGCTTAACTCACTGTTTCAAGGTTTTTAAATGAATGTTTATAATCTTTTGTTCATTCGTATGAATGCTTCGAATGTTTGTAGATGCCAATTCATTTTAAATTTTTTAAAAATTAAATATAAAGCACGATTTTTTTTATTGACTAGCTTTTTTGAGAGGTTTTGCAAAAATTTCCATTTCAACATAGATTTTTAACTACATAGATTTGTTTGGCAATAAATTAACCAAATGTTACCACATAATATTCAGGTCGAGAGGCTTAAGGTTGAAAATGCTATTTGTTTATCTTTCCCATTTATTAGTATAAAAGGGGAATGGTACTGACCCAAAATAAAACTAAGATTTTTTTAAATCAATGGAAAAATCATTAAAATAATCATTCATAGTTAGGGAATCTAGTTAAATTTGAAGTGATTTCATTATTTTACGAAAATAAAGATTTTGAGATTACATGCACCAGATTTCAATACAGTGCTTATTCAATGTCCCAGATTCAATGTCCTAAATTTCAATATAGTGCTTAAATCATTCCAGTACAATAATAAGGGCCACCGAGTTCCCTTGAATATTGTAGTTAATCTGAAGAAAGTGAAATATGCATTTTCACTTTCATAAAAAAGAAATTTCACTATTTGTATGACTAATACACATTGCATGTCTTTCCTACAATCATACAATTGTTGTTTGATTTGTAAAAACTTAACCAAAAGCACTTTTAAAATTTTATTACTTCAGTAAAATATTTTTGAGATATTTAAATCTAGTACCAGAAAGTCAGTTCAGGGATTTAAACTAAAATTCTCTATTAGACACGTAAAATGGCTTCAATTCTCTTATTTAAATCATTTATGTAATACTATGACTTAGATCTGATCAACACAACATGAAAAGGAAATAACTTGCACTAAATCCAAGTAAAATCTTTCGTCTTTAAAAGCATGCATTTGAGTGTGATCAGATAAAGTTTGTTTAAAACATAATTTCATCGCTTTGCAGCTTGTTTATTTGTTGATTTTTTCCTATGCATTTTTAATCGTACTTGAAAACACTAATTTTTGCTTTATTTCTTCATTTTAATGAACATCTACTTATTAAATTAGTCTCAACGAGAAAAGTTTTGTGGTACCCAAACTGGAAAGAAATATAAAATACAACTTTAAGATAAGGAATTCGATATTCTATCTGATTCGTTTCATGATTCTTATATCAATTCCAGCTCTGCCACACGTGATTGGGAAACAAATTGAATATCCGGCAAATGTTTATATTTCTTTATATGTAATTTTACACTATCACCGGATTTTTCACCGGATCAAATTTTGGTATAAAGTACTTAGGCGCGTCCTCCATAGAATCCATTTTTACCGTAAAATGCTATACCATAATTTTTACAGTAATATTTTTTTAATTTAGAGGTTTGGTGATTTTATGGTAATTATTACTGTAAAAATTACGGATTATCAGGGATTTTGTCCCGTAACATGTTCCGGTTAAAATTGCCGACACCTTGAGTGGCGGAACTTTTTATTGTAATTTTTGCCGGATAGTGATTGTCAAAATTATTACGGCTAAAATATTTCTTCAAGTCTGGTTTTCTGGTTGGCGGAAGAGGTGCGTGTGTTTCAACTTGGCTAGTAAGCAGACTATTTTTTTTTAAAGTAGCAACGTGTGATCGTAAACAATTGAGAGTTTGTCATCTGAGGGCCAAGCCTTCACAGGCAATCCAATATTAAACCTATTATTAACCGTAGAAAAATCGCATAAAACACCAAAATAAAAATATTTTTTGTTCTTATAGTATTTAATTACAATTTAGGTAGAGAATAGTTTTATATTCTGAAATTGCGTTAAACAGTTTGAACAAGAGTAAAATTTTGCACGATTTAGGGTAGAAACTATGCATTTAGATCAATAGTTGCTACCTGTAACCACAGATACTATCTGTTGTGTTAGTGACCATTCCTGGTTTTCCAGATGTGTGTTTTTTTATTTAGTTAGACTGGAAAATAAAACAAAATTAGAATTACTGCAAAAATCCTTGTTCATGTAGATTAAGATCAAACATTCTTTGAACATAAAATAAATTCACATGAAAATACCTTCTATTTTTATGTCTAACAAAACAGGAAGGAGCTTATAATTATAGTACCTAGAACCAGCGTCAGTATTGTGCATTGAACTTGTCCAAAGTATGAACAACAGGGTTTCTTAGAGCCAGTAAGCAAAAAAAAATTTTTTTCATGGAAAATTTTACGTTCTTGTTAATGTATAAGATTCTTAAGCATCTAAATAAAATATAGTTTGTTATTAAGTTTATGTATTAGTTTAAGCTCATGCGAGCTTCTCAAACATTTCATCAAAAAATAAGAAGTTAAAACTAATCCTAATTAAAGCATTTTCCCTTATTTTTACCAAATATTGGATTTCAAATAGTTATTTAATATAATTTTAAAGTCTGCAAATTCTCCAGACTATCAGGTCTGAATATCATACATAACATGTAATTCGTTGTTTATAATAACAATAATAAGTTTTTATTTACATTCATGCATTTTCATTTCTAAAATTAAAATAACAAAGATAAGGATTAGGCTCTCAATTAGGCTTTTTTTGTTTATCTCTTATCAGACCTGACATTTTGAATTTTGACCTGAAATCTTTATCAGAACGCCTGAATAACCTTTAAAGTAAAGAGATGTTAAAGATAGAAGCTGTACTATATCACTTAACTATTATAATTCGATCAATTACCGTAATTTTGTGGTTGTTAAAAAGCATCCAGTTGTTTATACATCTTGAAATGAGACGTATTCCAATTAAACGTTACTAGTAACTTATTGAAGAAATAGTCAGGTGAACAGTTTCGAAGTTTTATGCTTCATAGATATGCGCTTATAGCTCTCTTGGAATCACCTATTGACCATTTATATATTTTAGGTAAATTGAAGAGACAAATAAGTGAATGAAGTCAGCTCAGACATCTCATATGTTTGCTTTAAATAGTTCCCTTTCAAATATTGTGTTCTGAAAGTAGCTGAAAAAATTTGTTGTTAAAATCATGACGAAATTTTAAAAAAACTCAAATGATTTAAAATATATAAATTGCAGCTATCGCAATTCGCGATGGCAGCGAACTGTAGGCGGCATTTTTGTATGAGACGAATACCTGCGATTTCTATATGAACAGTCATTTACTCTAGTGACGTCTTTAATGCAGCGTGTAGCGTTGCAACGTCCCTTCTTTATTGTGGCTTAAAAAAGAAAAAATTTTGATATTCTTTCTTATGCAAACGAAAACAAAATGGTATTTCTTCTTTTTAGAGAAGGAACATCCAAAACACATCGGAAAAATACTTGTACATAAACAGAAAAAATATATATATATTCTTATTAGAGTTAAAACCTAATGCCCGAGAAATTGTTTCACTAAATTTAATGATATTACATGAGAGGCTTATATAAACTTTACATTCCATAGTTTTACGAATCATATTACTTCAAAAATTTAAATTAACAAAAAGTATACATAAGCCTCATAATTTTAAAAAATTTAATTTTGTAAAAAAAGTTTTTTGACAACAATTTTTATCAAAAAATTTTAAGTTTCAATAAAAAATCATTATTTAGAAACTAAAAAACATAAAATAAAGAATACTTACGAAACAAAAAAAAACAATTCTTTTTTGAAGCCAGTTTTTAGTGCTACGAAAATTCGTCTTTGGGATTTGGCAAAAACGAAACAAGATGCAATTTTATTTTTTCAGGAGCGAAATGTTTTACCAAAAAAACGATAATGTACCAATTCCCATGACATGAAACTTTATCTTGGTAAACGTACGTTTTGAAATGTTATTTCATTTGGAATTTTATTTATTACAGTTAATATGGCGACAGAAATAAAGATTGTTAAAATAGAGAAGAAAATAGAGATTGCTTTGGATCTATATTAAACTCTATATCGACCCATTTCCCACTAAAATCCGATTGACTACTTTGATTTTAAATAAAGTGTTTCATTGTATGATTTGTTGCAAAAATTTTAGGTGCAAATTGGCGGCACTTAAAAACCACCAAATCTGAAGCTGCGGTGGCGTTAATACGTAAGTACCGAATTTTTATTCTATACTTTTCTGAATCATATTACTTTAAACATTAGAATATGCAAGAAGTATACATAAACTCATAATGTTATACCAATTATGTTTTCAAAATAAGTATTTTGACAACAATTTTTTTCTAAAAATCAGAAATTAAAAAACGTAAAACAAAGAATTCTTAGGACAAAAAAAATGATTTTCAAAATTCCTCATATTAAAATTAAAAAAAACTTTCATATTGTTTCTCTTTTTTTATTCTTATAGCTCTTAATCAGACGTAAAAAACCATTCTGTAGAGAACTACCGTCAAATAAGAAAAAAATTATTTACAAGCTAATTTTTTATTATAAAAATCATACCTTCACACCTTCACTTATCTTAATATAACACGCACCTTCTTTATAAATCCGCAGAATTCCAAATGAAATGTTCACTTTAAAATTTTATTTTCAAATAATATATACATAGATTATCCCTTTATTACTTTTAGATAACATACCACACATCAAAATTTTATAATTGTAAGATCTCGATATGAATTTGAATATGTAGCTTAAAAACAGAACAGCTGAATTCTAGTTGAAATTATTCTTTCAAAATAAAAAAATACTTACCAAGAAAACAGTAAAAATTTATTATTCATCAGCACAAATAACACTATTTAAAGTAATTTGGATGATTTTTTATTGTTGTTTTCCGAATTATATAGATACAGAAATATATACTGTTCTATAACGAAGAAGAATATTCTATAACTATTACAGTTCTGTACGCTCTGAATTCACATTTATTTATTGGAATGACGAAAGCAATGTTGACTTCACTTTAATTTGTGATGAATTGAAGACAGAAAAAATTATTTTACCGTAATACTCACATCTGCAGCAGCAAGTGATCATGAAATTGTAAGTTATGTTGTTGGTAATAGAAAGGTAAAAATTATTTAGATAGTGTTCTTCAAATGCTTGGCATGTTCTGCTTCAAAGTTCGGCATGTTCTGGTTAGTTTTTTCAAGTTCTGCTACCTTTTCCTTAAGGAAACTTTGCTTCTTATTTGCTGCTAAGAAAATGGAGTCCGTCATTGCCAATGGTTATGATGGAACTAAAGCCTGATATTTTCAGGCTCCCGCTAGAGGGCGTACTCGAGCGTTGCGATCGCGAATCTCTTGTCTTAAATTGAAAACGATTTATCTAGAATGTCTTTTTCCTTTACGTTATTATAAGTTCGATAATAAGCTAGATCAAGTATGTTTGGAGGTTTTTATTACAGAAGTTTCAACTCTTGATAATGTTATTTACTTTGTTGAAGTAGTCAGTGTATTTAATGTAGACAGTTCTTAGGAAAATTGAAGTGTTTTCTTAAATTCAAAGTAAGTTCTCTTTTTAAGTTGATTATTCAAACTTGATTTTACCAAATGTATAAATTTAAAATTTAAAAAAGAATTTAAAACTTTCACGAACTCATCATAAAGGCAAAATCATTACTTCAAAAGACAGTCCAATGACGATTACTCTAAAATTATTTACAATCACTTCTGTTAGCTGCTCCAGAAAATATTGTTTTGTTTTATTCAAATGAAATAGGAAAATGTTTATCCAAGTACAAAGGTTTACAGTTTTGAAGTTTTTTTAAAGATTCCCTCATCAAAAACACATCCCAACATCAGCTGAAATTTTCAGATATTTTTTTGGGGGTGAAAATTTATTGTAAGGTGTCCCTCTTATTTGAGATTTTAATGTTCTTGCCGAAAATAACTTAACAGTGAGAATTTCTAACATTAAGATACCACCATAAATGAAACGGAAAAAAGGAAGATTTAAGTCCCCAAGACTCCAAATTTTGAGTTAACTCTAAACATACCAACACCTTACAATACAATACAACCTACAATAACCGGTCTTTTGAACGGTTATGATATGTTTAGTGCTGTTATTGTATGTTTAGCGTATGGTATATTACATTTCCCAATCAAGTAACCAGCATATTCTATATTGTAACCTTTTTTTTAAAAATGATTGCACACAGCCAACTCTGTACAATCATGGTGAGAAAACTATTTAAAATATACATTGTCTTTACTAGGTTAAAAAAAATCAATATATTTTTGCGTAATATCATGTGCTAACAAGTAGAAACGGTAACAATTATTCATATTTTATTTTTAATTCCCAGATTATAACTATATTTTTAAAAGTTTAGTTGAGACTATTGCCTGGCATTTTCATTAATAAAAAATGACAGACAAATATTTTCAAAGTACTAAAGAAAAACAATCTATCTTATTATATAAAAGGCTAATACGTACGTACGTATGTATGTATGTATCAATAAAACCGATGATATTTCTTTTCTCGCGCTGGCAACAGTTTTCATTTTTAATTGATTGGATTTGGCGCGCAAGAGCACGTAGCGAGCAACCAGATAACAATAAGCAGAGTGAGCATTATCAGGTTGTTCAATTCAGATTCATGCCCTAAAAACATGATAATATTTAATTTAATCTGACTCAACATGTAGCCCTTTTAAAAACGGAAACAATAATCAGAGTGAGCATTATCAGGTTGTTCAATTCAGATTCATGCCCTAAAAACATGATAATATTTAATTTAATCTGACTCAACATGTAGCCCTTTTAAAAACGGAAACAATAATCAGAGTGAGCATTATCAGGTTGTTCAATTCAGATTCATGCCCTAAAAACATGATAATATTTAATTTAATCTGACTCAACATGTAGCCCTTTTAAAAACGGAAACAATAATCAGAGTGAGCATTATCAGGTTGTTCAATTCAGATTCATGCCCTAAAAACATGATAATATTTAATTTAATCTGACTCAACATGTAGCCCTTTTAAAAACGGAAACAATAATCAGAGTGAGCATTATCAGGTTGTTCAATTCAGATTCATGCCCTAAAAACATGATAATATTTAATTTAATCTGACTCAACATGTAGCCCTTTTAAAAACGGAAACAATAATCAGAGTGAGCATTATCAGGTTGTTCAATTCAGATTCATGCCCTAAAAACATGATAATATTTAATTTAATCTGACTCAACATGTAGCCCTTTTAAAAACGGAAACAATAATCAGAGTGAGCATTATCAGGTTGTTCAATTCAGATTCATGCCCTAAAAACATGATAATATTTAATTTAATCTGACTCAACATGTAGCCCTTTTAAAAACGGAAACAATAATCAGAGTGAGCATTATCAGGTTGTTCAATTCAGATTCATGCCCTAAAAACATGATAATATTTAATTTAATCTGACTCAACATGTAGCCCTTTTAAAAACGGAAACAATAATCAGAGTGAGCATTATCAGGTTGTTCAATTCAGATTCATGCCCTAAAAACATGATAATATTTAATNGCTAGACGTTAAGAACGTATCCAATGAGCGAGCAAAGCGAGCATCGGATTGCAAAGCAATCCGAAATGAACTGCAAAAGCAGTTCTGGGGGTTGGAGAGCGCAAGCAAGCAGGGGGGCGAAGCCTCCTAGTTATTAAATAAAACACAGAGATATCAGTTTATGTTATAAATTGTGTTAACGTGTTCATTTTAACTCATTCACGCTCAAGGATAATGATTAAACGCTTAATTTTAAAAAAAAATGGACTTTGAAATTTTTGATATAGGCTGAAGTTTCAAATGGATGATTTGAAACAAGGGTAATAATTTAATTAAAATCATTTAGTTTCTTACTAATGAAGTGCTTAAAAAGGTCTTCAATCAAAAGGGACCCACGTAAAATTTCAATGATCACTATAGGAATTCTCTATTCCATTACTTAAATGTAAAGTTATAAAATCGTGATTAACTTCAAACAATGACATAAAAATAAATAATAAGGCTTGTTACAAAATTTTCTAACAAGACTTTATTAATAATACATTGTTAAATGGCAAATAATTATAAGAGATCAGTTGTATCACAGTTATAACATGAACTGATTTTCTAAATATGCACTCTATAACAAAAAAAATCGACGCACCAAGAAGCAATCATCCGATTGCTTTGAAATTTCGTATGCATGAATGTTTTGAACAGATATGGCTGGAATGATGCCGACTGGGGACGTATAGTCTTTAGCGACGAATCCCACTTCCAACTGTGTCCTGACGATCATCGAAGACATGTTTGGAGACGCACAGGGCAGAGGGGGGATCCTGCTTTCACTATTGCACGCCACACCGGCCCTCAACAAGGCACTATGGTCAGGGGTGCCATTTCCTTTGACAGCCGGACCTCTTTGGTCGTCATTAGAGGTACACTTACTACACGTCGGTACGTCGACGACATCCTAAGACCTGTTTTGCTACCGTTCCTTTTGCAGCGCCCTGGGCTGGTTTTTCAGCAAGACAATGCCAGACCACATGCTGCACGTGTTGCTATGAACTGTCTGCAAGCTTGTCAAACTCTTCCTTGGCCTGCCAGACACCAGATCTCTCTCCCATCGAGCATGTCTGGAATATGATGGGAAGGCGATTGCATCTGGCGCGGAATGTTGATGACCTCGCTCGACAATTGGATTGAATTTGGCAGGAAATACTGCAAGAGACTATCCGGGAGCTTTATCGGTCTATGCCACGCCATGTGGCAGCTTGTATCCAGGATAGAGGCGGGTCAGCACCTTATTGAACTTGTTACTGTAACTCTGCAATAAATTATTCAATTGTTCTGAAATTTATTTCATTTACTATTCTGTACATTGTCTTCCTATCCACCAATTTTCGTTTCAATCGGACAACTCCTTCTTGGTGCGTCGATTCTTATAGAGTGTATTTACTTCAGATAGCTTAAGTTGAGTTTCATACAAAAGTTGCTGAGCATTTTCTAAATTATAAGAAATTGAAAGTTTTTTCGAAATGCATATATCTAAAATAATTTATATTTTTTTACAAAAAGTAAAATCAATTCCAATCACAGCCATGTAGAAAATTTTTTTTAAACAAACTTTGCATTATATGAGCAAAAATATCGATTAATAATAATAGTAAAAATGTGTCCCAAATTTGAATAAACATTAATAAAGGTATTAAAAATGTAAAAGAATGCTAAAAAAGGTATTTTTGCATGTTTATTTTTTTTTATTTATATCTGACGCCCGTGTTTAAAATAACATCTTTAATATCACTAATAGTTCACTAAATAATTTAAATAAAAAATACATTTTTAATACAAAATTAATTGAAGAATTGTCATTTTGTTACAGAAAGTCATACAGTTTTCGTTGCAGAAAGTTATACAGTTGCAAAACAGTTTTAAATAATATATCTTTAAAATGCTAAAGCTCAAAATCTTATAATAAATTGAAAACATAAGCAATTATCAAAAAACAGCAACAGGGTATGATAAAAATTCAAGTACAATTTCAAACTTTAAAAATACGAAAATTCCAGTCTAAAGTAACGAAAACAATAATAAAAATTTGAAGAGAATTAGACTAAGTACAATAATATGAAAAACTATATTTCTCTTTTCACATTGATAGAAAAAATAAGTGCTGCTTGATAAAATTTCACGGAATAAGTAATAACTTATGATAGAATAAAACAAAGACATAATTGTTGAAATAAAAGCTGTTTGCGATTGTCAATATTGTTTTCGATTTCAACGTTTTTTAGTATATTGAAACTGACACAGAAAACTGAAAGTAAACAAAATCTCTTCTGTTTGCGGTTGGAATAGTCGAGACCAATTATCGTGGCTCCCTTCTATAGGTGAGCATTAAATTTCCAAAACTTATTTCACTACTTTAATTTTAAATAAAAGAATTTACAAATTGGTTCGACAAATGCGTACTATAAAATGTTATATGTTGACTATTATTCAAGATGATTAAAGAGAAAGTTTTAAGGTGCGAAACTAACTTTTAAAATTTCTCTTTACTCTTTTATTAACAATTTTTTTTCAACAAAAGATGATTATTTATTATAAATGATATGGTTTTTTTGTCGTATATACTTTGAAATTAACGTTTGCTCTGTATACTTTCATTTAATCAGTACTAAGCATGTGTAAACACGTGTCCTAGTGGAGCTAGTGTAGACACAGGGTAGTGGGGCTAATGTGTACCCATACTAATGCGATTCAAATTTTAAAGGGAAAAAAATATGAATTGGATATAAATGTAATACATTTGATGATATTTGTTTTCTAAATTAAAATGATTTTGTAGAATAAAGCTCTTGCATTAAATGTTATTAGAAAATTTAAAAAAGACGTTTTATCAAGTTTTTTTAATAGAATATAATTCAATATAAATGGTCTAAGAGGAAAAAATTGCAACAATTAAAATTAAAACAGAATATCAGCGAACGATACCGTTTTTGCTTTTGCGAGTTGCTTCCATTGTTCCAATGAGCTAAATATAGCTAAGGCATGCACTCCGTGTGTTACCCATTCGTATCATTTCCTCATCAAGTTAAAACTATTTCCAATAACTCCAAATCGTATCTGTTCTTTTAAATAAATCAAATTGTGCGATGATTTTCAAATCTATTGATTTCCCTTCAAAGTGTGTTCTTTAGAATAGTGAAATGCTCCACTACAATTTAGTATTTTAATTAAATTATGTCAATATTTATGAATTGTTTTTGTAAGTTGAAATATGTTCGTAAAATTTAAATTTTAAATCGCGTGTATTTTCAAAAGATTTTCATATTTAATACATAATTAAAAACAATAAAAGAATACATACCACCACCTTAAATTATAGTAAAATCTGCCATAAATAACAACTGGAATGTAATGTAATAAAGAAAATTGTAAAAAAATATAAGTAATATTCAAAGGTTATCCTTTGTATTTAAAGATATTTTCTAAATGTATTGACAAGGAAAAGTTTGTCAGAAAACAAAGCATGGTCCGTAGAAACTATCGCTGTATATTCGAACTACATAGAGATGGTTTTAAATTAGATTCTAAAATTTATGAATTTTCGAGCTAACTTAAGCCAAGTTTATTATATAATATATATACAGTGGTGGCCAAAAATGTGTACATTTTTTGAAAGTTTCATGTTTTTCAACCTCGTGTGCTTGTAGTATTATCGTATATTAATTTTCACTTAAATACAAACGTTTATATATCAAATTAAAAGTAATTTAATGTAAAATTTAATAACAAAAACAGAATTAAAATATCTGTATTACAAAAAAAGTTATGCTCATTTTAGGTGAACAAACAAACACAAATCGTTTTGAATAAGGACGTGTTTTGTAATAAAAGCGTACTAGCCAATCAGAAACACTGTTCTTAGGACTAATCAAATATCTGCAGGATTTGCACTACAAGCTAGAATTCCAAGGAAAAAACTTTATTTAAATCAAAAGCAAAGCGAAAAATGAGTTAAGTGGGCAAAAGAACACATTAAATGGTCAGAAAACCAATGGAAGCAAGTAATCTGGAGCGATGAGAGTAAAATATCGCTCTTTGGTAGTGATGCTAGAAAATACGTGAGACATTCAGTAGGGGAAGCACTTCATCCTGATTGCATTGAAGCAACTACAAAAAACCCAACAAATGTCATGATTTGGGCATGTACGTCTGCAAATGGTGTGGGCCGAATTCAAGTGATTGATGGCATCCTGAATGCCAAAAAATACATTGAAACTGTCCTGAAACATATATTTCTCTCTACGNCTCTGTTCTAGAGCCACATTATTTTTAATGATTCATTCCCCACATTAAGAACCATTTTTTAAATCAATGCTTTCTTGCTAACTGATTAATTTGTTTTATGCAATGTACTCCTTCATTTAAAACTGATTAGTTATTACTTTTGTATTTTTGATGCTGGCATTTCAGTACAACTTATAGTTTGTCTATAGAAGAAACTTCACTAGCATTTCGTCTGGAACCATAATAGTGACTATGGTAATTATAATATGGTGTTATGGTAGCTATAACTATTCTCAGTAGAGGTTTAGAGTCACTGTTTAGGACAGGTTTTGGCTTGTGTTGGCAAAAGAAAGGGAATCTTTTTCTTCGGTCTATTGTGTCAGCCCTCTACGAGAGGAGCTACACTCCCTGAAATACGCTTTTCTTGTTTCCATAGCAACAGACGGCTACAGATTTTGTGGCGGGGGGAGTTCTTACCGTAGACAAACTATATAAACCTAACAGCACAATCTTCTTATTCTCACCTTCATTTAGGATTCCGCGGAGAATAGTCTTGTAAATATTCCAAAAATTAAACATGGTCTTATATATATATATATATATATATGCATCCAAAATTTTTGTATATAACATATACCATCACCAAAACTGTTTCTAAATATTTCTATTTTTTACTTACTACACAAAAATTTAAATTACGTTTAATAAACTAAATAAAATAAAGCTACGTAATAAAACCAAAGAAACAATAGCAATACAAAGGATATTCTTTTCTTTTCATGAACTTAATTCATGTCAACGTGTTCTACCAAACAAGATTTTTTTAGCGAATCAACAGCATTTTCAAGTATATCTTTTTGAATATTGGAATTGTTATGAGCAACTTCTGAAATGAGCTTGTCAATATCTTCAAGCTTGAGAAATTCTTTCATATACGAGCACAAAATATCCACAATTTTGCTATCATTTCCACTTTCCAGCGATTTATACATTTTAGAGCTAACTTCAGCCAAGTCTATTCCTTCCTCTGCGGGAATTAAACTCAATGAATTTACAAACTTTTCAAATTTATCCATAATCTTTAACGCTCTCACGCGAGATCTTAAACTGGAATTTTCACTCCTACCAAGAGAAGTATACTTTTCATTTTTTAGTTTTCTGATTGTAAAATCCAACAATAGCAACAAATTGTTAGTATTAATATTTTGAAGTAAATTATCAGCTGAAGTCGAAAAATAACTTCCGTTTGTTGATGAATGTCCCCCAATAGTTGGAATGGAATCTTCAACCAAGCTTGAAGGAGAGGCTTGAGGGAAATTTTTGGAAAAATGATGTAACGGGTCCACGTAGCCCTGCCCAACGACTGATTTTATGCTGCGTGAAAAACGACTAGATAACGGAGCGCTATAGGGACATGGAGTACCTTCTTCTTCTTTAGCAATACATTTTAAGACAACTGTTTCGTAAATTAATTTTACCAAACTATTATGATTATCATCATTTTCATTTGGATCGTTATTAGGATTGAATACAATATTAAACAGATCATTCACACTTAACTTTTTAAACACTTCAAGAGGCTCTAAACCATAATACTTCGTGTACTCAGCAGAGTCTTTGTTTTTAAGATAATGATACATAATACGAAAACTTTTTTCATGTGCCAATTCATGAAGGTATCTCCCTTCTTTCGTTGCGCGATCAACTACACTTGGAACTTTCTCTATAATCGCTCTCACGAAATTTAAGTTCATATCATCGATTGCAATCTGTATTGCTAAAATACCGTTACTGTCGGTTAATTTTACATTAACATTTGCGTCAAGCAACAAATCGAGAAAATCCGTTTTACGATATTTAACAGCTAAATGTAATGGAGTGGAGCCATCGTTAGACTGAGCATTTAAATTCGCGTTATTATTAATCAACAAAAGTAATGCGTCTGACTTGTTGCGCATCATGGCAAGATGTGCAGCAGTAAATCCATTATTTTCGATTTTAACATCTTTATCTGCTCCTTTATTTGCCAAACTATCAGCTGTTTGCAACTGTCCAGCAGCAATAGCAAGATGAAATGGAGTGATGTTACCATTCCCAGATAAATTTATGTCAACCCTTGTATCGTTCAGCAATAGCGAAGATACGTTTTCATTTTTGAAATATATTGCAAAATGAAGAGGAGTCCATTTATTTTTAATGGTGACTTTATTGATTTCAATATCTTCTCTTGAAAGTAGTTTCTTTACAATGAAGTATTTTCCAGACATTGCAGCAAAATGCAACGCTGTCATACCATCATCATTCGTTTCATTGATATCTTCCAACTTGGTGCTGTTGTACAAAGATTCCATTACTTTGGAAAATCCATTAAGGGCAGCTAAATGTAAAGGAGTTAAGCCTAATTTTGTTTTCGCACTGATTTGTATACCTTCCTTTTTAAGCAAGGCTCTTACGATTTTGGCATTACCTTTCTTGTGTGTAGCATGGTGCAAAGTTGAAAATCCTGCTCTGTCCACAGCATTTACATTTAATTTATTACTTGCCAGTATTTCCTTAACTGTCTCCAAGAATCCATTCTTGGCAGCGAGATGTAAAGGAGTCAGCTGATCTGCTTTTGTTTGGGTATTGACATCAGCATTGTGCTTAATGAGCTCTTGAACAAAAGTTTTTTGATTCGATTCAGCCGCTAAATGTAGTGGACTATACCCTTTCTTATCTTGAAAATTAATGTTTATCTTATTAAAAAGAAAATCCGTAGCAACCTTGTCATTACCAGCTAATGCTGCAGCGTGCATTAAATTTCGACCTTTTTCAAAAATAACATTAATATTAGCTCCTTTTCCAATTAGTAATTCCGTTTCATTATAAGCTAAGTCTTGATCTCCTCTTCCAGCAGCATTATAGAGATCCCTGTCGATGTCTCTAAATTTTGTTTCTGTTTTCTTTACAACGCCAACAAACTGAGTTAAACCATTATCGATTTTTCGGAATATTAACCTCTCTCTGCCATTGTTGTCTTGGGGAACTGTAATTGTTGGATTAGCTTTTATGCCAATTTCTTCTGTTTTAGACCAACTACTAAATTTAGAAAACTTATTTTTACTTCTTAACTGGACCGCATAACTTACAGTAGATTTATCTTTCCAATCACCATACTTTGAAGTAATATCAGGTGGTGTGAAGTCTATGTCCTTTACTTCAACTATTTCGTCCACATCTTCGATCATATTCAAGTCAATCTCTTGCAAGGTTTTCTCTAGATTCAGCAATGTGTCGACAGATATATCTTGGTACCATTCGTTTTTAACATTTTTAATGAAGTTTTTATTATTTACCTGTTTTACTATTTGAATAACATCGGAAAAAAGAGAATTTTTAAATTTTGTACTCATAGACTTAATAAGTCCAAACTGAGAGTTAAATTTATCAAAATTTCCCATCTCGTAATTATAGTTGGCAATGTAAGCATATTGTTTCATGAGATAGAACTTTACCAAAAAATATGTTTGCGTACCAAAAAACAAAGCAAACAGTGCTTGGAAAGCTTTATCATCAGAAGCATCGTCAGGAATTGCATAGTGATTATTCTTATCTATAAGTTCATATAGAGCTGAATATAGACTATTACCAGGGTCCGAGTAGTTTTCTAATGTGTGCAGAACACTGTTTTCCTTGCTTAATTCTTCGATATATTCATTTTTCTGATAATTGTTAAGTGATTGCCTAGTTTCTTCAAAATATCTAACGAAAGTATTTATTTTGTTTATTATTGCTTGAATCTCTTTATTTTCTATGGTATCGATTACAATTTTAAAACCTCGATACATTTGACTTTGGACATTATCGATTTTATTTAGAGTTTCACTTACCTTACGAGAAATTTCTTCCAACGCTTCCGTTTGTACATCTAGTTTCTTGTCGATATCACTAAATCGCTTATTCATGATCAATTTAATTTCGTCAAAATTGACATCATCACATTCGAGAGCTGTTGAAGTAATTTCAAAACCTGCTTGTGCAAGATGAGCTGCCATAGCAAAACCAGCGGCAGTCTTAGATGGATCAGGGATATCCCCTAAGAGATCACCTACCGTACCTGCTATCTTCGAACCATATTCAAGTTTCTTACAGAAACCTTTCTTTTCGTCTATCTTCTCCATAGCTGCTTCATACTCTTCATCAGTTTCTCTTTTTGCAAGGTAAGTCATCATACTTTTTGCAGGCATTTCAAAAAGCTATACTTAACAGGATCTATACTTCTTGAATATAGTTCTTTGCAAAAAATTTTAGATTACATTTATATATATAGATAGGTATGAACCACCTGTTTAAAAAAACAGTTGCTACCTATGCAACTCAAAACTTCTAGATTTATGAAATATTTTCCCCAATAAAACATATAAAAAAATTCCCCTCATTGTTTTTCATGAATTTGTGTCGAACTTTTTACTGAAGTCCATATATTTAGTAAGACAGATTGTCAGATAGCTTTTATAACGTCAGTTGTAATGTCACAATATTAACTTTATGTCTCATTTGTTTGATTCGAAAAAAGAAACATTTTTCTTCTTGAAAAACGTGTGATGTCTCTGATGTTCGAGAAATACAAATGTCATATGTTTTAGCATTGCTTTCAAAACGTTCTCAGTTTTTTTTTCGAAGAAATATCTCTTTATTATGATTGGCTATAAACCGCATGTTTCACTACCGAAAAAATGTTTCTAGTTCAAATATATAGTCTGGATATTTTTTAGACCAGCTTTTGAAAAAAAAAGATCTTCTAGATTTCGTTGAAATTATTTCAATTTAAAACTAGTAAAACTCAATATTTTGCAGCATAAATTGCCCAATACTAATTGTTTATTACAGTAATAATAAACCCTAATCATTTCTAATTTAGAATTAATAATTTCTAATTATTTCTAAACCGAAGCTATTATGATCTTTTATATAAAATCTTCCTCTCAAATCACTTTTAAACTTTTAAATATATTTATTTTAAGTCTTCCTTTACAATACGATTTTAATTTTTTTTTCAATTTCTTTTGGTTTAAAATTTTCAAAGTTTAATTGTTATTACTGTAGGTGACAGTACATACAATTGTTATTACTGTACAATAATATGGTTTATTTCTCAGATTGCTTAGAATATCTAAAACAAAATTTTTTCTAACTATACCGATAGTCTACTGGCCAAGTAATTGTATATACTAATTCTTAAATGCCAACTGATGAGATGTTTAAATTGTTTAAACATCCATTTGATTCACACTTGTGAAATACGAAGCAAACAATTTTACTGTGGTACAAAACTGAAACCATTATAAGCTTAAAAGTAATTAAAAAGTATATATTTATATCGCAGTTAAACAGATTTATTTTAGGTCGTTTGTAAGAACCCTTAAGTATGGAAGGTACACTGTAATTAGCCCTTTTAAAGACAAGTTAAAACAAGCTAAGCAAAATGAAACTTTTTAGAAAAGAATTTAAATAAAATGAATAATTTAAAAGTAAAACAATCTCAAAATAGAATTTCTAAACATCCCTTGGTAATCGTTATTGTTCACAAATAATTCTTGGAAAATATATTTAGAAAACTATATAAATAATAAAAGCGGTACAGCTTTTAAAGGAAATGATTATTAACATTATTCTTGCTCGATTATAATTTCTTATTTGCATGTCTTATACCCAAAAAAAGGGTAAGAAATATTTCAAGTAATTCATGATTTCCTAATGAAGTCTTCGAGTACGGAGTTAGTAATTCGAAAAATCAGCCTATAACATGCTAATTAATTTATGTTTAGTAATAATTAAACTAGTACTATCCTTAAATTATAGCTTTCACTAACTAAGTGTGACTTTTAAAAGGAATTTGCTTTTAAAGTTAACAAAAACAATATTCAGTAGTATATTGAAGTTTTTATCTTTTATATGTCATTTTTCGGTCCAAAGACTTCGGTCAAAATTAATCGCATTCAATTAAAACTGTTTTCCGTAATTTAAAATCAACTAATTTAAAAAGTTTTTTGAATTATTTATGCTTATGTAACTCCTAATTTATAAATCGCCTAATATTTCATGAAAATGTGTAAACAAATGTACCTGTATTAGGCCAATTTAGACTATTATAAATACAATTTGGTCACCTCTCACTAGAGTGAGAGGTGACTAAAATGACCAAAATTCTCCTGTGGTTCATAAGGTAACATTTAACAACAAAACGATTATGTGAAAACTAAGGTTAGAGCATTTGGAACGTCACATCATCTGAACTGCAAAAACTGTGATGTTGAATAAGCATACAGAATTGCAAAATATTTCTTTTCCAGTTAACACCAAATAGAGCTTTTATATGCAATTAAAAAGGTGTATAAAAGTTTTAAGCCACACACAATAGCTCCAACATCGCTCACCTTTACACCATATATTAAATCATTTCGCTTTCAAAAATTTTCTTGTTGAGTTGTTTTGATTTCGTCTGTAACTGTTTACAAATGGTTGACCACTGTTTGCGGTTGTCTTCAATATTGCTTTTCGTCTAACTAAAGTTCCCGGTTAAAAATGTGTATATGTGTTTTTACTTGTGTGATAAGGATATTTATATTTTAATATTTTCAAGTCTGTAAACTGTGTTAAATAATTTTATAATGTAAACTTTCCATCCTCCCCTGCTCTTTTAAGCCTAGCTCGAATTCGACTTTCTGCAATGCGCATGTTTGATTCACAAACTCATTTTTTTTTAAGAATTAATGTGTGTATGCAACCGAAGTTACTAATTCTTACTGTTGTCCCGAAAGAATAACATAACTGATTCTTATTTGTATCATATTCTGCTATTATAAATTTTAAAGTTATTAAATAAGAAGCATGGTGGTTGTTGGTGGCTACTTTGTAACAAATAGTGTAAAAGAACTTTCTGAGTTTTATACAACACTAAGGACTATTCTTGGATTTTGATGCAGCGAAACAACACATTAGTGTAAAGTAGTTGACACCATTTTTGGTATTTTGATACAAGAAATTTTTTTACAGTTTAGTCTTATTTATATGAAACACAAACACAACTATTACTGTGGCATTTTACTAGCAATTACCACTTTATTATTTCTCTAACTATAACTATGAGCTTCACGGATCAAAGTAGAACAGCTACTACAAATGCCTGCTCAATAGTGAGCTTACAAATTAGTTGTTTTCACACTGATAAAATATTGCTACAGAGAAACAATTCTGCCTCAGTCTTGATAATATTCTGATTGATTTTTTAGAGTTCTTGGAAAAAAAATAGCAACTGTTTTTATCCCAAACCTGTTTAAAGCGAATGGGCAAAGTTACACCATCCCCAATTCTTAATTTTAGTTTTTATTTTAGATCAGCAAGAATTAAGGAACGAACGTTCTGAATTTTCAAAGCACTTTTTCAAAAAAGGCATAGATTTAAATAATATATTTCTTACTTTTTTCTTATAAATTAAGCCTGTCCATATTGTTGGCGAAATTTTATATTTGTTGTATTTGAAATTTTATTTTAAAAATTGAAATTTTATATTCTGTAGCTATTTTTTTAATGCTCCGAATATAATAGTTTATGTTAGATCTTTTTCAGCAGCAAGTGATTCCAGCTATATAAAATTGTGCAGTTATCTTTTAAGTTGGCGAGTAGGATATGGAACCTACTAGCTACAACTTATATATCACTTGTTGTAACTCATCATTTTACGCAACTATTTCTTAAAGCTTGGAAATACATTCTACATTCTTAACATTCTTAACATTCGCTACATTCTTAATTTTTTTATGTGACACTATAACAGGTGAGTATTTTACAATAAATCGATTTGAAATTCCACATATTTTCCTTTGACATTAGACGTCATATAAAATCCCAAGCAAAACTCAAGTTGTAACATTTAAATAGTTTGATATTTAAAGACATTTCATCACATCTGCATTTTGAATGATATTTATTATGGAACAATTAAAGTATTTTTGTCACATATGTCAATAAAATAAATCACTGACAAACTGTCAGAGACAGATTGCAACCGTCAAGGGAAAAATATCTTTGTTTCAGGGTCGGGGATAATGTGTTCTAGAAAGAAACTATTTGGTAAATTTTAACTATTGCATATCATGCACTATATTAATGACTATTTGCATGCAATATAGTTTCTTTAAAATTTCGTTATGGTGAAACATACAAAATAGGTAAGTATAACATATTTGTTTTATTCTTAAAAAATATAGAAAAGCTTTTATATAGTACACATTTATGAAGAAAAGGAAAAAAAACAGATGAACCTGAATAATTTTTGAACCTAATGTTAATTTTATTTTTTTTGTGTATTTCGCTATATTTCGTAAATTTTTTAAGTGATTTGAAAAGTTGCTGCACAGAATTTTAAAAATTTTTTATCCAAAGATAACTTGATGCAAGAAATAAAGTTTAGTAAACATTTTTCTTTATTATTTTTATTTTAAAATTGTCAAAACAATTTTAAAATCTGAGGTTTAATATGTTTACATTGTTTTAAAGAATGTAATTTTTCAAGGCAATATACGAAATTTGTGCGAACTCTATCAAAGAGTTCCTGAGAAATCAAATTTTAAAAATGTCGTTTTTTTAAAAACTCGATTTCTCGACATTTGTTTTATTTTTTTAGCACAATTTTGGGTTTAAAACTATTAATGTTCAACTCGGTAGCCTTGTTATTTCGAACCCAATCCAGAAGACAAGGGAATTCCTAGATCAGGTTTTTGGAGAAATTTGCCTTTATGGAGCACTTTTTGATGGAACTAATCAACATTTGCGATACATGGAGAGGAAAACCACCATGGTTAGCTTGAAGGCAATGGGACTCTAATCCACGATCTCATGCAGTTTGTAAAAATATAAGAAATAATCAGTAACACGAAATATTTATTTAATATCCCGATTATAAAAGTTAATTATGATAGTTATCATTATTATTTTTTAATAAAGCATAATTTTTATTGTATTTCTGAAACTTATTCACCCTTTAATGACATAAAATTTTAATTTAATAGTTAATTATGACCATTATCATTATTTTTATCAAAAAAAATTTTTTTGTACAACTGAAACTTATTCACCCTTTAATGAAAAGAAAAATTATTATTTATGTAATTATTAAATTAGTACTCTTATAGCGATTATTGGCAATAATGTAATAATTTTTATTCGATACTGTTGTAAAAATGAATGTATTCAAATCATAACAGTGACTGCAACATACAGTTGTATTACATACCTTTGAACTATAACTTTCTCCAGCGGAATTCTATGATTTTGGAAAGAATACCCCATTGTTCCTCATCTACAAGTGTTTCGTTATATTCTGCTCTAAAGTTACAAAATTAAAAAAATGCCTTACAATCGTCTCATATTAACATTTAAAAAAATTGGTTTGAATGTGTATATATACATATATATAATAAAAAGAACTAATTCATACTGTAAAAAAACACAACGAAAACCTATTTTTAATAATGTAATCTTATTTGTGCACAATTGAAAAATAACAAATGTCTATCTATTTGAAAAAGAAAATTTGACTTTAATATTAAACAAAAACGAAAAGTAGTTAATTTCAATTACTTTAAATTAAACATCATAAAGCAGATTTATTGTATGAAACTAATAAACCATACTATTCTGAAAATTATTTGTTTAACTATTTGTTTGCTCTGAAAATGATTTGTTTTGGAATATTTTTAACTTTTTCTTCAGTGCCTTGATAATTAATTGATGCAGGATTTATTATTTCCTCGAAACACTGCAGATTATCGTAAGCATTAAAGTTTTTTATTTAAGCACATGCAATTTTGTTGTTGTTAAACATATGATAGTTAATTAAGCTAACTTTTGCTAACTCATGAATAAAATTATTATGAAGATTACTTTACTTGTTTTCACAGTTCCATTTTGTATTTTATTTATTCAGAGTAAAAATGATAATGCATAGCATATTAATTAAGCGCTAGATGAATTATACTTTGCTGATTGCATAATTTTCATCTTGACTGTTGTCTTTAAGTACTTTCTTTGTAGATTAATGCGTTTTTTACTCTATTTTATCCCGTCTGGTCTTTTTAATTGCCTGGTTAGTCAGTTAGTATATTTTGTCTGGCGTCTGGCTTAATCATTTTAACCCTTTATTACCAAACAAAATATCAATTCACATTAAATCACTTATTTCACTAATTGCATTTAATTAACATTGATGATTACCTTATATTCTTTCACATAATTATAACACACATAGTTATACTAATTGCATTTCATTCAGTTGTTGTAATTTATGTTATTGCTCATTGTATTCCATTTTTGCTCTTTATGAATTCTATATTGTTTTTTTCCACTGCATGTACACGATACGCGCGCGTAAATGTACACGATATTTCAAGGGAAACATTATACGTTTAATATATACTGGTAGATCCATACCTTTAGCAGATGTACAAAGTATTAATTTTGCTGTTCTTTCCCAATTTAAGCATTCTAATTATAGTTTCTTCGGTAAGAACGAAAACAAATTATCAAGAAATTTTAAAAAAATATTAATAAATATTTTTTAAGATGCAAGCCTAATTTATACTGTAAACCTTACCTTAAACTAGCTTTAACTATAAGGGATGTTCGGAAAAGTATTATTTTATCTTGTTGTGCTTAATATTCATATAAAAAAACGTTTAACGTCATTTAAAGTTAATTATAAATATGTCCATAAAGTGAAAATAATTTTTTAATTATCAGTTCCAAATTGATTTATAAAGTAATTTGGAATACTTGGATTTTTTTCAATTTTGAGTTAAACTACAAGCATAATTAAAACAAGTCATCTTTACTTTTAATACAAATTTAAAAAGTTCATTTATCGGCAACAAGTAATATTTGAAATAAATCTTGTTGTTTAGTAAAAGTATAATAGCCTATCTGAGCTATTTTAGTTAAGAAATAAGTCGAGGACAGGTATGTCAAGGTAGATTTTTTTTAAATTTAAATAATGCATTTTATAAATTACTTTAAAATGTTTGAATTAAATTTTCTAAATTTAATCTTATTATTATTTTTCTAATAAATAATATATCAATCCCATATGTTTGAAATACATATTGCATACGTGATCTGACTTTTACAAATATTGGATAGTTTTCATGTTGAATTAATCTTCTGCAAAGCTTATATTTGTTATTTTAACTAACAAAAAACTGTTTAGAAATCTTAATAAATAGCGAAATTTGAGGGAAATGTTTCAAACAAATTAAGTTTACAAATGAATGTCTAAGGCTTACATACAGCAACAATTGCAAAATTTATCGATCGTAAACATGTAAATAATTGCTAAGTAACTGACTGTTCAAATGTTTAATATTAGTTTCGAAAATACACATGTTAAGAATTATAATTCATTCCTTATCACAATATTAGTAATTCGTAATAATAGAATATTAACACAACATTCTCTGTTGCTTAAAAATCTATTGCTCATAGATTTATACATGGCAATAAAAGTTTTTATAAAGATATTCGCAAACAAGTGCATGGAATCTCCTTTACACCAAGCATCTTCCGTACTGTTGAGGTTGAGCTGATCGTGTTAGGCTTCAACACTTAAAATTGCAACGCAAGAAACAAACAAAGAAATGCAGGAACATGTATCGAAGTTGTATGACAAGTGCGATGTTCTAGAACTGTCACGAAAATAAGAATAATTCACGCGTAAACATGGATTTCAGACTATGTTTCAGTATTTTCTGTTTATACATCTATGAATTGCACGAGTATGTTCAGTGAAATCCAACAAAAAGGAAACCAACGACCAGCTAAAAAAATAGTTTCTGATAAATCAATAAATAGTGTAGAACCAGGAGTAAAGCTTTTGTGCAGACAGTATTGAAATGTTTCTAAAAGAGATAAACATGTAGAGATACTAGTGTTTGACGTCATAAAATAGATGCAGTGGTTGACATGTCAATAATTTTGCAGGAATATCTAAGTCAAAAAGATAGTGAGTGGGTGCGCTTGTACTATATAGGGAGTCTATTTTTGTGCTTATTGATATCATACCCTCTACCATTATTAGCGAGGAGAAAAAGAGTGTTTAAAGTGATAAAAAGGGTAAAATCATTTAAAAATTATTAAATTTCAATGAAACAATCACTTTTGCAAAGAATCACAAGTTTGAAAATGCTAAGTAACTTATCAAAATTTTTTCTTTATTTCTTAAGAATTTTATATGAATATGGGTTGTACAATCTTCGTCTATTACACTTCTGATTACACTTTAAATTTAAATAATTTAAATTAAGTACAAAAAATTATAATTTTAATTTGAAATCAAACAGAGCTTGTATATTCATTAAATTTTGATTGATTTATCTAAGTTTCTACTCAACGTTTGCATTAAGGTACTACTTTGGAATTATAAATTCGATGTTTCAATGATTTTTCGATAATTTATATCTCTAAATAACGGGATTTAATCAAATTTATTGCTTTATGGAAATCAATATGAAAATTTAAAAGTAATTAAACTTTAATTTTTACTGAATGGCTTAATATACTTGGTCTAAAATGTTGAAAAATATGGAAAATTACTTCTTAATCAAATATTAATTCATAAACTAAATTTTCAGTTCTTATTACATTACTTATATGTATGAATTTATCCAATACTCTCATATTATTTTCCTTTTTTTATTTCACATTGTCAAAAAATTCATTTAAAATTCTTCGCGTGAAGAAGAATGAAGTGCATTGCTACCAATTATGGACTTGTGAAAATGCAAAAATCCTGCTAAGTTAATTCATTCTATCAATATTTGTCATTCTTGTTTTCTGACATTATGCTACGTCTTCAAATGAATTATATATAAGTTAAAGAGGGCACATTATTGTTTGTTTGAAATTCGTCGAAATATAATTTAATTTTAATTTATGTGAAAATTAAGTTTATTATTTTTTTAAAAATTATTTTTAACAAAATTAGCAGTGATTTAAATTATGATTATCAAAATTAACAGTGATTGATTAGCAAAATTAGCAGTGACAATATTCAAAACCTTGTTCCGCTTATTTATTTCATATAAATCAAACAGGAGAAAAAACTGCTTATGATTGAAACTTTCTGTTTCCGTTTTCTTCAGATTTATTGCCAGAGTTTTTCCATATTCATAAGGTTTTTCCAATCTTAATTTTTGTTGACCAATATCGTAATATTTTTAAAGTAGATACAGAAATTAAACAGAAGTATTCAGTGAAAATTAAACGAAGAGAGGCGATACCAAAATTTCAAAAATTGGGACTTATTGAACCTTAATTTTAAATTTTAAAATGGTTTGAGTAAGTTTAAGAACAAGCGTGCAGATAATAAAGGAAAGCTTCAGCAAATATTGTTTGTTTTCCAAAGTTAACAGTAGTTTTGGCAAGTAATTTGCATTCTTACCACAAATTGATACCAGTATTATCACCTTTTTCCCGGCCGGATTCCATTAAGCAAGATTTAGTGAATAAATAGGCAGACTTCTCAAGACGTTTCTTCTGAACAAATTTCTTAGTTGATGGTAGAAACAGCTTTTTAATCCTCTCAGGATTGACTAAACCTTTTCCATAAGCACAAAGAAGCTTTGGAACCTGATATGCATTACCACTTGCAATGGCTTTGTAGACTTTTGAGTGTACTTCTGATAAATCAATCATCTCATCCACGGCTGTGTTATTTACAAGGTTGCTGAACTTTTCAACGATGTCTAACGACTGAGCTTGAGCTTCCAGATTTGATACTCCCCCATAAAGATTGTAATTATGTTTTTCGTTGGTGAGTCTTCTCACAAAAACATCCAATAAAATTAATAACCCATTCGTATCACCATTTTGTTTCATATAAATTTCAGATTTATAGAATGAATTTCCCTTTTCATTAATCCCTTGAATCTGAGGCTTGAATGCATCAGAACTCTTAATGGAACGAGTTTCCGGAGGAGGGTGCGTAATAGACCCTGACCGGTATGGAGTCATCATTAAAAACTTGTATTTGTCTGTTGTATCTTCCGGAATGAATAATTCATGTAAACATTCGATAAGTTTACTGTGAGTTTTCTCTTTCTCGATGCAGGGTTTTACTTCGTTTTCAAATATATTAGTTACTGTCGTGTTTGTAATATCTCGGTTATTAACAATTTCATCGTAAAACTCATATACTCCTAATTCGCGAAAAGCTTCGAAGGGAGATAAATTTTTGTATTTTCCATATTCCACTGAATCCTTATACTTGTAATAATGGTACATAATTCTAAATATGTATTCATCACAGAAAGCCAGAAGCTCCGTAGTGCGAAGCGCAGCCGCGCTGTTTCGTTTAAATTCTCTTATGATTTTGAAATCCATATTGATGGCTGCATATTGAATTGCGTGCAATTGAGCTTGATCATGTATCTTTGTGTTGGCTCCTTTGTTTAATAGAAGCTCCACTTGCTTAAGTTTGCCGAATTTGAAGCTAAATGTAAAGGAGTTGATCCATCGTGTGATACTACGTTAATATCTGCATTCATGTGTATTAGTTTCGAAAGGAATTCCGGATTTGCTTGCATAGCTGCTAGATGAAGAGGACGAAGACCTTCATTAGTCTGCGCCTCTATATTCGCTTGCTTTTCTAATAACTTTTCAAACACTTTAACTTGACCAGTTGCTATGGAAGCATGTAAAGGTGTGCCACTGTCTCTCGATGCTATATGCACTTCAGATTTTGTCACTAATTCAAACGCTACACCTTTCTTTTTAAAATATACAGCTGAGTACAATGGGGTCCAGCTAGCACTTGTTGACAATGCATTAACATCGATACTTGTTTGAGATAACAAGAAGTTTACCATATCATCATTCCCAGACATGGCTGCCATGTGCAAAGGAGTCATGTTATCCTCGTTTCCAGCATTAATATCAACTTTTCCACTTTTAATCAAAGCATCTGCTGCGTAGCGATCACCTTTCATGACAGCTAATTGAAATGGTGTGAATCCATTTTCAGACTTTGCATCAACTAAAATATCTTTGTGAGTAAGTAACTGATTAATAACTTTAACTCCACCATTGACAGCGAAATGTAGAGGAGTGTAACCTGATTTTTCAGGTTTATTAATTTCAATGGCTTCGTCTTTTATTAAGTTACGAACTGCTTTGAAGTGCCCTTCTCTGGCTGCTATGTGTAATGGAGTCAACTTATCTGAAAAAGTTTGTTCATTTACTTTCGCTCCATGTGTTATGAGCAGACTTATAAAACCTGAATTTCTTGTTTCTGCGGCCACGTGCATAGGGGTATACCCTTTTTGATCTTTCGCATCAACATTTATGGGTCCTGGTTTTACCGTTAAAGGAGCCTCATTTGTACCATTTCCATTGTCAGAAACCACAGTGTCGATCAAAAATCGTAATGCTACTAATACATTTCCACTTTCAGCAGCAGAATGCAGGAGCGTTCTACCTAGATCAAAAACAGCAGAAACATTAGCATTCTTTGATAACAGCATATCAATCTCTTTCATAGCTAAGCTTTGATCTTTTCTTTTAGCAGCATTGTAAAGATCTCTGTCAATATCTCTAAATTCGATTACATTCTTATCCAAAATGCCTATTAATTGAGGGGTATCATCATTAACCTTTCGATATACCAGTCGTTCTCTCCCTTGCTGGTCTTCGGGAACAATAAGGGTTGGATTCGCCTTGCCTTCTACTTTTAAAGGTTCTGACCACTCGCTAAATTTTGAGTAACTACCATTGCCTCTCAGTTGAACGGCATACCTGACTTTTGCCTTATTATCCCAGACACCATACTCAGACTTGATAATAGGCTTTTTGAATTCATAATCAGATATACCTTTTGGTGTGTCAAATATAATGCTCAGCTCCATCGACCTAATTTTTGATTTAAGTTCAAACAGTGCGTCCAATTGGCTTTCGATTTCTTTAAATGAACTAAGTTTAGCATCGCTGTAAAAAGGCTTATTTTTTACTCTTCTTAAGATGGCTTCAACTTTTTGAATCAGTGATGTAGGCTCTAACGAAAATTGTATTTCTGTATAACTCCGTAAAGGACCTTTACCCGTAAGAGAAGTCTGAAACTCCCTTAAGGTTGTCTTTAGTATTTCTATCTGGTTGTTGAATGCTGTAGTATCTCCTCTCTGGTAATAGTAGTCAGCGAGATATGTATGCTTCTGCAGAAGAAAAAACATGACTGAACCATATGTTTGTATCCCATATATCAAAGCGTATAAAGCTTGAAAAGATTTTGCATCTCCCGCGTCCTCAGGAATCGCATAGTTATAGGTTTCATCCATAAGTTTAAGTAAATCAGAATGTAACCCTTCTGGCGTCCTAATTTTTTTCAGGTAATCAAGTACACCGCCCTTTTCAGTCAATCTGAAAATGTATCCTTCTTTATCTAAACTGCTTAATTCGTCCCTTTTTTCTTCAAAATACCGAGAAAAACTGTAGATCCTGTTTACTACGCCCTCAATATCCATATTTTTTAAAGTAGCCAAAATGTTTTGAAAACCCTTATTCATTTCTTCTCTTGTTCTATCAACAAGCAACAAAGTTTCACTGACCTTTCGTGAAACCTCTTCCAAGGCTTCAGTCATCCTGTCAAGTTTCCGGTCAACTTCATTGAATCTCTTGTCCATAATCAACTTTATCTCATCAGTATTTACATCATCACACTCCAAAGTGGTTGCTTGAATGTTCATGCCGAACTGGGCTATGTGTGCCGCCATTGCTATCCCAGAGGCTGCTTTTTTCATTGTGTCGGTGACAAAAGGGATCTCTGGAATATCGTCAATCAGGTCAGTAACGAGACCCGTTACATGACCAGCGTATTCTAAAGCCTTGCAAGTCTGTTTACGATCTTCTATCTCCTGCATACCTTCTTCATATTCTGAATCTTCGTCTCTTTTCGTTACAGACAAAGCAGCAGCCATTTCTTCAACATGCACTTTTACACAAAGGTCGAGTTTTTGCAACGACTGAAGTATAAAGACGATTGAGAAAGAGGCATCGAAAAATATTCAATTTATATGTTTCAACACCGATTGCACTTGAAAGAATTTTCATAAATTAATCATACATAGCAATAAAACGTGTCAACATGTTTGAGAAGAAATATTGTAATGAACTGTGCATTCATTTTTCAAGAATGACATCTGTAATGGAAGATTGCATTGCTTTTTATGAATATTAATTTAATACTGAAAGTAATTATGGTTGTTCTATAATGTACCATCTGTATCATATCATTTAAAAAACAGTTGTGGAAATATGATGCGTCTTTCAACTCAGGAAAACTAATTAAAATCAGACATTTCATTTCCAGTTGTTGCACAGCAATGAAAACCGCGAATTAAATGGAAATGCAGAAAAAAGGGGCTTCTAATGAAAAGCATTCTAAATCCACACACAAGAATTTCTTAAAATAAATAGACAACATAATAGCTGTAAATTTTTGTGACTGAAATTATTTTTCCAGTATATAAATAGAATATTTTCAACAAATTTAGATTCTTATATAATAATTTTTTGATTCCTTGTGATTTTTAGATAAACGTTTTCATAAATATGGGACATTAAAATTTCTTTTAAACTTTGAATATCTTAATTTTCTAGTATTGATTCAATGTCTTTAACTTACTTTGTAGTTTTTTCTATATGATAATAATTGGAAAAAGCATAAAAACTCGAAATATTCCATAAAAATTAAGTTTTTATTTAATAGGACTGAAATTCAAAATAACCGTGCGATGCATGAAAAACACACGGCATTCTTGCAATTAAGTTCACACCCCTTTTTTACCACAACACTCAACATTATTTCGGAATGTTCTACTTCATGTTATTTTTTTCCTTAATTTTATGCCCATGAGATTGAACTTCGTGTTTGGAGAAAAAATTATTTAAAATCAGGGATGAATACCATGAGTGCCACCTTTAATATAAAAATCTTGCGAGTGAATCTTCACTTTAATCTGCACCTCTCTTTCTACAATTCGTTTTCCTCATATATTTCATTTATTACAATATCTTTTATTCTTAAATTTGCAATAAAAAATACTGAAGTTCTACTTAGGCAAAAAATATAAAATGATAATAATGGAAACCAGAATTTTAGTTTCTTAAAGCAAACAAATTTGCAATTAGTCAAATTCATAGCAGTATTACAATAAAAGTAATATTATAATATTATATTAATATAATAACGTCATAAAAATAATTTTAGCCAAATGATTAAGAAATAATTAGTATATCTAGCAATAGTATTTATGGATAATAATAAAAAATACCTTAAAAACATTTTTTTTTACAAATTGAACAATAATTTCACGAGGATCACATTTTGTATTAATTTTCATCGATTTCGTTGATTTATTTTCGTTGATTATTTTTCGTTGATTTATTTATTAATTTTTAGATATTTAAATATATTTGAAGTTGAAAGTAGCTAAAAGTTTTTAAAATGTATATTAGTCAGTAATAGACCATAATTGTTTTAAACTAAGTACATAACGTAGTAGAAATAAAAACATACTACATATTCCTAAGCTGGAAAAAGTATTTAAACAGAAGAGAGAGACAGAGAGGAATTCTTTTTTAAATTTAAATGTTATTTTTCTTTTTTCATTTTGGAATGAGTTTGTGTCACTCTAAACGTCTCCGCATGATATTGGTTATGATACGCGTACCACGTGCTGATTGTCTCTAATATAAACCGTTAAATTTTTATATGAGGGATTAGCAAAACAGGAAGGAAGGAAGAGTTAAGGAAGAAGAGTTTGTAGTTATTAAAAAAATAAATAGTTAAGAACGTTTATTTTTAAAATCTCTATTTATGTGAGCAATTCCATGATAAAAAAAAAGACGATAGGACAAAAAATAAACACTTACTACCATTCCTCCATTAACAAATATTTTTTATTAACTATTTCAAATATTGAATAACAAAAATGTACATTTAAATATTTTGTAATTAATAATAATAAAAAAATGCTTAAAATAGTTTTAATAGTGTCCGTATTTGTAGCATCAGTCGTGCAAAAATTGTAAAATCAGTCACAAAAGCTTTTTTTCGATTTGTCCCTTTTAAGGGCATTTTTTGTGTACAGTGCGCAAAAAAAAAAGATATCACCCTGAATAACTTTCGTTCTAATGATCGGATTTTCACGAACTAAAAGTCAATCTTAATGGTTCCCGGGGGTGACCTCAAATATGCTAATTAATTAGTGCTAACTATTAATTAAGTTACGAAATCAGACACAAAAACGTACTTTCTCTGAATAAACAT
>NC_092212.1:56499242-56500908 GCF_043381705.1 Parasteatoda tepidariorum
ATTATTAAAAGCATTATTAATGTGGACATTTTTTGAAAGTTTCATGTTTTTCAACTTTGTGTGCTTGTAGAATATATTATTTTTCACTTAAATACAAACGTTTATATATCAAATTGAAAGTAATTTAAAGTGAAATTTAATAATAAATACAGTATTACAATATCTGTATTACAAAAAAAGTTATGCAACTAATAGTAAGATCTACCTTAGATTTGCATTTTTTTAAAGTGATGCTTACATAATCAATACTTAGTAGGATAAAGCTTATTTTTTAAGACAGCTTCACAGCGTCTTTTCATCAAGTGAACGAGTGTTTGGAGATCATATTTCGTAATCACGTGGTGCCAAGAGTCAGCTTCAATAAGTTGTCTTTTTTTGGATGGACGTTTTTTACGTACAAGAATTTTCAAAAGTCGCCACAAATATTCAAATGGATTGAGATCAGGCTGTATCCTGGCCATGGTAATATATGTATGCCTTTATTTTGAAACCATGCTTTGCATACTTTTGCTGTGTGGCATGGAGCTGAACCCTGCTGAAAAATAAATGGTTCGTTGTTGGGGAATCGATCCCTGATGGAAGGTATCAATTTTGGTTTCAGGACAGTTTCGATGTATTTTTTGGCATTCAGGAAGAAATCAATCACTTGAATTCGGCCCACACCATCTGCAGACATACATGCCCAAATCTTGACATTTGTTGGGTTTTTGCAGTTGCTTTAATGCAATCAGGATGAAGTGCTTCACCTACTCTGCGCCTCACGTATTTTCTACCATCAGTACCACAGAGCGATATTTTACTCTCATCGCTCCATATTACTTGCTTCCATTGATTTTCTGACCATTTAATGTGTTCTTTTGCCAACTTAACTCGTTTTTCGCGTTGTTTTTTATTTAAATATGGTTTTTCCTTGAATTTCTAGCTTGTAGTCCAAATCCTGATAACCTTCTTCTTATTGTTAATGAACTTACTGCAATACCTACTGCATTCATTTCACATCTAATGGCATCAGATGAAATTTTTCTATCTTGAAGGCATAGCCGTTTAATTTTTCTATCGGCAGTAGCACTTGTGCATTTTGTTCGGCCTGATTTGGCTCCCTGAATACCAAAAAATACACCGAAACTGTCCTGAAGCCAAAATTGATACCTTCCCTCGGATCTCTTCCCCAACAACGCACCATTTATTTTTCAACAGGATTCAGCTCCATGCCACACAGCAAAAGTACGTAAAGCATGGTTTCAAAATAAAGGCATAGATATATTACCATGGCCAGGATACAGCCCTGATCTCAATCCAATTGAAAATTTTTGGCGACGTTCGAAAATTCTTGTACGAAAAAAACGTTCATCCAATAAAAGACAACGTATTGAAGCTATAATTGATTCTTGGCACCATGTGAGTACGAAAGATGAACTCCAAACACTCGTTCACTCGATGAAAAGACGCTGTGAAGCTGTCTTAAAAAAGAAGCGTTATCCTACTAAGTATTGATTGTGTCAGTATCACTTTAAAAAAATGCGAATCTAAGATAGATCTTACTATTAGTTGCATAACATTTTTAATACAGATATTGTAATACTGTATTTATTATTAAATTTTACATTAAATTACCTTCAATTTGATATATAAACGTTTGTATTTAAGTGAAATACGATTATTTCAG
>NC_092212.1:56501059-56521285 GCF_043381705.1 Parasteatoda tepidariorum
ATGGTTTTTCAACAATCTTTCGTAATCACATGGTGCCAAGAATCAATTATAGCTTCAATAAGTTGTCTTTTATTGGATGGACGTTTTTTTCGTACAAGAATTTTCAAAAGTCGCCACAAATATTCAAATGGATTGAGATCAGGCTGTATCCTGGCCATGGTAATATATGTATGCCTTTATTTTGAAACCATGCTTTGCATACTTTTGCTGTGTGGCATGGAGCTGAACCCTGCTGAAAAATAAATGGTTCGTTGTTGGGCAAGAGATCCCTAATGGAAGGTATCAATTTTGGTTTCAGGACAGTTTCGATGTATTTTTTGGCATTCAGGAAGCCATCAATCACTTGAATTCGGCCCACACCATCTGCAGACATACATGCTCAAATCTTGACATTTGTTGGGTTTTTGCAGTTGCTTTAATGCAATCAGGATGAAGTGCTTCACCTACTCTACGTCTCACGTATTTTCTACCAAAAGTACCACAGAGCGATATTTTACTCTCATCGCTCCAGATTACTTGCTTCCATTGATTTTCTGACCATTTAATGTGTTCTTTTGCCAACTTAACTCGTTTTTCGCGTTGTTTTTTATTTAAATATGGTTTTTCCTTGAAATTCTAGCTTGTAGTCCAAATCCTGATAACCTTCTTCTTATTGTTCTTGAACTTACTGCAATACCTACTGCATTCATTTCACATCTAATGGCATCTGATGAAATTTTTATATCTTGAAGGCATAGCCGTTTAATTTTTCTATCGGCAGTAGCACTTGTGCATTTTGTTCGGCCGGATTTGGCACCCTGAATACCAAAAAATACATCGAAACGATTGCGCGATATTTTTATCATATAGTATAAACTTCAGAGCATGATGGCCACATTTTATGTATTTATCTAAATTATTTAAAATCCTTCCTTATCCAAATGCTTTTTCTTATATAAATTCCAGAAAAATATGTTATTAATTGCCAATAATGTTTAATTTTCCCCCCATTCAAATGGAGCTTTTACAGTTGTAGAGAAAATTTTTTGATTTCCACACCTGAGATGTTTCAAACTACTATTTTAAACACAAAAAACTTGCTAAATTATTATTGGTTCTTTTGTTTATTTTCAAATTAAATGAAAAAATGCTATAATTTATCATTTCGCTATCATTCATATTTTGCTATCATCCTAAATAAGGGGCATAATTAGAACATTTTTAATTTCATAGTAAATTTTTTGCGAGTCAGAATTTATTTAAAAAAGTTTTCCTAGTTGAAATATAGGCGTAATTATTCCTGAAAAGTTTTATTTCTGTTAAGAAAAAGTTTAATAAAATAATTTAAAATATTTATAAAAAGAAATTTCTCAACTTACAAGCAAAAGTAATAAATAAGATATTGTGTGCATCTTTTAAAGATCGAGTTTGCCTAACTTCAGCTAATTTTACTGGTATTACGTTTACTTTATATAAAGTTTATCTTAAAATGAGTTGCATAAATTTCGAAGCAGATTAAAATTCAGTGGTTTTCGAATAACAATAATTCCAAAAAAACCAACGACTTTTCATGAATTGAAAAACTGTAATATCACTAAAATAACCACTGACTTTTCATTTAGTGAATAGCAATAATAGCACCTGATAAACCACTGACTGATAGTCTGCATTCTTTAAAAAATATTGGTAATTCTCACAACACATATTAAGATAAACTTTATATAAAATGAGCATAATACCAGGGAAATATTCCGAGACTATTTAAGCTCAATTTTTATAAGTTACACGCAATATATCATTTAATACTTTTTTCTGCAGACCTATAGAGTTGTTGCTTTTTTTTAAAAAATTATTTTTTTTCATAATTTTTTGTATTAGGATTCATCAAGTCTTTAAAATAGTAGCACATTATTTATTTCCCAAAAACATGTTTTAAAAACACAACTATAAACAAAAGAAACACGTGGTTTCAGATCACTCTAAAAATGCTAATTTGGTGACGTAGCTTGAATCCGCATGCCATGCTTAATGATGACTTAACTTATAAACAAATAATTGAACATTAAAAAACGAGAAATAATATTTTAAACAGAACTGTTTGGATATTTATTTATAACTACGTCCAACTTTCGAACTTACGAGGAAAAAAAACTTTTTTCAAACATTCCTGAACAAAATAATTACAATTTTTAAATGATGTTTGGTTTGGAAGCTAAAATTACTTCTCGTATTAGCTATCCACATTTCAGAACCCTAGCTCCAATGGTTCTGGAGTTCAAAATAGCTTTCTGCGACAAGGGTTGAAAAAATATGGAGTAAATGCAAAATAAAAGTTAAAAAATAACTTACTCAGTTCAAAATATGTTAATCCAAAGTATTGGGAAGAGTGAAAAGTTTACTTATGTGAATTTTTGAACAGTAATATTCATTTGAGAATGGTTTCATAAAACAATATAGAAGTAACTATTTCTAAAATTGTCCATTGATGTCAATAATTGTTGAAGAAATTTTTAAAATAAATCTTATTTAATCCAAAACAGGTGAAGCCCTCAGCATGTTGAACGTTAACGTAAGTTTGCTTTCTTGTGAATAATTAATTACATGATCTTAGCGAGGAAATAATTTAAAACTGATTCATCATTCAAATAAGGACGTTATAATTTCTGAAAATTTCCCTGAATGTCAAGAAGTACAAACTGGTTAAAATTAATCTCTAGACACGCAGAGACTTGTAGCTTCGGCTTTACTGAACACATTCGAATGAAGCTTCAAATAATTCTTGTTAAGACCGATTTCCTAGCAAAATTAATAGTTCGGATTTTTGCAAACAAATGGTGCTATTATACAGTTATTTGAAAAACAATTGAAATCCGCTGCATATTTAACATTTACCTAAGTTGAATATTTTGTGAGGAAGTAATGATATTTCTTAATGAGAGAATCATTTAAAACTGATTCATAAATAAAAATGGACGTCATAATGTCCGAACATTTCTATAAATATCGAGAAATACAGTATGATTAAAATTAATTTTTAGGTCCTTGAGGCTTGTAGCTCCGGTCTTAATAAATAGATTTAAATGAAACTCCAAATAACTGTTCTTTAAATCCCTGGGTCGTCATTTCATGTTAAAATAATAGTTGAGACTTTTTCCAACAAATGGCACGATTTCATTGCTATAGAAAGAAAACGACTTAAAAATTCAAACAATATCAGGATATTTTATTTAGTTACAACTTGCTCCCTCTGTGGGCGTAACTTGTCGGTCAACAATATGCATATGTTTGCGTGTATTTATTACACTCAGCCATATACACATCTATGACTGACTATATTCTACAATATTGCTGTTAAAACAATATGCATTTGATAGAGTTTAAAAAATGTAGCGCCATCTATAGGTAAATATTTTGATTTTCTCGACTGAAACCTCGTCCCATGATATGTAGTTCCTGGTTCCATATAAATACAATAACAAATATCATTTAAGTATTGTTCGGATTCAGTTAGTAGAACTAAAAAATAAGCCTTTTATTGCCGTCAGTATAATTGCCCTTTTTGTGTGAAAAAAAACTTATTTAGTATAAACAAGCGAATTTCAGGGGATACAAGAATTTAGAATAAAATTTAAGGGTTTTACTAAACTTTATATTTTGAAAATTAGTTCATATTAAAAGTACTATGTTTAGTAAAAAAATAGAACATTGTGCATAACCTTTGATCTAATGGTTGAATTTTCTCGTAACAAGACTTAAACTTAATGGTCGCCGGGATGACTACAAATACGCTAACTAATTAGTGATAATTATTTTAAGTTACGCAATCAGACAAAAAAATTCTATTGTCTCTGCATGAACAGAGCATTTTTTTCGACGGATTTGCATTTTTGACCTTCAAAATATGAGGGGAAACTGATATGTGAGGAAAGTATGACCCCAATTATTTGGTCAAGAGAACTTGGAAATCCGATTATTGGATCAAAAGTTCCATTTTATTTATTTATTTATTTTTTGATCACTTTACGTGTAAATTTCATATCAATGTCTAAATAGATCTAGATAAACAATTATAAATAATAATTATACTATTATATTTTGTCTGATTTAAATTGATAATAATTTTTTTAGTACTTGTAAATTTAAAGTACTAGTCAATTTTTAGTATCTCTTAAAGTTAAAATTTCGTAAAAAAACTGCCACTTCAGTATCAGATGTACAACTCAATGTTGCAGTTTTTACGCAGAGAAAGTATGACTTAGAAGATTTAAATTATTAAGGTGCATAGAAATGTGTACGGGAAATACAATGGCAGAACAAGAAACAACATTAGATATTAAGACAACATAAGATAAGTATTGTTTGCGAAATGAAAATAATTTAATAGGGTTTTTTTTATATTTCTTATACTACAAAATGTGTATTTAGTTGAGAAAGCTATATAACTGAAAGTTCTAAAAAAGAAATCATTAATAAAGGTATTTTATTTGCATAAAAGCAATGTTGTTAAGCAATATAAAAGAAAACTGCAAAAAGATGTTCGAGTCATTCATAATTTAATTTACTATTGATACATTATTTATACAATATAATAAATACTCAAATATATTAAAATTATGACAAGAATAATTTTTCATACCAATTTGGTTACAATGGGGAATTACAATGACGTAAATTAAGGAATATATATTAAACAAAATTTATAATATTTAAAGAAAACAAGCATTAAAATTTAAAATTAATAAATATTTCAAAGTAGGAAATAATTTAAATAACACATAATATATATTTTACATAATTTCACTGAGACTTGTTCCGTAGCTTTCACATTGAAAAAATCTCACATCAACCATATTCAAATTCATTTTCCAGATTCCTATTAGAAATTATCAGATCTCGATATCCAAAAATATTGCCGTCCTTCAAACATGTATTCAAACATGTATATTTATAAAATTTGGAAAGGAAGAAGCTTTGTTTTAGAAATACAGAATTTCTGGGCAATAACAATCAGAAAAATATTTTAAATAAGTAAATTTTCAAAATTAAATATTGCGTTCTAGTATTCTTTTTTAACATAAAAAAAGAATTTAAACTGAAGCATCCACCATATCTTTACTGGTAACAAAAATTCTTAAATTATATTTCCAATACTGAAAAAATGAAATTGTTAGATTAATGACCCCTATTGTTATGTCAACTTTTTAAAATAATATACATAGGTAATGCAACTATTTTTTCATACTTTGTTCTGTGCGTGAACAGTGAAATAAAATTAAACTAATAATTAATAAATGCATATTAATGCATAATATTAATACGCATTCGTATCACTATTTAAAAATTAAATTTGTTATAAAGTAATATTTAAATTATCTTTTTTAATGATTTATTAAATATTATTTTTTATGTTAATAATTTCATATTCATGTTAATTAACTTTATCATGTTAATATTTTCCATCTAATTGTTAAATTAATATTTTTCTATAAAAATAATAAAAATGAAATTTATTAAAATTTAAAAATTATAAAATATTTTGTTAATATTGATATCAAAATAAACGTAATATTAAAAATTTTCAGATTTCTTTAAAATTAAATAAAGAAGGAACACTTTAGGATATTAAAATGAAGTAAAAGATTTTTTTAAAACAAAATGGTAAAAAATTATTTGCTAGGATCCAATTAATTGATATTAAGTTTTACAAATTTCTTACAGCTAAGAGTATTCATATAAAATACTTGCATATAGAACTATTTATTGCTGATATTACACATGCTAGTAAAACTAGAAGGTAACTGAAGTAATGTAATATTTTTGAAGTTCAAATTTTGAAACCAGCTCTAAAGTAAATTGGACAAGCATAATAATATTTTTCAGCAGTTTGCTCCCAATTAACTTCTTTATAGACTTTTATTCATCTAGATTTAATTTTGATATCAAAGCTGAAACTTCATCAGGTTTCAAAAATTCTTTAATGTAGAAGCGTAAAATGTCCTCAATTTGACTATAATTTTCATTTTCTAGTGCCTTATAAACTTTTGAGCTGACTTCCGATAAGTTTATTAATTCCTTTGCGGGACTTGGACTCATTGAATCGATAAGCTTTTCGAATTTTTCAATCAATATCAACACTTTGGCTCGAGAATCTGAACTAGATATTTCTCTCCTGGCAGGTGAAGTGTGTTTTTTATTTGCGAATTTCCTTACCAAGAGATCTATCAAAAGCAATACGCTATTAGCATTTGCATTTTGCAAAACATTGCTTGCTGAGCTTGAAAAGGAATTTTTATTACTTGATGATTCCAATGAATGTGAAGCAAAACCTTTTTCTGGCAAAAAATTAGCGGAAAACTTTGGAAATAGATTGGTATCATGTAATTCAATACTACGTTCCAGACGGCTATTCATAGGATTGCCAAGCTCACAAGGAGTGCCTTTCTTTTCCTTCTTCATGCATGGCAAAACAATATTTTCATAAATATATCTGACCGATTCTTCTCTATTTTGTTCTGGATCGTTGCTAGGATTCAATATAATATCAAAAAGATCGTGTACGCCTAGCTTTCTGAAGACTTCAACTGGTTCTAATCCGTAATATTTATCATACTCTGGTGAATCCCTGTTTTTAAGGTAGTGATACATAACGCGAAAACTTTTTTCGTGTGCCAATGCCTTGACGTACCTGCCTTCCTTTGTTTCCTCATCTACTATATTGAGATTTTTTTCTACAATAGCTCGCACAAAATTTAAATCCATATTCTCGATTGAGATTTGAATGGCTAAATAACCGTTTTTATCGGTAAGTTTTGCATCGACATTTGCTTCGAGCAGCACGTCAAGGAATTCCATTTTTCGATGTTTACAGGCTAAATGTAGAGCAGTGGAACCATCGTTTGACTGAGCATTTAAATTTGCATTATTATTGATTAAAAAAAGTAAAGCATCTGGCTTACTGCGCAACATAGCAAGATGGACAGCGGTGTAACCGCTATCTTCGATTTTTGCTTCCTTATCTGCTCCTTTGCTTAGTAAGATAGAAGTTGTTTGTAAATCTCCAGAGGCAACAGCTAGGTGTAAATGAGTGATGTTTCCCCGACCAACTAAATTTATATCAATTCTGGGATCTTTCAGTAATTGAGACGCTACATTTCCATTCTTGAAATAGATAGCAAAATGCAGAGGCGTCAATTTATTTTTGAAAGTGACTTGATTGATTCCAATGTTATCCATTGAAAGCAGTTTTTTTACAGCAAAATAGTTTCCAGCCATGGCCGCAAAATGCAAGGCATTTGCACCGTCATCATTGGTTTCGTTAATATTCTCTAACTTGGTACTAGTAACTAACGCATCTATTACTTTGGAAAAACCATTTATAGCAGCTAAATGTAAAGGAGCTAAGCCTAATTTTGTTTTGATGTTGACGTTTATATCAGTGTTACTCATTAAAGCGTGAAGAATTCTAGAATTATCTTTCTTATGTATAGCATGATGCAAAGCTGTGAATCCATTTTTGTCCACTGCGTCAATTGATAGGTCTTTAGATTTCATTAATTCTTTCACCGACTCCAAGTATCCATTTTTAGCAGCAACATGCAAAGGAGTTAACTTTTCCACTCCAGCTTGTACGTTTACATTAGCGTTCTGTTTAATTAGCTCACGTATAAACACTTTTTGATTTGATTCAGCTGCTAAATGGAGGGGAGTGTATCCCATTTTGTCCTTAGAATTAACATCGAGCTCACCGAATAGAAAATCAGCTGCAACTCTATCATTACCAGCTGAAGAAGCAGCGTGTATCATGTTTCGTTTATGCTCAAACAATGCGGTAATATTAGCTCCGTTTTCAATAAGTAGTTTAGTTTGGTTATAGGCCAAATCTTGATCCCCCCTTCCAACAGCATTATAGAGATCTCTATTTATGTCTCTAAAGCTTGTTTCTAAGCCCATTAGGACACCAACAAACTGGATGGAGCCCTTATCAAACTTTCGGAATATAAGTCTCTCTCTTCCTTGTTTATCTTGAGGAACTGTAATCATGGGGTTAGCTTTATCTCCAATTTCTTCTGCCTCAGACCAACGACTGAATTTTGAGTACTTGTTCTTATTTCTTAACTGCACCGCATAACTTACTGTTGACTTGTCTTTCCAGTCGCCATATTTGGAAGTTATATCAGACTGTGAGAAGTTGATGGATTTTACTTCAACTATTTCCTTATCATGATCGATCATGTTTAAATCAATCTCTTCCACACTTTCCTTCAGATCAAGCAGAATAGTATCGGAAATGCCTCTGTACCATTCGTTTTTCACATCATTTATGAAACTTTTGTTCTTTACTTGATTTATTATACTTATAACATCGGTGAAAAGGGAGTCTTTAAACTTTGTTGTCAAGGACTTTATAGCTCGAAGCTGTGTGTTGAAACCTTCGAAATCCCCCAGTTCGTAATAGTAGTTTGCAAGATAAGCACGTTGCTTTATAAGAAGAACTTTAACAGCAAAATAAGTCTGTGTGCCATGAAACAGAGCATACAATACCAGGAAAGCGTTATCATCTGTAGCATCATCGGGAATCGCGTAGTTGTCGCTCCTATCTATAAGCTCGTACAAAGCTGAATACAAACTGTTTCTAGAATCCGAATAGTTTTCTAATGTATTCAAAATGCTTTTTTCTTTGCTTAATTCCTCGAAGTACTCATCTTTGCCATATCCGTTAAGTTCTTCTCTAGCTTCTTCGTAGTACTTATTGAAAATATTTATATTATTTATAATTGACTTAATCTCTTTATTACCTATTACTTCAGATGTCACTATTTTTTGCCCGCGGAACATCTGGTAACTATCAAATTTATATAACAGATCACTTACTTTATGAGAAACATCTTCTAAAGCTTCTGCATGTATTTCAAATTTCTTATCTATTGTATTAAATCGTTTTTTCATCAGTATTTTGATGTCTTCAAATTTAGAATCATCACATTCTAGAGCTGTAGACGTGACATTTATACCAGCTTGTCCAATATGACTAATCACGGCCAAAAGAGCTCCTGATTTTCTGGGATCCGGCATGTCTCCCATAACGTCGGCTAAGAGGCCACTAACTTTCGAACCGAATTCAAAGTTTTTGCAAAAACCTGTCTTAGTCTTGATACCAGTCATTTCGTTTTCGGACTCCTTAACACTATTTCTTTTCATTCGAAAAGAAGTAATCGCCGAATCATTTGGAAGCATTTTGAGTAGCTAAATTTCAGGGAATTGTATACGAAACTCGGAAAATAGTATCTGATAAAAGTATAAGGCAGTATATCTGTATATATATATATATATATATATATATATGTCGATCATTAGGGCATCTGTTGATAAAAGTTTCACAAAACATTCGTTTTGACTCTACAAGATCATTAAAATCCATATGTTTCATGTTACAAAATGTCATTTGATTTACATAATGACAATATATTATGCCATTTATTTTGACAGTACCAAAATCTAATTTATCTTTATATAAACTCGATATTTCCAAAACACCTGTAAACTAAATTGATTCTGTTAGAATACGTACCAAAAGCATCTGTTTTTGAAACGTCAATTCGTTCAATTTAGTTCTACAATGATTGTTGTTTTTCAAAATCACCAGCTGGTTAAACATGTTTAACTGGTTAGAGTTACGTTACTTTCTAAACGTATCTCTAACCAGTTAAACGCTCATGACAAATTTCTTCATGCATATTACCTCTCTACCCAGGTAAGTATATTTGTTCAGACACATTTGAGATTTTTATGTAAAATTTCGCTCTAAAAAAATATTTCAATGAAAAATTTCCAAGAAAAGCAGAGTTTTTTATTCCTAATAACCTACTTAATAACCTACTTATTTTAACAATTATATAAACTACATTAGTATTTAGATTGCAAATCAGAATTTTTTTATAAATTACTGCTCTAGACGAAATATCTATGCAGTTAAAATAATATCTTATAGTTTTAAGTGTGTTTAAAATACGTTTTTATCATTAGTGCATTATAATATATAATAATATAACGCTCGTTGCTTAGTTATATTTTTACAGGATAAAGACGGGTCTCGTCACGGCACACATTCACTAATTTTTACTTATTCTATTTCTTATTTGTTTTAACTACAAATTATTAGATAAAAAAAATATTTAATATAGTTTTATTTTTCCTTGGTATTTAAATTATAAAATACTCTTTTCAAATTCTGAAATGCCTCTGTTTCCTTATAAAATATTAAAGAATATAATTTTAAAATTATTTTCCCTAAAATCATTGAATTTTATTGTTGTAGACCTGACCAGTAACCGTACTTAAATTAGATTCTACAATCGTGATTCTAGGGCAAAATTTAGCGACTAATAAAAAGTGAGAAAAAGACATGCAAGACCAAATTTAAAGAACACTTTTACCTGGCAATTGGAGATTGAGAAATGGAACAAAAATGGAGAATGAAAGGAAAATGGATAAATATTTTTAAATGGGCATTGTTTTTAAGAGAATATCTCTTTGTTTAAAATTCTCACATAATCAAAAAGTTCTGCATTGCTGAATATTGTAAGAAATCTGAATAGATATACGTATACTTATACGCAAAATATTAAGAGGTTTTTGGCACGAGTCTCCGTGGAATTGTGTTTCGCAGAATTCCGTTTTTCTGAAATAAATATAGCAGGAAATTATTTTTCTGAGTGAAATAAAATTACGCAGAATTTATGTCTGCGTGATTAGGTATTATAACAAATTTTGCCATCATATCTTGCCATGAAGCAAAATTTCGTCACGTTGCCGGAATGTTTAATACATATTGACAAATAATTTTTGAAAAACTAACTCATTAAAATTAAATTTTATTCGAAATGGATCATTTGAACATTTCTAAGTGGAACATTTCTAAGCTTGTATTATCAGTTTATGCATAAGATATGAAGTAAGTATTTTATTGCCGGTCTCTCAGACGATGGGTTACCTGCTGCTTTTAATTTAAAACTTCACCGGAAACTAAATTTGTTCCTCTCCTATTTATGACCTTTTAATCTTGGAAAAGATGTCGATTTCCCACAAGATTCCATTGCGGCGCATGCTATATAGATAAATATGACAATCGCATGATATTGTTTTATTTTTTCGAAATAAATCTAAATAAGTAATAAAATATGGTTCTCATAAATTCCTTTCATCATTCAATTTTTGTCTTTGTCCGCAGGTTACTTTATATATATATATATGTATTTTGTTTCTAATGATTTCTGTTTTTTACATTTAGCTTGAATTATTATTAAATTTGCAGCATTCTGATTTAAGCTTTCAGTTGCTTAATGCTTAATTCATACAAAAAAATTAATTCAAATCGATAACATCATTTTAATAAATTACAAATGGGCATTCTTCTGGATTTATNTATATATTAGGAATACAGAGAAGATATAGCTATGATATAGCTACGTTTATAAAAAAAGAAATATTTTTATTTCACTAGAATGGAACTCAAAGAAGAATTGCACTCTATACGTATTATATACATTTATCAATTCGAAATTCAATTATTCTTGGTCAAAACCAAAAATCTTTGCTACAGATTTCTAGGGAAAAATTCTTTTTATCTGAATCTGACAAGTAGTCCTAGATAACTACGATAAATGAGGTAAAAGATAACTCATAAATTTATATATTTATAGCCTAAGTACGATATATCTTTTAAATAAATCTGTTTTACTTCCTATATTTTATAAAAGGTATACATATTCTTATGCGTCTTTATTTTAGTGAATTTAAAAAATATAAATAATTTCAACAAGTTTTAGTGATAAATTAAATGTATATGATTAACTTCTGAAAATATACTAATTTATTCTTTTTATTGTACTATGCTCCAGTAACTCAATGATATTTAATCAAAAAGTTTACATAAATGTGGTATCGGAAATAGTTTAGCTTCAACATCTTCTCATTTAATTTATATATGTTTACAAATTCACGTTTGTTTAAAATTCAAGAAAAGCGTTGGAACATTTTAAAATATATCTTTAACAATGCTGCTTTGATACGCATGCATATTTTTAAATTGACTTATCACGAGATAAATTAAATTATGCTGCCTGAATTGAAAATTTTGTTTTTTCAAAAATTAAGTAATGACATAGGTTTTTACTTAAAACACCAGCTAAATAGATATATGCGTAAATAGAATGTACGGTTATACGAATAATTAAAGAAAACTTAGCTTTAATGAATGCAAATAAGAGAAACAATGAAGAATTTATGTATGAAATAAAGATTATATGATTAAAACTAAAAATTTACTAGAAGCTTAGTATCCTGAAGCAAATGAGAGAGTATATGCCAATTATTTACTTTAATATTGTGGGAAGAGAACCAAGTTTGTGTACAGTTCCTCATCAGTGATAACTACAAGAATGTGGATAATGCACGTACGTAAAATATCTTAATGCCATTATCACAGGTGAATAATGCTAATTTTCTTTCAAATGTTCATGAGAATTCTATTTAAGAAAGTAACGAACGTATTTCAAACCTCCATGTTAAATTTCAACTTTCTGGGAAACATCAAAAGTCTTACTATAAGTATTTTTAGTTTGTTTATTCTAGTTCAAAATTTAATTTAAAAAGATATGAAATGAGCTTTAAGGAATAAAAGCCATAATGTTAATGAATTTTTTGATCACCAAACATATTCGTCTTAGGTAGAACTTTAATTGCAGAAAAACAGGGATTATTCCCAGGAATGGTTAATAATAAACGTCATGCGATCACTTAGAGAGATTTCATTTTCAACTATAGTTGAAAGCAAACAGGAACGCTTTCCAATAAATGTCATACGATCACTTAATGAAAACTTATTTTCAATTATAATTGCAGAAAAACAGGAATGATTCCTAATAAAAGTCATATGATCACATAATGAAAATTTATTTCCAACTATAACTGCAGAAAAACAGGAATGATTCCCAATAAAAGTCATACGATCACCTAATGAAAATTTATTTTCAACTATAATTGAAAACAAACAGGAATGATTCCCAATAAAAGTCATATTATTAACTAATAAAAATTCCTATTCAACTAAAATTGCAGAAAACAGAGATGATTTACAGAAATGATTCTTAATAAAAGTCATGTGATCATCTAAGAAAAATTTCTTTTCAACAACGATTGGAGAAAAACGGGAATGATTCATAATAAAAGTTCTACGATCTAAGCCACCTAATAAAAATTATGCATCTTTGCAAAGTTTATTAACATATTTGTTCTCTTCTGATTAGCTTTAAAAGTTAATCAGAGATGCTCAAAGCATTTCTAAAGAATTTCATCACAATCAGTGTTATAATATAGTATGAAATGCTTCCATATTTCAAGAAATATTTAAGCAAATCTAAGCTTTTGCTCACAAGCTTTATTTAATTCAAAATTTATTACATGTAAGAAGTAATTTTAAGAATTATTTTATTACTTTGCTGAATTATAGGAAAAATAATATATTTGAATTAGAAAGCATTCATGTGCATTCTACACGATAGAGTTAATTTGCAATTTTTAAGCATTTTTTTATCTTTTTTTTTAAATATCTATATTTAATAATCATGGAGTTTATCAATTAGAATATTTTCTCATTTACACAGTTAAAAGATATATGGCTAAAAAATTTTACGATTACTTTCTTTCTTTTCCTTAAATAATTTTGTTTTGAAAATAATTATGCTTTATTTCAGTTTCTACTATCGAATCATACTTCAAAACAACATATCTACAGATGAATGATAATTTTATTTCAGTTTACGTTCAGCAACTTTACATTCCTTATAAATATATTTATTTTACGATATTTTAGAAAAATGGTATTTTTTTTCGCAGAACTAAGACGAAACTAAGACGAAAGCTAGATATTTTTATAAGTTGAACACAGAGATTGTTTGAAAATTCCATTTGTTATTGCTGGTCTTAACGGGTCTTAAGATCCTCTGTTTCTGGCCCTAATGTCTATTCAATACTGCTACAGTTAAAATTATTCAATTTATTACAATTTATTTAATCTTTATTTTATCATATTCAACCAAAACATTCAAATAACCATAAGAAAGATTGCGTTCTAACTGCTGTTAAGTGTGAGGAAATTATTGATTGTATTCACCTTTAACGGTTTATCAAACAGAATTTTACTTACGCCAACTAAGGCGCAGCTAATGAAGCCATTTTGTTCCAGGCATCTGGGTACATACTGTAGCCAAGAGAGTTCAATCTCATGACTCTCATGAGATTTAACTCTCATAACCCCCGGCTTAACAGGCTTATTCGAATCCTAGTGTCGATACAATACTTCTTCCATTCCTTCTGTACATGAAGAGTTTCCAGTGTCTTAAACTCTTCAATCGATAACCGTGGATTATTAGAATACGAAACTATCATTCATGCATAAATAAAGCATTACTCACAGACCTCCAATGTCAGTTTAAGTTTTACTTTTATGATTTAGAAACCATGCTAGTTGTAAACGGTAACAAAACCGTATAGTTCTATATTCATGGTTTTTTTAACCGTAAACTGTAAAAATATTCCTGAACATAAACTTTATAGGTAATCAGATGTACAAACTGTTGCAGTTTATTTTATAGTAATTTCAGAAGGAAAATTTTAATAGTGTATAAAATTTATCAAGTTATTAATGCATCAGTACTCGTGTAATATTTTCACCCATTTCTTTAGAAAAAGAGTTTACACAAATACGGTAGCTAATTTTAAACCACAATTATTTCTAAGCTTCATTAATTCCGTCTAACATTTTATTTCCGGAGCTTAAAACATATTGCTTATGTAAGTATAGTTTTTTTCTTTATAGCTTTCAGATTAAGTTTGACATCATACATTGAAAAGCTTTTACGGATGTATGTTATGTGCGAAAGTTCAGGTAACGTATTCTTTCTATTAAATAGTTTATTTACGGAATGAAATAGTTACTGCTGAAAGCCAATGGGGAGAAAGAAAGAAAAGAACATAGTTTTTCCGTTATGTTCGTAGAACATACAAAGTAAATAGTATTTTTTTTATAATTGTGTAAGATGTATTACGTAAAATAATGTTTTATAGTTACCGTTAATGATAAATAAATCGAAATATATTGCTAATTGATTAAAAAAAATTAGTAACAAGTTTCAAAAACGCTGAATTTTATTATATTCCTATTTGCAAGTATATTTTAGATTCATATAGAAAACATTTTCTAACGTTATTGAAAAAGAAAATTTAAAAAAAAAAACAATTGCTGTGCATGTTTTATTTCTTTGGTTTTATTATGAGGGTTTATAGTACATATATTTTATTAAAAATTTCAAGCATAAGAGGGAATAATTTGAGAAATATATTTTATTAAATTTCCATCTAAGTAAATCAATGAAAACCTTTTCTTTTTAGAAATTATAATGGAGGCATAATAAAAAAAACATTCATAGTGAACACCATTTCTGACAAGCTAATGCAGTAATATTATTGAAGTTTTTCACATTTATTTTAGTGTATTGTGATTTGTTTGTTGTGTGTTGTGCGTTGTGATTTTGTTTATTGTGATTTTCTTATTAATTAAACCATATCTATCTATATTATATAAAACNCGGGGGTTGGCGAGCGTTAGCGAGCAGGGGGTGGAGCCTCCTAGTTAACTTTTAATTCTAGAAAACTAAATGAAAGTTAATATTTTTTATAGATTTCATACTCATGCTGACAGTTTCTACAGCTATTGAAACCTTATAAAGAATTAGACAATAAATTGCTTTAATGTAAAACAAATTCAAAATAATTTTGCTCTGAAAAAAATTAAAAAAACCTCTAGTTTTTCTTATGTTTGTAATAAAATCTCTTAGCTTTGCATGTTTCAGGCTAAACAAGCTGCTCCTTAAAATTTTATGTAAATGTTTCTTGAAATACTTTTTTGTAACTAATTGATACCATACTTACTGTTTGTACAAAAAAATTTGTTTCAAATGATTAAGCATAGAAATTAATTATTGGAAAAAAGACGGAAACTGTCCTCATTTACGTGTTAACTGTATATATTCTAAAAACTTATGTTTCGAACGGAACAAGCACTTCTTTAACATTTTATCTAAATATTCCTTCCCATATATGGATATTTCCTAACAAACTGACTCTTAGTTTTAAATATCGAATAAGTTTCAAACGATCTCCGCACTGAAAAAAATTAAAGAATTCGATAAATGTTAGCGAAACAGTCTCTGAAATTTTTATGTTCCGATCTAAACAAGCATTTCATTAAAATTTTATATAAATATCTCTTGACATGTATTTTCTAACAGTTGAAAATTAAAGGTTCCTATTTTGACCTTCGTGGTTTTTTGTTCTCAGTAATTCTAAAATATAGACATTTTGCAGTTTTACGACTTTATATAAGTGTTGATTTACACTTATGTTTTAGTCGCATAGGAGAGTAAATATTGAAGTTCATACCTATATAAGGGCGAAAGTGGTGGTGAAGTTTCTTCACCCTTAAGTTGAAAACTAACTCTTTCAGCAAATGCGCCTACACTTCTTTATAGTATTAAATTATAATTTTAAATATATTAGCTAAAAATTTGTCAATATTTCATAACGAGCTTATCGTGAAAAAGTCACAGTTACATATATAGAGCTCCAGGCGTATTATTAAAAAAAATGCAGTTAAAAGAATGAAACAGCAGAACAATGTGTAAATAGATATGCCAAAAGTCTAAAATAATCGTAAGGTAGTGCATGAGAGCTGTGGTGGCTCAGGGGATAAAGCGTTTGCTTTTCAATGAGGCGAACCGTGTTCAAATCCCAGCGATGGCTGCTCGATACAAATTCCGCATTCGATTCATCTACTACAGTGTTGATGTAAAATATCCTCAGTGGTAGACGGTCTTGGGTTAGATTCCCTTGTCGTCAGGCTAACCGTGGGAGGTTTACGTGGCTTCCCTTTCCATGTAACGCAAAAGTGGGTTAGATCCATCAAAAAGTCCTCCGCGAAGGCAAATTTCCTGCAATACTTGATCCAAGAGTTATTTTGTCTTCTGGATTGGGTTCAAAATTACAAGGCTACGGAGTTGAACATTAGTTGTACTAATCCCAAAAATTTGGGTCGGCTGTTCACCGATGGTTACGAAACAATAAAAAGCATTATTATATTATCATTACGAGAATATAGTTGATCTTATTCTAGTATATTTCTTGAGAGAAACACGTGATTATTATAATTCTCGTGCTCTTGTCAATTTTATGGAAATTTACAGCAAAATTTACATAAGTAGTTGTAAAATCCTTAGTCATAAATAAACGTTTTTATTCATAAATTGATAGCTTGTGTTTTATGATAATTAATAGGTTTAGGGCAATGTAGTAATATGCAATACTTTTTTAGTGTGGAATTTTCTTAAAAAATTCAATTTTTTGGTATTGTTTAGATAGGTATCATACAAGATTCCGAAAGTTCTAGGTAACTGAGCACTACTTGGAAACATTTTATTTCCTGCATAAAAATCGCTTTTCTTTCAAACATTCTGAAAAAAGATCTCTATCACATCCTTTAGAACTTTTTATTATTGCTAAAACTTCTGCAGAACTCTTACTACTTTTAAAATTTTAAATGAGCTGTTTATTTTTTTAGTTTTATTCATATTATCTCCTTTTTAGTTGATAAAAAAATTTTAATTTGCATCTTTCAAATTCAATTTTCTCATTAAAAGAAATTTCTTTCAAACAGGCTTAACATTCCAATGCTCTGCTTATTCCAGAAATTAAACTGCAATAACAATTTAAAACATTTCCCCCATATTAATCCAATGTTAAGTATTATAGAACTACTTATGAAATTTAGAACTAAAAACACATTAAGTGTAAAAAGCGAAATATATTAGATTCATTTTAAAAATACAACCTCAGCCATACAAAACATAAAATCAGAGAAACATTTAACAGAAGAAAACTTTCTTCTTAAAAATATATGTTTTTCATTTCTTAGTTAATGTCAGGAATTAAATTATCAGGAAAATTAAATACATTTCCGTTAGATCAATTTAACTATAAATAAAAGATTTAATTATGAAATTAAGTACAATTAGATTACAGAAAAAACTTTCCTCCAAAAAATATATCAGACAACTATTAAGATTATTCCAGGAATTAAATTATAAATGAAATATATTAAAATTTCCTTTTATCAATCAGACGATAAGTTATGGAATCAATTTCAAACTTAGATCTAATAACAAACTGAATTTTAAAATTAAGAAAACTCAGATAAACAGAAGGGAAAACCATAATATTTTTTTAACCATAAAAAACCGTTGTAAACAATATTTTTCAATCAAGAAAACGCAAACAAGTTCCATTAATAGTTACCTTGTTGCTCCAACACATCAATAGAAGAACATGTTATCATTATGAGGATACTTTTACTATTCGATTGATGTTTTTTTTTTTCCTGCATACTTCACATTTAACCTTATATATCCAGCTTTTATAAGAACCTAGAAAAAATCTAATTCGAGTTTTACGATCGTCTGCGAAACATTTTATCGTTACTGATTCTCATAAGATAAATACTATTCGTTACATGAATTCTTCTTTTTGTGATTAGAGTTCTTTTTCTTTAGTTTCTTTGTCACAAAATAAGCTTTAGATTTCTGTTAAATGATTTTTAGATAAACAAATGTTTTGTGATGTAAGTTAAAAACCATTTAAAACTCCGTGTGCTTAGTATTAACTATTTTTGCTATAATCATTCAGATAATTTTTGAAAAAGGAAAAAAAAGTAGTTATCTCAGATTAATATTTATAACAGAAAAAAATCTTATTAGACAGTGAATAAACAATTCAGCTATGATTAGACCAACATATGGATAAAATCCTAAGATTTCTTCTTACTTAATATTTTATTTTAGTTTACAAATCTTATTTGAGTTTTACGATAGTTTGCGAAACATTTTATCATTACTGATTCGCATAAGATAAATACTTTTCACTACAGGAATTCTTCTTTTTGTGATTTAGGTTCTTTTTCTTCAGTTTTCTTTGTCACAAAATAAGCTACAGATTTCTGTTAAACAAGTTTTAGATAAACAAATGTTTAGTGATGTCTGTTAAAAACTTTAAAAACCATTTAAAATTCCATGTGATGCAGTAGAAGTTTGGTAAAATGGGTACAATTATCATTTAGCTACGCTTCCTACAATTATAATCCCACTATCATTTTCTATAACTATGCCTGATATAAATAAAATGCACCTGAATACCATATGAATTGCTATAGAATTATTTCGAAAACTGCATGATTAAATGAATGACTTTTAAAGATATTTTACCAATATAACCATAAACTTAAAGGATATTTTTCCACACTGATAATAATAGAATCATAATACAGAAGAAAAACACCTTTATATATTTTTAGAAACTTTTTTTATTGAATTTCATGATCTTAGATTATGGTCTTAGTTTAATATTTTTATTTTTTTTTATTTCCTATGAGCTGCACAATCAGTCTTCCCGATAAGCAGACCTAGTGTGTTCTCCAGAAGTGGTATCCACTCTTTCAGGACCACCACAATGGGTGAGATACCGTTGGCCATGTTAATTTGGACGTCTAGTTTCCGCCACACTAAATGGCAGCACCATCTAGTGTAGCAGCACCATCTGCCACACTAGATGGCAATTAAATATTAATACTACGAAAACATTAACGCACTTTTCTCGTTTTATTTTATTTTTCACGCCATTCTTATCCCTATGACCTTTATATAAAATATTTTTTTAAAGCAGTAAACACCATCATATAGTATAAGTGCGCATATGAGGTGTTCTGTAAGAACTAATTTTAATATATATTATATTCCCTTTTTCAATTAACTCCTTATAACTTTTAACTAAAATCTATATATATATTTCTCTTACACGGTACCAGAAAAAAAACCTCATTACAACTCCCCGAATGGCAACATTAGAAAATCGACCAATGATTGCTGCTAAAAATGTCACATGAGGTGGCTCAACATATAGCGCTTTTAAAAACGGAAACAATAATCAGAGTGAGCATTATCAGGTTGTTCAATTCAGATTCATGCCCTAAAAACATTATAATATTTAATTTAAACTGGCTCAACATATAGCGCTTTTAAAAACGGAAACAATAACCAGAGTGAGCATTATCAGGTTGTTCAATTCAGATTCATGCCCTAAAAACAT
>NC_092212.1:56522029-56562469 GCF_043381705.1 Parasteatoda tepidariorum
TTGAACCTACGTATAAATACCATGTGATTTATGACCAGGGGAACGCCTGAGCTGGTAGTTCTCCCTCCAAACTTCTTTACCACAATCTATAGGGAGGATTCAACCACTTCAAATTTAACAGCTTATGCGCCGGCTGTTTTGTTGACTTGCAGGATTCTCTAATATTGATGCAAAATTTCACAGCATTTTATGAAAAGAATTATATAAACGGTGCATTTAGTATTGTCCATTTTTACTATTATTTTTTAAAAAAATTTTAAAAAAAAAAAGAAGAAAAAAAAGCTATTTTAGATTAGTATATACGACTGGAAAAAAAATAGAAACAAATAGTTGATATATAACTAACAGTTGAGCTACGGTTAGGATAGATTATTTAATTATAATGTGGATTATTTAACATTTTCTTTTCGTTTTCTAAGAAAATTTTTTTAAAAAAACAGCAGTTTTCCAAGATTTTAATCTTTTTCTTTTCTCGAATCTGTTTTGATACCTAATGTTGTATGAATCTGATTCTTTTTACTTTGCTTCAAAAGACTAACGCAATATTTGTGACGCATAAAATCAGTATTTTTTATCGTCTTTTTTTAAATAGTTTATAAAAATATGCATTAAGAGCTGTTTTTAGGGAAAATCCCATCTATATGAGTTTTTTTGTTTCGTAATAAATGAGTTTTGAGCTAGCCCTTTTTAAGAGCATAACTGGTATTTCTCCTAACAAAAATAACAATAACTTTTCCTTGTAAATAATACAAAATTTAATTCAGATGTAAACAGCAAATTACTAATGTTCATCAGTATCAATTACTGATGTAACTGCCATCAGTTGATTTAAAAAAAGGGAAATATTGATTAATTCATAGTTTAAAAAAAAACTTACTTTTCATTCCCAAGAAAATTTTTCTTTTTGTTTTAATCTTCGTAAGTAAGTAGCTAAATTTTACCACATTTACCGGATTTTACATTATTTAATTGTTAATTTTACCAAAATCATGAAAAAAGCACTTTAGTAAAAAATACCGAGCATTTTGGTGTTCCAATAGAATTAAAAACATGTAAGTTTTACCATATTCTGGCAGCTTTGACTGTAATTCTTCATAATCTTTCTTACAATTAATCTTTTATCATAATCTTTTTACTATAACTTCCATTTTCACCATAATATTTTGTAGTGAAATTTTTACAGAAAAATGTATTCAATTTACAGTGATTCAGAAATTTTTACTGTAAATATTTCGGTAAAAATAACATCTCAGAATTCTTGTTTTGAAAATTTCACCATTAAAACGAATTTTTCGGTAAAAAAAAATTCTGGCACCTTGATTTTCGGTACTTTTTACCGTAATTTTTTACTGGGTAAAAGAATTCACAACTTTATAATATTTGTAATATTTCTTAATTTTTGATATCTACACATGTTGTTTAATTAATCGTTTTGTTACACTAAATGCTTAAATCAATATACCTTACCTCGTTTTATTTTCAATTATATCAGTAAACTTTATTTAATTCCATCATATTAAACCTTATTTAAATATTTCTTTATTATTCAGACTAAGCAAAACTTAGATGAAACATTTAAACTATTCTCGAGGCATTTCGATGCAAAGAATCAAACACTGATTTTATTCATTTTAAAAATGTGTAAAAGCTTTTAGTCGCCTCACATTTCAAGTCATTTTGAATTAAACTTACTTAGAGTGTCAAACTGTTAAGTTGCTTTTAAGGAATTTCTTTAAGTGGCTTTTAAGTTTTGTTTAATTCTTTTTAAACTTTACTTTAGTTACTTTTCGAAGCGCAAAGGAACAATTCAATACATCTTCTGAATCACGTCGTTTTAAATATGAAATGTACGTGATAGTAATTTGTGACCAAAAAAATGATAATGATTTTCATTGCTATAAAGAACGATTTTCTCACACTGTTAAAAATATCTCAGAACAAGTGGTTAAATAACAATTTGTTTAATTGCCATTTTACCTTGTCAAACAAAACAGTCAAATAACTGTAAATAAGATGGTCATTTTGAATTAAACCCACTTAGAATGTCAAACTGTTAAGTTGCTTTTAAGGAATTTCTTTAAGTAGTTTTTAAGTTTTGTTTAATTCTTTTTAAGATTTACTCTACTAACTTTTCGGAGAGCAAAAGAAGGTAGAAAAGAAGAGCTTACCATATTCAAACATAACAGTCAAATAACTATAAATAGGATGGTATTCCGACTGTCAACTGTGAGAAAAACCGTTTATTAAGTGATTTCATCTAATACAAATAAAAGCCAGAATTTTATCTCACCAACTTGACCCACCTGAAGAAGCCGGTTAGTTCCTTGTAGAAGGGTATTTATTATAACTGATAAAACTAATCAGTCTGTTTCCTGACTAACACAACACAAATCGGGTGTTCGAGAACCAACCAGTGAAGGAACACTACCCAGTGAAAGAACATTTCATATATATTGATTAAAAATAAGAATTTGAAAGTTTTTCTTTAGATTGATTGGTAACAATAGCTTACTGCCAAACAATAGGAAGTCATCTAGCAATGTTTTGGATTACCTGGTCAAATAGACTTCTCAGGAAAAAATTTTGAATTCGTTATTATCTCTGCAACAACTTGTTTCTTTGAAAAAATTATAAGGTGAATGTTTGTATTTATATGTTTGAAGTGGAATTAATTGCATGTAATAGTTTTATTTTTTTCATTGTGAAAAAGAGAATTCAAAATATAGTTATTGAAGTTGCGTTTTATTTTTTTTTTAGTCATCATAGCACAATAAAGTACTGAGATATGGGGGTGTTTATTCACTGGATCACCAAACGATGAAAAACCAGTGAAGGAACAAGTGCTCCATTACTGGGTTTTTTTTCTAAGTTAATGAAAATAAAAGATAAACTTTATTTTCTTGTACCTTTAGTGATGTTCCGCATCAAAAGTATGTTAAAAATACGAAAAACAACTTCTAACCAGTGAGGGAACAGGCATGTTCCTTTACTGGGCATAGATTTCCCAGTGAATGAACAGTATGTGTTAATATGCTGACACTTTAATTTTCAATTCATGAATACAAAAAAAAAGTTACCATTTTCCAAGTATTAATATGTTATAATTTCAAGAATAAACTTGTTTTTAAATATTTGTATGGCTTATAAAATCATAAAGAGCATTTAAAATAACCAAAATTAAGTGTTCCTTTACTGGGTGTTCATTCACTGGTAAGAGTTGTTCCTTCACTTGGTCTTCTTACTACTTGATATTTGAACCTACAAAACTTTCAAACAATATGTCAAAACTTAATAACAATATTTAAAACATTATGTAAGTTCTCTGCAATTTTTTTACATAATTTGCAATTAGTAACAAATATGTTAACACAGTCATTTAACTAAAATTACGAATTTTGAAATTAATATGATTTTTTAAAAGGCAAGCGAAGCTTAAGTGTTCCTTCACTGGTTAGTTTACCCTATCACAATATTTTCTACATTCCCTTCAACACGTGAAGAGTTTTCAGTGCTCTACACTCCCCAATTTGTAACCCCAGACTGATAGAAAACGATATTCTCATTTCCGTACAGATGTCTACATTCAGTATTACTAAACGAAAATTATAGCTCCAATGTCCTGTTAAAATTATTTTTTAGGGTTTTGAAATTTTGCTTAAAGAGAATTGTCAAGAAAACCGTATACTTCTGAGTTCATATGGCTCTTTAACCATACTAGCTGTAAGCAGTTTCAACTCCTTCAAGGTAAAAAATTTTCTTTATCGTGAATTTTACTGTTAATTAAAGGTACAGACTACTGCTGGTTACCAATCGCACCAATTCAGCCCACCTAATGAAGTTACTTAGTTCCTTGCAGAAGGGTACATATTACAGTCACGAAGTCTAATCGATTAATATTCTGACCGGCAGAACGGGGGTTCGAGTCCTGCAATATGTGGCTGGGTGGCGCAGTTGGTTTGTCGTCGGCCTTCTAGTCCCAAGTCTGCGAGTTCGATCCCCGGCCTAGACACCGGATTTTCGGGATGCAGAAAATCCTCAGCGGCCTTGTCGTATGATTATGCGGCATGTAAAAGATTCCTGGAGCGCCTTATTGGTTCTTGGCATTTCCGGCAAAATTAAGTTCCTAGTGCACTTTAGCATCCAAAAAGAGTCTCGGTGCTGCCATCTAGAGTGGCAGAAACTGGACGTCCAAATTAACATGGCCAACGGTATCTCACCCATTGTGGTGGTCCTGAAAGTGTGGATGCCACTTCTGGAGAACGCACTAGGTCTGCTCATCGGGAAGACTGATTGTGCAGCACATGGGAAATAAAAAAAAATCCCACAATATATCCTCCATTCCCTTCGACATATGAAGATTTTCAAGCGTTCTGCCATACCTTTTGTGACCATCGGCTGTTAGGATATAATACTCTCATTCACGCATAGATGGCAGCACCATAAAGCTGTTAAGCTATCTCCAATGTCTAGTTAAATTTTTTTTAAACCATGCTTGTTGTAAATGGCTAAAAAAACAGTACAGTTTTACATTCATTGTTTTTTAATCAAACTAGTTGTAAACAGATTCAAAACCGTAAAGGTAAAAAATGTTCTTTACCGTAAACGTTACGGTTAATTGGATTAACAGACTGCCACCGATTATTTTACCGTAACTTATAATCAAAATTCTAACAGTGTATAAATGCATTCATTTCTATAACTCATAGTGATGGGAAGTTATATTTAAGGTCTTAATATAGTCACGTTGCTATTTGATATGTTACTCAACAATCTAAACTTTAGTATATGGATCACGCATTTGAAATATTTAGCTAAAACCGATTTGTATTGGTAATTTACTCCAAAAAAATTTTTTAATTCTAACAAAATAAAAGCAAAAAAATTATAAATATCATCCTTGAGAGGAAAAAGAAAGGGCAATTTTTTTAGTGTAAGTATTTCAGCAATACATAGTATTGCATGATGATTTTTAAGGATTTAACTTATTCATAATATTTTTCAAAATAATAAACAACTATTTAATGTTTATTAAAATATTATCGAAAACCGATTAGTTAGAGTATTTTGCTTCTGAAAAGATATAATTCTTACCAAATAAGAAAGGAGAAATTATAAATATTTTTACAGTGAATAAAGGGAAAAATCAATTTTTTTTATAGTGCAATTACTTCTAAAACTTAAAGACATATCCAATGATTATAGTTCTGGCATAACTTACATTTTGAAGAGTACTATAAAAGTACTATATAAGTAACTCATGTACTATAAAGTACATTAGTTACTTATTTTAAATATTTAGCAATAACCAATTAGTAATATTGATTTTCTATCAAAAACCTACAAATTCTTGCAAATAAAAGAGAAATATCTTACCTGTGAAGAAAGAGAAACATCAATTATTTCTTAAATTACATTTTTAAGCTTACTATAAGAAGTTAGTATAGTATATGAATTACTTACTAGAAATCTTTAGCAATAACCAATTAGTTATAATACTTTTCTTTCAAAACTACTAATTCTTTAGAATTGAAATTAATCCCATTTTTTTAGTTTCTCTACAAGTCATTAATTCAGTTCGGATATTTTTTATTGCTAATAAAAGATTGAAGCGTTCCATTTATTATTTAATATTTTCTTATGAACCATGATATTTGCCATTGTTTGATTAGGAGATTTGTTTAATATTGGCAAAATGCTTAAAATCAAGTAAATTTCAATTCAAATGTGTAAAATTTTACACTGCATCAAAGCGTAATTAATAATTAAACAACTGAAAACCACTAATAAGGTCGTATTAAGATTTGAACAATTCCTTACTCCTACAGAAATCAAAAAATTAAAACGCATCCACAACTAATATGGTCTCATTAGTTTAAGCTCATAGAAACTCAAATGGAGCCAAACCTATTTACTTGATTCTTTTTAAGATGTGTAAAAACAAAGATTTGTCCTACTAGGACTCATAGTTTTTGTTCACTGAAAATAACTTCACTCGCAGATTGCTAAATTGGCAGCAGCAATTAATTTAACTAAGCTTTTAAACAATGTCAAGATCTGGTGCTTCTGGATCAAGTGAAACTCAGTTATAGTGAAGTAGTTTGCGTGTGCCGGTGCTCATTAAGTTAAGTGTAAATGCAGTAAAAGTCTCGACGTGTCTAATGTATTTCTAGAAAATTATGTAGTACTTGACATCTGTACGAAACAAACAAATGAAACTGAACAAACTAATGTTAGAAGTGTTTTAGATTTTAGTTCGCAATGCTTACTTAAAAGCTAAATAGGATTCAATTTATCTTTCAGTTTGGTACAAATTAATTCACAGCTAGAAATAATCTCATGTGAAATATTTTGTTCACCAAAACAAAATAAGATTTTCTTTTATATTAATTTGGAAATAAAATGGCATTTATTTTTAGCAAAATCAGTTGAAATGAAATATATCTTATGTATTCGCTTTATTTGTCATTATTTTAGCTATCAAACCCGAACCAGTTCGAAGTAAATATGCTTGCTTTTCCGCATTAAAACCTGACATACTGTTCGATAGAACTATTGTGCTTGTCATGATAACTTTTCGTACAAATTTTTCACTCAAGGAGCCAGTTTAAGAGATGAACGTTACTCTGAAATTTTTTCGAAAAAAAATGGATTTCTGCCTTTAATTTTACTTATTATGATAGCATGCACAAAAGAATTTTTGTTTAAGTATAATATGAAAATGATGTAAAAGTTTTTATAACACGAAGCATTTTTTTAAAGGAAATTCTTCAAACCCGCAGGATAACTTTTTGTACAAATTTTTCACTGAAGGAGCCAGTTTAGGAGATGAACGCTACTCTGAAATTTTTTGAAAAAAAAATAAATTTCTGCTTATAATTTTACTTATTACGATAGCATGCACAGAAAAATCTTTGTTTAAGTATAATATGAAAATGATGCAAACGATAATAATTAGAAGAATTTTTTTTCCAAAAGGAAATTATTCAATCCTGCAAATTCAATATAACCGGCAAAAAGAAGAAAAATCATTAACATGAAACAGCAGGTCAGAAATTAGTAACCTCGAGTGGAATTATTTTACATAGTGTAATAATCTTTACATTTAGAGCTAGGACTCAATAGTTCCAAAAGTTTTTCTTTGATTTATTTAAATATTTAACACACTGAGAAAAAAGTATTAACAAAACTACTGGAATACGGCAAAATTTACCACGTTTCTGGATCTATGGGGACACTAAGAAACGCTGTAATATTTACTGAAGTGCCTTATTAATGATTTTCGTAAAATTATCAATAATTAGGTGAAATTTGGTATATGTGGTAAAATTTGGAAATTTTATAATGATACCTGCATGGGCCAAAAACTATTTTGCTTTTTGTATTTTTTACTAAATATGTGGCAATAAGAACTGTAATTTTCTAGACACGAATTTCACGAAAAATCCTCACCATATGAATGGAAAAATAACCATATAATGAAATGAATACCGTATATTTGAGTTTCATTAAACAAAACTATCGTGTTTTCCGCAAGAAATGTCTTTACCATGCAGTGCGGTAATTTAACCAGAATTTTTTTCTCCACGCAGCATGTACACTAGTAATGTAGTTTAATGCACGTAGGGTTCTTTTGAAAAATTATGTTCTTATACTCGCAATATCTAAAACACCTTGAGTTTTTCATTGATTTATATAACGTTACTAAGCAATATGTATAGATTTAATGTAGTTTATTGTACTTTGGATTCTTTTGCATTAAGTTACGAACTATTAATTAGATAGTAATCCCTGGTTATATATTTTTCACTAATTGTCTTGCAAATGCTTTTGCAAAGTCAAGACTATTCACCCCTTCAAAAATCAAAGCCCACGATCAAATAACTAATCTTGACATCGATAGGAAGACAGCCACTACTCTCATCAGACTAAGAACAAAACATCATAGAAACATGAAAATTTCTACAGATGGGACTAGAAAATATCAAACCTGTGGCAACTGTCTTAATGTGGAACTGACAACATATCATGTTTTTAACTGCCCTGCAGTCGCTGCAGGCCTTTACCTCTTAAACTACCCCACAGAAGAGGATTTGTATTCATTTAATGCCATAGAAATAACAAAAACTATTTAAGCACACCATGAAATATGATTCAATAGAGGATACGACACCAACCAACCAACTAATTGTCTATTTTGTTTAAGACACTTGTAAATAATAATTTTCAAAAGAACGAAAAAAATATTCCTTCAGAACCATTTAAACATATTCATTTTTATTATAATAGATTTAAACAAGTTTTTTTCTTCTTTTAAAAATGTTCATTAGAAACTACTGAATTAAAATATTTTCGTGTCAAAGGATGCAATTTTGTCTAACTCCATTCATTTTTAATTATATTAGTGATCTAGAAATAATAAGTACAATAGAAATGAATTATGAAATATTTGATTTTGAATTCTACTTTTGCTTTTTTCTAATACAGATTTTTTTCTCGTGAAGGAATTTTTTTTTTATTCAAAAGACAAAAAGAAATATATTACTTTTTACCAATGTCATTTGAGGAATCTAATTTTTCTCTTTTTTATTCTAAATTGAAGTTATTAAATATAAATTTGTATTGTATGGTTCTTAAATTAAAAAAATTTACATTTAGATCGATTCTAAGTCTCAATTTCAAAGACAAAATAACTTTCCATCAATATTTTATACTATTTTTCTGAAAAAACGTAAAAAAAGTACTTGGTGTGTAAAAAAGCATAGAGAAAAAAGAAAATTCCTCAACAACCAGTTGTTGTCCAAGAAGAAGGTCATGGAGGTTAATGTTCCATTATTTCGAATGCAAAAGACCAAAGGTATGGTGATGAAAATGTGATCAGCATTATGTACTGACAGCCATTAATTCGCAAACCAGCTGGACTGAAGCTGCTGATACTTCAAGTCACGACCCGGGATACAACCCTACTCCTATAATAATAATAATCAGTGCCATCAGAAGACATTGATATTGCGTCAGCAGTGCCTTAAACAGCTTCCAAAACTTGTATTTAAAAAGACTTAAAAAAAGTTGTGCAATAATCAGCTTCATGAGTTGTATTGCGATATAGCTTACCAAAGTTACAGAGAGCTTACAAGATATTAAAATTCAATGAGTTCCAGTAATTTTTTTAATGTATATATGTCAGGGAAATGAATAAAATGGAGATTTGATCAAATTCCTAAGCTAGATGATCCATTCGCCAAAGATGAGTACATGAATTATTTACCAACTGTGTGCATCTTGACACAAAAATCTTGGGTAGACTATATTTGAGGGTGCCCCTTGATTCTTGCCAAGTTGTGATCGCGGTTGATCACCAAACTGAGCGATGTTGAACCCAATCATGATTCTGAATGGTTTAGATTTTAGTGCTATTTTTAAATGTTCAACGGTATATGTAATTTCTGAGGTTAGTTAGTTCTACGTTGGATACCGGCTGGTAAGGTTACTTTTGCTTCTGGTCAATAAGATCGAAGATATGTGGGCAATAATAAAAAGGGACTTGTCACCGCCAGTCCGGTACCACAGACGCCATTTTCGAATCGAATTTCGCCGAATTTATGTGGTGATGGAGCTACACAGATTATATTCATGATAAGTTTAGGCAGTATTTAACTGCTATTAGAGAATTCTGTGCACTTAAATCTGAGAATATTCAAGCTTAATGAAGAAGTGAGTTTTTTTTTCCTTTCTGTGCTTACTCCATTAATTGTTGTTTCGATTCAAAATGTATTTTATTGGGTTTATTAATTTTGCTTATATTGGGTTCAATGCAATTTCACAAAGTTCTGGCCGATGTTTTGGTGAAATTTTTCAATACTTTATTGAAATATCATTATGTTTTAGCCGCCATTTCTGTTACCACGATGTTCTGCGCAAACAGGAATGTCGCCAAACAAAAATCACCAATTTCGCCAAGGAGCACCCTCAAGTACCGAAATCTTACAGTTAGGCCTAATCAAAATTCAAAGAAACTCACTTTGCTTTGTGAATCGAGCAACATAAATTATACTAGTTAGTAGAGTTTAATAAAATTTTTACATCATATATTACATCCATTTTAACACAAGTTTTCATACTTAAACTTAAAATTTAAAGTAGTTTGTTTCAGTTGTAATCTGTAAATAAAATGAATCGAACTTAATCTTTTAACTCGAATTATTCAAGAGGAATCTGAAAAATCTGACACAATGCGTCTGAAATAATTTAACACTGCTGTTGAATATTCAAGTAACTCAACGAGCTGAATTCTCAAAAATATTCCCCTAGGAGGGACGTTTCATTTAGTATGCAAGAAAGTGGTTGTATATCTTAAGAATTGTAAAGAAATCACAATAGCAAAGTAAATATTTAATCTAAAGTTTGGAGAGTTCATCTGAACAAATATCTCATGAGTATTTAATGAAAGTTTTCTTTTTTTTATTTATGTATATTCTCATTTTAATTCCAAGTGTCGCTCTCGTTTCTTAAATTTTTAAAATTTCTGTTTTTGTCTTCCTTTTTGAATTCGCATTACAACATTTAGATACGTTTGTGCTGGAAAGAATAATACATTCTTTTTAATTGCTTGCGTACACTGTAAAACAAGTCCTGAAGAATTATTTTAAAATGTGCCGGCACTCAAGATGACTGCAATTTTTACCATAAAATTTCACAGAGAAAAAAAAATTATGATTTACCGAAGTTTCTAGATTAATATTTATTGAATCATTGTAATTCAGTAAATACTGTAAAATTTATAGTATACAATTTTACGGTTAAAGTGGATTTTACGGCAAAAAGTACAGGCAACTTGAGTGTCGGTATTTTTTATTGTACTTTTTCCGTGTAGATTGTAAAAATTTATGATTTTTTTACTGATTACTAAAATTAAATCAAAGATCCGACGATACAAACGGTCAGCAAAAGCAGGAAAGTACAAAAAAAATGTTATATATAGTCCCTAGTCCAATTATTTTATTTTTTTTACTTTATTTTATGATCACCGTTGAATAGTCGACTCAATTTTTGGGTTTACGACTACTAATGTACAACGCCGTAGCCTTGTAATTTCGAACCAATCCAAAAGACAAGGAAACTCCTGGATCGGTACCCCCAGATGTATTGATTTGTTATGGGAACTTGGAGGACTCTGAGACTCGACAGATTTTACGTGCATCAGTCACCATTTACTACACGGGGAGTCTTCGACCGGCGGGGACCGAACCCACGAACTCTTGGACATGGCCCGGTACCCCACTGACCAGGCTATCCCGGCCTAGTAGCGACAACTTAATTTTACATAGATTAACTTGCAGCGTTACATTACAGACTCAAAGGATGAACATCGACAATAACAGTACAATATAAAATAGCTAGTCACGTCACAGGTATTTATATATTTCTTTTAGTCAAATTATTAGACGCAATTCGCGAATTCAGAATTCTCTAACAGCAGTTAGATGGGGTCTAAATTTATCATGAATAGAATCTGTGTACCTCCATCGCCACATAAATTCGGCGAAATACGAATCGAAAATGGCGTCTGTGGTGCCGGACTGGCAGTGACATTTTATTCTAAAGTCCCTTTTTATGACTGCCCACATACCTCCGATTTTATTGACCAGCAGAAGTAGGCTTAGCAGCCAGTATCCAACGCAGAACTAACGGACCTCTGAATTTAAACATACCGTTGAACATTTAAAAATAACACTAAAATCTAAACCAATCAGAATTACGATTGGGTTTCAACATCGCCCAGCTTGGCGATCAACCGCGATCACAACTTGGCGAGAATCAAGGGGCACCCTGAAATATAGTCTACCCATATTTCTGCATCTATATAATTTGAAAAACAACAGTGAAGAGTCATCCAAATTGCTTGAAATAGTCTCATTTGTGTTTATTACTAATAAATTTTTATCGTTTTCTTGGTAAGTATTTTTTTAAATTTTGAATGAAAACTTATACACAGATTAAAATATTTTAATCCTGAATCTCTGACAAGTTTGGCTAATCATGAGACTCAATGTTAAAATATTTTTTATCACTTTAACTCTTTTATGTTTTCAATATTATTATAAATGAACCCATGAAAAATTTTTCCTAAACTTAATTACATGTCTGGTAATTCTTATGATTTTACTTATTTTTTTAATGAAACCAATCTAAACCGCTGAAAATAATTTTTAATTAAAAAACTTATACCACAATATTTTCTTTCGTTATGTTTCAAACTCCCATCTTATTTAAAACTTACAAAAAAGGGGAATTACTTCGTGTCTTAAGGATAATTACATGGTCGAGAAACTAAAGAAATTTAAATTATTTGGTCTGCTTCGTCTCTAAACGCGCTTATTGCTCTTCATTAATTACATTTGGATGCAACACTTTCGAAACGCAACAACAAAAAAAATTCGTTTCTTTAAGATAAACCGAAAAGTAATGTGAACTGTTCTCTTTAGAGTGCAAGGTGGAAGACTAACCATTAGCAAAATTATTGTTTTTTCTTTCCTTTGTAATTACTATATGCTCTTCTTGGCAGAAATTTTCCAGAGTTCCATTAAAATTGGAAATGCATGAGGAAGTTTAGAAATTTATAAATAAAAAAAATCCTTTGATGGTTTTGGTTTCTCTAATTCCTCGATTAGTTTTATGTTTATTTTAGTTTGATGTTAACGTGATTTAACTGTTTTTGCTTTTTATTCAGAAAATCGATTAAGCTTAATTATTGCAATGTGGAAAATCGCTAAGGACGGATGGAACTAGCAACAATAGCAACCACAAAATTGAAGGTAAGGAAATGTGAAAATTAGCATAAGTGCGTGATACAGGAAGGCGTCTTTTGCGCATGGAAATTTTAGGCTGAACTGGTTTGTCACATGATAACTGTTGACGCGTTAGCTGACTAAGCACAGTAGTGAGTGAAAGTGTTAACTCACATAAAGAAACTTGAAGATTTAAACATTTCTTTATTTCATACAGTACCATCTCGATACAGCGTACAACTGAAGATATTTAAACATAAATATATCTTAACAAAAATGTTGGTACATCACTGGAAACAACCACACAGTGAAGTGACATAGTGAAGAGACAAGACAAAACACATGCTTACAACAATGCATGCCTTACATACAGATTCCATAATGATATGCACGGAATGCGTCACTTACGTTATCTGAAAAGAAAATATCTGTTGTCAACACATGACCGAAACTTAATTCTGTTAATTTAATGTATTCAGAGGAGTAACAAACCACTCCAACAATAAAGTTGATAAAAGTTTTGACACATATATTAAGCGCTATCTTTTAAAATCAAAGTATGACGGGAAAAAGATAAATTGACGTACTTGCGATTTGTCATGCATTCCTGATGTCTTGTAGATGCCTTTACGCGTGGCCGTATTATCGGAAAGATTGAAGAAACCGAAAAATAACAAATGTTGCTAAAGAGTTTGCCGTCTACAGAGTTGTTTTAAGGCTGAGGAAATCATTTCAAACTGATGGAATGAGTAGAAGACGTCATGAAGGTTTTGTTCCATGTACAATTCTTGAAGAAGACATTTTCATAGTACCACAGACAAAAAGAAGCCGGAGCAGTACAGCCAGTCAGGTAACAAATTAGTATCATGTTGCTGCTGGTACGCGAATCTTCCGCAAAACTGTAGTCAGACACTTGCTAGCAGGAGGACTATACACAAGCCGACCTGTTGCGTATGCATACCATTGTCCAGACGTCACCATGGAGACCATTTGCTATGGTGTCTTCAGCATCCAATAAGAGCAAAGTGAACTGGGCTTGCGCACAATTCTCGGAAGAGAGTAGCGTGAGATTGGTACTGCGCATAATCAAACAAACATACAGGAGAAGGACAGATATCCAACACGTAGTATCATGGTTCGGGATGGCATTATGACTAATGACCGCACGCCCCTCTATGTGCTTCCAACTTGGACTATGACTGACCAACGCTACATTAATGATATTCTTCTGCCTCATGTTTGCTTGTTCCATGGTGATGTCGGTGACAAACTTTTTATGGACGAAAACGCAACTTGTCATCGAACAACAGCTATCAAGAAGTGTGTACAATGCGAGGATATTCACTGCCTCATATGGCCAGCATGTTCTTCAGATCTGAATCCTGTCACAGACCGTCGCCAATAGCCGATTGTGCAACTCTAGTGGGACGCAGAAAAGAAATAGAAATTTCTCTTGATGTAGGATTAAAAAGAAAGTACTAAAATACCTTTTTGCAGTTGGCTGATTACAAAAGAAAAATTTATCGCTAACATAACGAAGGAAGTTAAATGTCAATTTTAGGGGTCAACACACATGCTAATATGTTTTGATATTGAACCCCACTACGAAAATGGTAATTAACATTTGTCTCATAAAAAATTTTATCTTATACATTCTTGAACAACACAACTGTACTTTATTTATAACGTAATAACCTCAATATTCCTTTTCGCCAAATTTACTTGAAAAAATATAAAAGTGTGGACATCAGAGCTCAATAAAATTTCATTTCTAAATATTAGGGGAATAATAGCAGAGGTTCATAAATTGTTTTTTTTTAATAAATTTTTAAAATTCAAAATATTTATAATTGTTTTAAAAAAATTAGAGAAATTACAGAATTTCAAAAAAAAAATTAGTGCTACTTGCTCGCCAGAGATGGATAGTTCTTTTCTTATTTTTTGAATGATCAATCAAATTAATGAATAATTAACATTTCGAAAACAACTCGTGAATAGTTTTTGGACTAATTATCTTACATATCGATTTTGATAATCTTTGCAAAATATTGTTATAGTTATCATAATTATGTTAGAAATATTTGAAGAAAATTTAATGAGAGGCAAGTTATGCCTTACACAATCATTACATCAATATATTAGAATTAGTTATTCTAAATTATTAAAAGAAATCTTTAGCAGACTGAATTTGTTCTTCAAAAGAAACAATATTTATCTTCTTTGTATTATAATTAGGTTTCAGTAAGGATTTCAAAATTAACGTTTCAAATGTACTTGACACACTAATTTCATTATTTGAGGTATTCAATTTTAATTTAGTATAGTTTCTAGCAATTAATTTAGTAATAGTTAAACTGAATAAGTAACTATATTCATTTTTTGTAATAGTTCAATAGTTAAAAACAAATGCTTAAAATATTTAAAACAAAAATCTCGTAATTTCTATTGAGTTGAGCTACATAAATGGCTGAGTTCTATAGTGTTGTTTAAACATTTTATTCGCGCTTACACAGTCAGCTGTTTGTACGCCTATTATTACGTTTTGTTTTATTAAACATATCTGATTCTGTTATACGTGATTTTGAACAAGTTACAGGGGTAAAATTTATTGTATTTAATTATTATTTCACCATATTCAATCAAAACAGTCAAATAAGTTTAAAAACGATGATATTCAAGTGTGGGAAAAAAGTTTATTGATTGTTTTTACTAAATGATGTTTTATAACCAGAATTCTATCCACGCTAACTAGGCCCACATGAGGCCATTTTGATTCGTAAAGTTGAGTACATATTGTGGCTGAGAGGGCAAATCTGTCAATCTCATGACCGACTGAAAAACAGTTCGAATCCCGAGCAGTCCTTCTATGGTCTAAAAATGGCTTGCATGTTTTTTCCTTTTCTTCTATGCAAGTACCCTGTACTCTTCAATCGACGACCCTGGACTATAAGAAGAGCAAACTATCATTCACGCGTAAATGGCACAGCATGCACAGAGCTCCAATGTCTGTTTAAATATTATTTTCATGGTTAAGAAACTTTGCTAATTGCAAATCGTTACAAAACCGTATAGTTTTGTTTTCATGATTTCTTACCCGTACCAGTTGCAAATAGTTTGAAAACTACAAAGGCAAAGAAATTCTACTAACCATGGACCTTATGGTTAATCTGATGAACAAACTGCTGCCGATATTTTTACTGCAATTTCAGAATTAAAATTATAACAGTGCGTTCTGTATGTAAATGGCATTTCAATGATATATCTAGTTAAAAAAAATAACAGTTCTGTTTAACCTGAATATACAGTGTTTAAAATCATTCATCTGATAATTTTTCTATTCATAAGGAAACAGTTTACCGGAAATTCTGGTTTCCAAAATTATAGAATAGAATAAATGGTTATTATGCAATGCTTTAAAGATGTTATGTTCCAAATTTTTTCCAAATTTCCAAATTTTAGCATATTTACGAAATTTTGTCATATATTATAAAACCTTATTTCATTGTTAATATTTCTGACGTCATTACCAAAGCGCTTCGGTAAAAATTTCCAAGCTTTCTTGGTGTTCTCTTAGAGCCAGGCATGCGGTATATTTTACCATATTCTGGTATTTTCGACCATACTTTTTTGTCAGTGCATGACTGCTTCTTATCTGAGCGTCTGTTCGGAGCGAAATTACTACTTTCAGTATTAAAAATGTTTCAGAGCCCGTTTTTTAATGATTTATGGTCTATGGCTTAGATTTATTTTTAAAAAATAAATAAACATTGCATTGTCTATAGTTTTACAATGCAATGTATCAGAAAACTATGGTTTGTATGTTGTTAAGCATAATTATTATTTATACTTTTTTACATCTATTATGATATAATTTGCATTATTTTTAATCCTTAATAGAATCCTAGTTAAGAATTGATTCAGTTCAGTCTTTGCTTTGTCCTATCGCTTACAAGGTGAGCTTTTCGAATAGTAAATATTTCGTTTTTCATAGATTATAGATATCTCTTAATTGTTTAAGGGGATAAATTAAAAGTTTTAACGTTTTCAAATTAAAAACATATTTTTTCCCTCCATAAATTCTTTGTTTTATTAACCTTTAATAACATATTATTTTGCAATAGATTCCTATAATAATTTGGAATTTTTTTTTTAAAAAAAACTAAGTATATTTTTATAGGAAACTGTACTTTAAAATCTAATAACACTACATTAAGTTTATAGCAGTCATTTTCCCATTAAGCAAATTACTTTCCATTGTACGTTTAATGCCGAAATGTCTTTTTAAAAAACATTGAATCTTTAGGTTTATAGACTTATACCTTAAAATCATTAAATTACTCCACTAAAAAGCAATTTGTGCTACCTAATGTTGCATTGATCTTTAGCATAATAACGGTTTTAAATGATGTTTTAGCCAAATATACATTAAACTACCCCTATGAAGTTTATATGAACTTTGTGCAAGCAATAAAATTTTTTTATATGTTTCTCTTTGTTATATAATGTCCACATTTTTTAATGTGAACAAACGTTATGGCAAAGAAATGGAAATTGCTTTTCGCATAAATGGAACGGAATAAATGGGTTCAACTACTTTTTTTTTAAAAAAAACTCTCGAAGACTAAAATCACTTTTACTTTTTTAACTATTAATTTTTAATAGTGCATTTTAGAGTTACACGTACCATCAAAAACAAATTATGTACAAAGTAGAGCTTTTAAAAGTTAATGTCTCAGAAATTTTTATAGCATCAGATTTAATGTACTCAAATGTTATTTTTTATCACTATAATTTTATCAGACAAAGGGAAAACATTTTAAAAAAATAAAATACTTTATTTTTTTATGTATATATATCAGGAAATTATAATTTAGGGAAAGACAAAACAAACAATATCATATAATAAAATGATAGAATTATATTATATTGATTAAAAATTATAAATTACATTCGAATTTTTCTCGTTGTTGTAGTTGTAGTTCATTTACGTCACACTAGAGCTGCACAATGGGCTATTGGCGACGGTCTGGGAAACATTCCTGAGGATGATCCGAAGACATGTCATCACAATTTTGATCCTCTGCAGGGGGGATGGCACCCCCGCTTCGGTAGTCCGACGATCTGCATGCGAAGTCGAGCAATTTACGGTAGAACAGTTAAACGAGAACCAATACCGCTCACCATCGGTCTCTACGTAGCTAATTTTTCTCGATATTTGAAATGAATTCACTTAAAATTTTACCACCTTTTTGCGATTTAATCGAGAAAATTAAGAAATGACATTGAAATCAGAAATATAAGTGGATATTTATAAAAGGAATAAAAATTTTGGAAAAAAATACGAACTAAAACATGCAGAAATACATGAATGAAGTAAAAACAATACACTTTTAGAATTATTTTTTTCTTAAATTATGGTAAATAAAAGGCAGCTGTCAGTCCGTCCAGTTAACCGTAAAAATTACGGTTAAAAACATTTCTTTACCTTTACCCACCGCTTACAATTGGTGTGAATTAAGAAACCATAAATGCAAAACTATACGAAATGTATAGTTTTAAACCATGTAATGCAACCATGTTTTCAAAACCGCAAAAAGGAATTTTAACTCGACGCTGGAGCTAAGCTTTTAGTTTGGTAAGGAGCATTAAAGATAGGTTGTGGCTGAGTTGCGCTTTATCAAATGAACCGCGGAATGTGGTTTAATTTAGTTTTTGAAGTGGTTTTTTCACCTATCGTAAGAGTATGAAAATTCTAGATTCACTTGTGTTAAGCAGCATAGGGTCCTGCCATCTATACGTGAATGAGAATTACTCATTTCATAGTCCAGGGTAACCAATTAAAGAGTGTAGGACACTAGAAATTCTTCATTTGTCGTATGAATGATAGAAGTATTGTGGTGTCAACGCTTAGATTCGAATCTCAATTCCACCGAATATGAAATTGATTGTTTAGTCCTCTCGATTAAAATATGAATTCAATTACAAGAAATTAAGTTGCTTCGTAGGGAGTTCACCATACATTTATGACTACTATAAGACTATTAGGCATACTATAACGAAAATAAGAGCAAAAAAAAGAGCAAACGAGAGACTTGAAATTTCCCTAAATAACGCCATGTCCAGACTCCTTTCCTGGTGTTTAGAAAACAATATGATCGTCAACACGGTGAAAACAACCAACCAAAACTTTTCATTATGTCACCAACCATTGCAACTACATATATCGTATAACAATATAGCCCTACCGTGTAGTGAGAGTACTAAGTACTTAGGAGTAATTTTCGATCGTAAACTCACTTAGAAATAATATATTGATGATATCAAGCAACGGGCTTAGAAGCGTATGATACTCCTTAAACGCCTCGCAGGAGTTAAGTGGGGCTGTGCTACCACAACTCTACTTGATACCTATAAGACTTTTATAAAACCTGTCATGACTTACTGTAACGCCCCTCCTATTACAGTATCTGAGGGAGGTATAAATAGACTGGAACGACAGCAAAATAATGCGTCTTGTCACCGTTGCTGTCAAGACCACACCCATTGACGCACTTCTGCTATATACCAATGAATTCCCTATACAATATGAAATAAAGAAATCAGCTTTAAAGCTCTATCAGAAACTAATTCGTCTACCTCATAGCGTTATGCTGACCAAGTCTGAACCTCGTATGAAGACTCAGGACGGCTATCTTCAAGTAGTATTAAAAGTGATGGGTGAATTTGATATACCTTCCTGGATTGAATCTTTGTTTCCCCCTGTCTTAAAAGTCCAAGATTGTACAGCAGCTTTGTTCAGCGCGGGGATGAAAACTATCCACAATCGTTTTCCTCTTGATTCATGGTTGCACATATATACAGATGGCTCAAAGCTTGAGATAGATGGCGCTGCCGGTGCTGGTATTTTTTGTGAGCATTTCTCCCTCTCTCTTTCGTTGGGAACAGCCAAGACCGCTTTTGATAGTGAGGTTGAGGCAATCAAAGTAGCTTTAACTCATTTAAATGCTCGTCCTTCTCTTTTCGATCAAGCTGTCATCTTCTCGGATTCCCAAGCTGCGATTCTGGTCATTGCCAACTACTCTCAAGCCCCTAGCTCTTTGTCAATAGGGAAATGTAGATCTTTAATGACAGAGATAGGTGAAAAATATAAAACAATTGCCTTACAATGGATCCCATCCCACTGCGGTATCCCCGGCAACGAAAAAGCTGATGCTCTGGCCAAAAACGGTTGCTTTGTTAATCAAGCCCCAAATAACTTGGTTAGCTATAAATCCACTTCGTTAATGATTAATCATGCAATTAAGACAACACATATATCATTGCTAAAAGAACGAACAAAAGAAAAATCGTGGAGAAATGACATCCTTAATCTCCCCGATTGCCCAAGAAGCAGTGCTGTAGCTGCCTTTCGTCTTGCTACCAAGCACGATTGCTTAAACACCCATCTTTTCCGTCTTAAAATAGTGGATGATCCTGCCTGCCCCCTCTGTCGCAGTGGTGTGACGATGAACGCTGAACCTCTTCTCAACTGTTCAGTTCCCACAAAGAACTGCATCTACTCCCGATACTGGGAGGCCAGAGAACTTTTGTTCAATTTAAGTTCTTGATTTAATTTTTGTGTTTGATGTTTTGCTTTTGTTTTTGTATTTTGCATATTTCATATCTTTCTGTATTTGTATTTTTCTTTTCTTTTGATCTCTGTACGGCGTTAGGATAATGTCTATATAGCCTGCTGCATTGGAAATATAAAAAAAATGACGAAAATAAAAGTATGAGTTTGTAATCCTTATCACGTGGTTTACCTTCCAGCTTTCGAAAATCATGAACTCAATTCTTATAGTGTGTGGGTCTAGTTAGCGAGAATAAAATATTGTCTAGTGTTTGAATTGTTTGTAGAAACACATTTTTTTCCTATCGATAATTAAGAAAAAACAAGTATTAAAGTAGTAATTTCAAAATTAAAAGAAGATTAGAATTCAATTTAAGATTTTTACATTTTGAACATTATTACATTTTTCCTTAATCACCTCTCTAATAATATTATTCTATATTAATCTTTTTTAATTTTTGTTTTTTAAAACAAATTAGGATAAGTAAACAATAAAACAAAACTATTCTCATTAAAACCTTTTTAAAAATATAATTAATTATAATTATTTTTATAATCCTTTTTCGATATTAATAATGACTTATTTTTTATTTATTGAGCTATTTAATCTGATATACAAACCAACAATTATAATACTAATTTATCTAATAAAAAATATTGGTAAATTTATGCTACTTAATTGTTTTCAGTTTTAACAAATACTTCTTAGACTTAGGATAACAAAAAGAAAATTATAATTATGGATTAAGCAAGATAATTTTTTTTCATTCTTCACAATCACTTTTAAATTAAATTTTCTCTCCGCCTTAATTGAAAACAGTTTTCTTTTATCTCAATATTTGAAGAGAATACGCAAACAAATTTCATTATAAAATGTCAGAACTTCATGCTTTAGTCAAGAAAATGAAAATATCAGATTAAAATTTATTTTGTCACTACCAAAATCATAGAAAAAGTCTTATTTGTTTTGATTTCCGTCACAAAAATTTAATTAAAATATTCATAAGAAATTGGGATTATCTGAAGCATTTAAGAATTCGTTTAACAAGTGCTAAAAATATTACAACTAATCATCTTTTGCTCGAAAATAAATATATTTGTTACTTTTATACTTATTTCAAATATTTAGTTCCTTAGTTACTATGCATCAAAATGAACATTGGATAAGTTTATTTTTTGCCTAAAAATGTGTAAGAAATACTGATTCGATGACTATTTCTATTATCGAAAATGTTCTTTTTATTAAATTAGCCTTTTTCGTAAATTTTCATGCACCAATTATAATAAAAACTAAATACTTTATATATGTCAGCGTGAAACAGAAATCTGAAAAATATCTAATTTCATCCGTGAATATAAACAAACACATAGCGCTTAGGTGAAAGCCTGAATTATATGTAATAGCCGATTTGGCATGAATTTGTTTTTTTATATTTTAATTTAAACAATAACTATAGTTAATATTCTCTGAACTCTTGTTTTAGTAATTATTTATTGCTCATACTAAAAATATTGCTTCAAAGTGACTTAAACTCACAACGGAATCTTATACACTATAAAGAAAAAGGTGACCAATAAGAGTTTAAATTATGGTATAGTGAGATATTACAAATCCGCCGTGTTTTGGAGACATTATTGATCTATAAATTTCGTAATTGTATATGCGTCTATGAGATTGAGAAAAACCGAAATTTGTGATTTTACACTTTCACCGGTGAATGCCAATAATCACATAGTCGCTTTAGTAAGTATCCGAAATATATGCTAGATCTGATTTGTTATCAGATTGGGAAAGATAAGAAAAATCCTCAGTGTAGGAAATACCGGACAAGTGTATACAATTCAAAGATTTTTATTCTTGAGAAACATTAGGGTAGATAATACTGGTTATTTTTCCATCACCTGTCAGGCATTCTTAACATGGATATTTTTCCTAATCCACCCCAATCCGATATTAAAATATCGAATAAATATTTACCTCCCGACATTCACCGGTAAAAATCGACTATCATCAATTTCGGTCTTTACCAGTCTCAGTGACATATTACTAAATATATAGATACCTCAATCGTGTCTCTAAAACACGGTGAGTTTATATGATTTCACTTAATGATATGATTTCACGTTGATAACTTAGCAATAATTTAAACTCCTATTGAACTCTTTTTTTTTGTAATAAATAATAATTTGCTGTAAGTTTAAGTCAGATTGAAGTACACCTTTTAGTGTAACAAGCAATAAAAAATAACTAAATCTAGAAATCGGACAACTTCAAAAAGTAACTTGTTATTCTATAGTTTATTTCCCATTAGCAGTTTCAAGTCAAAACTCTAAGCAATTGAAATTTACTTATGAAAAATTAGATAAATTAGGGACGCAAGTAAAATTATAAATTTTAACCCATTTGTGGTAATTTGAAACGAAATTTTCCATAGAAAAATAAAATTGCCTATGGCCATAATAAAACTGTAAATGTTTACTTCACTTTTATAACAGAAATTAAAATTTTCATTAAAAAAAGTTATAAGTGTTAAATCATGATTTTTTGGTAGATAAAATTGTCGAAAATAAAGTAGAGAGTTTTTAGTAACCCATCACTGAAAGAGTTATATTTTTGCAATCTTATCTAAGATAAATCATACTATAAAATTGTAATTAGACTTGTGAGAATAAGAACTGATCTCACAGCATGTCTACAATGTTGCACTTATTTTTTTTATGTAAAATATGATACGCGCAAAGTAAATTACGTATTCCTATACTTCGTTGCAAGTTAAGAAAAGATCATTGCTATATAGGATTTATGTAATCATCCTTGACAACCAATAGTTTCGCTTTATTTCGTTATTAAGTTACACAACAATGTTTTCAAAACAATATGAAAGCTTTTAAAAGTTAAACAAGTCAAACGGAAATTTCCCTCGAGCTATCTTTTAAGATGTATAGTATTAAAAATCATCACAGTATTATTTAAAAGGAAAGGTTGTAGTTTCGTAGCTTTACTGAAATCCTAGACTTGGCGACATATTTAGATAAATAAGGAGAATACTCGTTTTTGAAAAACAAACAACGTTGACAAATATGAAGTTGCAAGATTATTGAATTTGATTGAATAACTAAAAAAGACGCGTCTTATACTGACATGTTCTTAACAAATCAAATGCGAAATAAAGAATTTTTACTTTTGTTTTATTGTAAGAGAAAATCGTCTGCGAGAAATAATATTTAATATTTAATAATAATCAGTTACTTTAAATGCGAACAAAAAAAAACTTATATTTTTTACGATATTTAGATTTCATGTTCATTACTTGTTAATTGATTGTTCTTGTTAATAGCTGCTATTATTATTAATAAGAAAGCAAGAAAAAAGGAGGCTGAGCATTTTTGCTTCAAGAGTTGGCGATATTCATATAAGTTCCAGCTGGGAGCTTGGCATCTTTTTGGCATGCACTTCGATGCAAATAGGCTCTCTCCGTAGAGGAAGTGGTTTTTTCTTAACTTGCAACAGAATATAATTCTTAAGATGTGTTTATAGAGCTTTTTTTCTAAAATAAAGTAAAACAAATTGCATACCACATTAAATTAAAAAAGCAGGTGAGAAATTAAAAGCATCGAAATTAGTTTGATTGTCGAAGGAAGCGAAATAGTTTCAAAAACCTACACATTATTTTATATAATTTCAACATTACTTCATCAGAAAATTCTTGTCCAGTTTCTACTGAATTTTACTTCTAATTTCATTCAAGCTTCATTCTAATTTTAATTATGACAACATATATTGACTTTGAAATTGAATAGCTATATTTTGATACATTTCGTAATTTTTTTTCTGCTTTTTACTTGCCTAAAAATTAATTATAAGTCTCTGATTAACATAGTTTATATTATATCGTTTTCGAAAATGAATCCAAAAATAAGTATACAATAAGCAATATTATTAAAAAATACCCTGATTTAATTTGTGTTTGGAATACACTTATACACTTATGAGTTTTAAACCATTAAATTTTCTTATGATTTATGGATCAGATAGATTATTTCCATGTAATTTATGATTTAGTTAATACGTTTAAATTAAAAACAATACTATAAATAACTACGTATAAATAACTCTATATATTCAAATTAAAGAAATTTCAATTTTTACAGAACTCTCAAAGACATTTAAACTAATTTTAAAGGAAAATAAACTATTTAAGAACATAAAAAAATATTTGATCTGTCTAGACTAGTGAAGAAAAGTAATAAATTCTTTACAAAGCGAAATTTCATCCAAAAGCAATATGATTTATGAGAATTTAATGAGTGGCGAATTTAACAAAAATAAATGTAAATTTCCTGGCCTCAAATGAATAAATTTCCGATTAATCTCTTTTCACTAACGCGTAAGAGAGTTTCTCAAATAAGCTAAAAAGTAAACTGCTGTTTGTAGAAAATGCAACACCATGAAGGAATCATCAGAATCAAATGAAATATTATTTTAATAATGGATATAGGATATTATGCAAATTAATAAAGTTTCAGAGCTTATTTTGCTACGTGGCGCGCGCAGCGCCCTCTGAATTGATGCTGAAAGCGTATAAATAAAGTGCTGTAGCGGGACGTTGAAAATAGTCTATGATTATTTGTTAGTGGCAAACGTTTAGTGAGACCTGAGTATGCCTCCACGACGGAAGAATAAGAAATTCAAGCAACTTACGGAGTTTGAACGAGGGAGGATAATCGGCCTTCGAGAAGGAGGATTTTCCTATCGCGCAATAGCAGCTCGTATGCAGCGGAACAGTTCCACAGTGATGCGAGTTTGGAAGCAGTGGACCGACGAGCACCGAACAACTCGAAAAACAGGCACTGGACGACAGAAGGTGACGTCAGAGCGCGATGATCGACACCTGCTCCGCATGGCGGTGAATGATCGCACAGCTTCCTCCAGGCAGCTGGCAGCACATTGGTCTACTGCTACAGGTGTACAATTGTCGGCTTCGTCAATTCGTCGTCGTCTGCTGCGCCGTGGATTGCGTGCAAGGGTGCCATTATACAGGATTCCCCTCACGGCGGATCATCGACGGCTGCGTCGGCAGTGGGCTCTTGAGCACAGAGACTGGCGAGCTGATTGGCACCAAGTTGTCTTTTCAGATGAATCACGCTTCAATTTGTGGACCCATGATGGCCGTGTTCGTGTTAGACGTTATGCCGGTCAACGCTGCCTTCCTGAGTGTATTATTGAACGACATAGTGGTCGAACACCCGGAGTTATGGTCTGGGGTGCGATTTCGTATCATGGACGATCCAATTTGATACGAATTGAGGGTAATCTCAATAGCAACAGATACGTCCGTGAAGTGCTACAGCCCGAAGTCGTTCCTTTCCTTCAAGGCATCCCTGGAGCTATCTTTCAGCAGGATAATGCACGCCCACATGTTGCGCGGACTGTTAGAGACTTCTGTTCAGCACAACGCATGCAACTTCTTCCTTGGCCTGCTTATTCGCCGGATATGTCGCCTATTGAGCACGTGTGGGATATGGTTGGTCGGCGTCTCACTCGTGATCCGCGTCCTGCAGTTTCCAAAGACGAACTTTGGTTGCGCATACAAGCGATATGGAATTCTCTTCCTCAAGCAGATATTCAACATCTGTTTGACTCCATGCCACGTCGTATAGCAGCACTTATTGCAGCGCGTGGTGGCTGCACCAAATACTGATTTCGGACGCTTAATTTGTTTCTTTTGTTTTGAAAATTTCATCATTTATTTGTATCAGTACAAGTCGTTTCTGCATTAAATTTCATTTGATTCTGATGATTCTTTCATGGTGTTGCATTTTCTACAAACAGCAGTTTAGAAAAAAATTGTTGGATACAGTCTAATTTGAATACTATCAGATATTTTACATTCAAAATTCCATTAGTGTAATAGTTAGAAAAATGCAATAATTAAATATACTTTTTTTTTTTGCATAGTTTGTCTACCAGTTAATCGATTTAAAATAAAATTTAATAAAAATAATACAGGTATATTTATTCAGTAGCAAGGAAATAATCGTATTAACTACATTAAATTAAAGAGTTTAGGACTTAATTGTTTAAACTTAATTGTTCTAAATAGATGTTCTAACTGTTGCTCCTACTAATAACCTGTCCAGAGTAGAGTGTGACAAAAAAAAAACAGACCATACCCTGAATAACTTTTGATCTAATGATCGGATCAATCTAGGAATCAATCTTAATGGTTCGGGAAGGTGACCTCAAATAAGCTAATTAACTAGCGCAGACGATATTTTAAGCTACGAAAACGCACTTTCTCTGAATAAACCATAGAGTAAACCTTAGATTCAACTCTATGGAATAAACATACGTTTTTTACAACGAATTTGGATTTCTGGGGCAATAGAGGCAATCTGGGAAACATGGTTCCCATAGTTTGGTCTGGGGAGCGATTCATAGTTTGGACCCCATAATGTTAATTTTACTTTTTGCTTATATCGCAATAACACTTTAAGGCAATTGAAAAAGTAAATATTACTTTTTATTATTTTATTTAATCATAGTAGAATTTTAAATTGTAAGGTATAAAATTTTTACATCATTTTAAAGTATATAGTTTTACATGGCAAAATACGATTTTAAAATACGATACGAAAAAGAAAGTTTTTTTTGTGTGTTTCCATACTGCCAGAAACATGGTTGATTTTACCATATTCTGGTAGCTTTGACCATACTTTTTCTCTTAGGGTAATTTAAAGGAAAATATTTGTCTGCTTTAAGTATTTTTGGAATTTAATTTTGCAACAGTTTACACTTCGACGCCCGGTAGCTGAGTGGTAGCGCTTCGCCCTTCCGTGCCACAGGTCCTGGGTTCGATCCTCGGGTCGGGCAAGGTTGACTCAGCCTTTCGTCCCTTCAGTGGGTCGATAAATGAGTACCAAGCATGCTTGGGAAGTAAACACTGGGGGTTCCGTGTTCGGCTGACCACCTAACCAGAACATCTGCTCCTGCACCCCAGATCCCAAGGTTAAGAAAACTGAGATGGGCACAGTAGGCGTTGGCCCTCTATGGGCTGTCGCACCACTGAGTTTAGTTTAGTTTAGTTTAGTTTACAGTTTAAACTTATGAAAACAGATTTGGATGACGCTAAAATTTCTCTTAACGTTATTTAAACAAAAACATATATATTTATCAAAACTCCAAAAGCAGACAAATGTATAATACTATACTACCACGTATAATATTATACTGCCTCTCACAAAATGCTGATAGAATAGTAATATTGGTATAATTTTGGCAAAAAAAAAAGGAATAAATAATCTCAAATACCACACTCCTGGAATTCTAAATTTTGATTGTAAGATCAAAATTTAGGATTTCAGGATTTCAGATAAGACGAAATTTAGGATTTTAAAAAAAGGATGGAAAATTGAATAAAAAAAATAATATAATTTAATTTTTCTCCCTTTAGATAGTTGAGTTCGATCTGAAAGAAAAAGCACTCTTAATGGGCTCATAATCTTACACTGACCCCAGTGCATATGCGGTAAAGGTATAATACATTCTCTACCAAAGTTTAGGTGAATCAGTATTTCCCTAAATGTTGACATTTGAAGTTACAAGCAAAGAATGCCAAAAACAGGCAGAAATCTAAAAAAAAAGTGATACTAAGATTCTTAGAAAAATCCTACAGGAAATTTTGACAGAAGATAAAATTTAAAAAAGTTAGAGATATTTTGGAATTGTCAGAATCAATCTGAACTTCATCATGAAATAAAATTTGAGATCGGTGATATTTTCATGAGAACATGTTATCTTCTAAGTAATTAATTTTAAAGTTTTAGTTTCCGATACTTATTTTAAAAAAATAGTTATACATTTCAATTAAAACTTACTTTATCAGACAAATTTTAACTTCTTCACATTCATGGTAACTTTTGTGTTAGTCTTCATTGAGAATTAATCTTTGGAATGGTCTGTTTCAATCCCAAAGGTAAAGCACACTGAAGTTTATAGTTATTTGCACCATGTAGCAAATTAAATTCCCATTTGCCCAAATTTATCGATTTTCTAACAACACAACAATGAGATTTCAATTAGACTGACTACCTAAATCTGGGCAAGCTAACGTATTTGTTATTGATTAAAATCGACTATTGCTGCTAATGAAATGCGTCGGTATGTCTTATTAAATAGGGTTTTGCACTTAAAACTATAATTAAGCACTTTAGAATTTAGTGATCAATATGCTATTATATGTATATTAATTGTTTTTTTATTTATGGGAAATTTAAGAACGTGTAACTTTAATAAAAGTATACACTTTAAGCAATTTGAAAATAATTTACTTTTGTTTTTGTAGACAATTTGCACAACTGCCTATGTAATTAAACTATTAATTTAGATTCCCTTAATTTGAAATAAACTGACTACTATTTTTTGTTACGCCTATTTAAGACATTGAAACTCATGAATAAATCAATCTCAGTATATACTATTTGCGCAAACATCTTACCATAAATACTAAATGAATTTCTGTACTAAATGACCCATAATTATATTTTGATATAGCAAATTTAATTAGCAAATTGAAAAATGTGCACATTGCCTTAAATAAAAAAAGAAAGATTCAAAAAGAAAGGAAAATTAAAGTAAAACAAATCTACTTATATAAAAAAATATTGTGTTGAAACTTGATTGCCTAACTAATCTAACAGTTAAAATTGCTAAGAAGAATTATTTACAATTATTATACAAATGTACAATTGTGCTTTTCCATGGTATAAGCCAGTCTTTTTGTCTCTTACGTGCTGTTGTCTTGACTAGATTTTTATAGCTAGATTGCATGTATAATTTTGGCTAATAGTTCGGTGCATTCCACTAAATCGATTTCAATAATATAAATAAAAATAATAATTATAATAACAATAATAATAAAACAGCATTACGAGCGACACTGTTTAACAACTTTCAGAACTCTAATTGGAAATAATTAGATGAAATTGCATTTAATAGATTATTTTATTATTAGTTTTTATAGTTTTTAATAGATTACATTTTATCATTAATGATATCTTTATAAAAAATATATAACAGCTATGCGAAACAAAAATTTAATTCCAATTTTGTTATTATTCAAAAATTGAATCAGTATTTAATTCCTATATGGTGTCGGAATGGTGCAAATAGAATATGGTTTCCAACCGGAATATGGGGCAAATTTTCTAAAATCTTAGTATTAAATATTAAACTGAATAAAGACAGTAATGCAGAGTATTAAATTAAAATATTGTCTCCATTTAAGTTGATCCATTGTAACATTAATCAAGCTTAATAAGTATAACATTCTCAAATTTTAACTAAATTAAGGTTGTTAATTGTAAGAATATAGCGGTTCAACTCACCGCGAAATTTTCTTACAATTTAAAATTAATGCTGTAATGTTACGATAATGTAATATTAATGTAACAATTTAAAACTAATTACACCATGTAAAAGTAATGCAATGTTTCGATCATATTGCGCAGCGTTTAACCAAATAAAAGTAATTTATTGTAACGATATTGACAACTCTCCCAAAGTTCCTACAATGAAAAATTATTCATTGCTATGTACTATTTTTTAACATTTCTTCTAATATTACTATAAAATTATTCTTATAATACTATTTTATAGCATTTTTATTTAATTCCTATACAAAATGAATAGATATTATTTTCTATTTTAAGCAATGAGTGGGAGAATAATCTAAATCAAATAATTTTACTTTGTAAATTACTACTCTTTATCGATATTCAGGCGCAAAAATTTGTTGATAAGGATTTTAAATAATAAGCCCATATTATTTATAACAACTTGCTTGAATGTTTTAAAATTAACGTCTTATAACGTTTTAAGTTATAGATTGCAGTTTTTCAGATTATTGCTTATAATAATATTAAACTTAAAATTTTTCTTTTCCCTGCATTTTCCCACCATTTTATGTTTAACAACTTTGCATAAAATATTCAGAACAAAACGTTCCATCCGAAGACGATTGCGGGAAATATAATTTGCATATAAACTAGTCTCATAAAAAATACGATTTTTTTTATTTATTCTAAAACTTTCCGTCGGTGATTTTACTATTTCTATCAATGCTTCTTAAACTTTATATTTGCATTCCCATTTTCATTTTTTTCACCCACGGTAAAATTATTTAAACTCTAAATTGAGTTTTCAGTTTTTTCTTCTTTCAGCTTATTTTATCAATAAAAACGACAAGTAATTTTAAATTGAAATTGAAGGATGACAATTTCGAAAATATTTTTTTAACTGAAGCTATCTTAACGTTTTCTTCTTTAAGCAAATTTAATTTTTTCGACAAATTTTAGTTAAAAACAATTTTATTAGAACGTAAGTCTGAAAGAAACTGTAATTCAATTTAAAAGGACTTTATTTTATTGATTTAACAAAATAAGTTGTTTTTAAATAAGTTTTCTATGGCAAGAAATCCTTGACACCAAAATTTTCCTTTTATTCAAAAAGTTTGCCATGAAGATTGATTTTTACTTAAATTTGAAAGACGAAAAGCAATTTAGAATAAGTTTTTTTTTAAGAAATACGTTTTTGAACTTAAAAGTTGTGTTTAAATAATGTTTCTTGACTATAAAAAATATCGAAAGATATTATTTCAATTGTGTTTTAAGAAATATAAAAGTCATTACCATAATCCTATGCTTTTCCATGTCCACTTGAAAAATGTTTTTGTTTCTAACCCATATTGACCTAGCGTGCTACATACGTCACGTGATTTTGAGAGATTTCTACGAGAATTTTTTTACATGAAACAAATGTTTTATATTCTTTTACAAAATACAGTAGTAGATAAAAGAAAATATTCATTTTGTTAAAAAATAACCACTTTTTTAATATGAGCTTTTTTCCAAAACAGCTTACAAAAAATTCAATTATTAATTAGTTGTAGCATAGTTACTATACCAATACCATAATTGATTTTAAAAATAATTATTTATCCATTTTATTAACTTATAATCCAGCTTGTTAGTCTCTTAGTCTAAATCAAGCAAAAGTTGTTGTTTTTTTATATAATTATTTAATTTCCTGAATTTCAAGTCTTCAAAATGTTCTGTCTTCTACCGTATCTGGTAAGACTTCATAAATAAATATAATTTAAATAACATATTTTACAAGTATTTTTTTGAAGAATTCTTATAAATACTTATAATAATATTCAGGGTATACTAAGAGGCCTAATCTCTTCTGCTTAACTATGCAAACTTTGTTCGCTAACTAACTCTGTTAGCTAACTAACAATGTTCGTTAACGAACACCCAGCTCACATATTTTAGTCTAGCTCTGTATGTATGCTAATACCCATTTTAGAATAAAGTTCTAAGAATATAAAACGTTTCCCATTAAATCTTTGACTTATTTAAATTTCATTCATAAATATTACGCTTTACTTTATAAGCATTTCAATGACACTTGGACGTAACATTCAAAAGAATTAATTCATAGAATTTGCCGGTCTACACAATTATAAATTTCAGTGGTTGAAGGTACAAAGGTATTAACCAAAGAGAATGGGATAGCTTTAAAAATATTCAATGCAATTAAACAAAGTTTTTAGAGCTATTTAAAGTTACAAATTTTTTTCCATAAAATTTTTTAAAAAAATTTTGAAGACTAAGCAATATATAAGTAATAAAAATAGTATTTTTATACTGCGAATGTGCAGAAAAAACTTAGGAATTCTTCTTCATAGTTTTGTATTGAATCGTATGTGGCAACTAATGAAAAAAGTTCAATTTTAATATCTTCAAAAATTAAAAAGTTTCAAGCAATTTTCTAAGTAGTTTATGTACTTTACAAAAAAGCTCGAACTAAAAAGGGGTTTTCTATATATATAATTTTGTATCATAAAACAATGATATATAATTGACAATGAATTATGAATGGTAATACATTACAATAAATGTTCATACATCGAAATATGATTTAAGAAAAGAAGAGGTACAAACGAAAAGACACTTTTAAGGGGAATGATCCCTAATAAAGCCGGTGTCATTTTTTATTGTTCAATAGTAAAAAAAGAAAATTTGTGGAAAACCCGGAATCATTTTTAACGTTTCTAAAAGATACGAAAACTACTTAAAAATGGCTTGAAATTTTTTAAATTTTTAATATATTTAAGTCAGATTTTTTTTCCATTAGTTGCTTAATATGATTCACTATAAAATCAAGAAGAAAAAAACAAATTTTCCCGCTCATGCATAGTATAATTACTTTACTCATATTTTGGGCAGTTTTAAACAATTTTTTCTCAAATTTTAAAGCAATTGTGTGATTAATTTTAAAATGATCCAAATGTTTTGTTAAATTTTATTGAATATTTTTAAAATTATTGCAAAATAACGCAAGGCATAAAAATTAGATTTTTCATAAAAATTTTATTATCTCTATAAATATTTAAGATAGATTTACTACATTTCGTGAAATCCTTACATATAATGACCAAAATAATTGTTATGAATTACGAATTTTTTGCCACATTTTTCGGCATAGGGTGTTCAAAAATACTATTTTCCGTTTATAATTTATTGTCTGTCCATCAATCGTCTAAAAGATCTAATCTGTATTGATAAGTACGAGAAATTGCTTGATCATAACTTCTGAACACTTTAGATGTTATAAAATGATTGTGTGTTTTTTTTTAGAAATATGAAGGAATGTATTAGTGTTTCCATTATTTTATCCATCCCCTGTATGTCTACGCACACATTAGTGTCTTATACAATATAGGTTGGATAAGGCGTTGCCTAGAATATAGAAAAATACAAGGCATTATGACAGCACGCATAATAATTTTTATTGTATCTGGACAAAAAAAATGTCTGCTCTAAAAATCGTGAAAAAATATCTGTACCGAAAATTTTTTTATTAAATATACAGATTTTTAAAAATTAATCATAAATTTCCCAATAATGCAATTTTTTTAAAAAAAAATTTATGACTTTCAATCAAAATGCGTAAAGATTTACATTAATAGAAAGAAATAAGTGATCCGCACCTTGTAAATTCTACTTAAAATTCGGTCAAATCTATTAAGTTCAAAACCCCTCACTTTAATTATCCTGCTTGATGCTGACAACTTTATTTTTATAGAATACCCCCAGGAAAATACGAACACGTGTTCAAAATTTATGTTGTATTTCCTAACAGAATTATGTTAATCGATACGTTGAAGATTAATGTTTTTGACGAAGTTCAAACTAATTAAATTAGTAACTTAATTAAATTAGTAACTTATCTTTCTTTCATAATATTTCCCGGAAAAAGGTTTTGTTAAAAACTAAAAAAAGAAAGGTCATGAAATCTGAGTGTTTCTTTTTAAATGTTAAAAAGATATTTTTATTTCTTAACAAAAAGTTGACATTTTAGGATGTTACAACTACAACTATTTCTTTCTACAACTATTATTCAGTTATTAAATCAATATTTTTAAGAAAAAGTTTTCAGAGCCAGTTTTTACTTACAAAAGTAATTTTTTTATCTCATCCAAAAAGTATAAATTTTAATATTTATTTCATTTTCAAAATTATTTATTAAATCAATATTTTAAGGAAAAGTTTGAAAAATCTGTTTTTATACGCAAAACTAAACTTTCATTCATTCAAAAAATATTACCCCTTTTTAATAGCTTTTTTTGCCTCATTGCATATAAAATAGTCAGGCATTAATGGGCTAATAAGTTAATATTTTTAAGAAAAAGTTTGAAAATCCAATTTCCATTCATAAAAAAAAGTATTTTTATAGTATCAAAATTAATGGATTTTCAGGATGTATTTTATTTCTAATATTACTGATTCATTAAATCAATATTTCTAAGAAATAGTTCAAAAACCCAATTTTTATTTACGAAAGTAATTTTTATATCTCATCTAAAAAACGTGAGATTTTAGGTGAATTTCATTTCCACAACTACATGTTCATTAATTAAATCTATATTTTTAAGAAAACCTGTGAAAAACCTATTTTCATTCAAAAAGTGAAATTTCATTTAGACAAATAATATAGCCACTTTTTTTAATATGAGTTTTTTTTTCGTCATGGCATATAAAAAAACAGGCGTTAATGGTTTAATAAATCAATATTTTTGAAAAAAAATTTGAAAAACCAGTTTTCAAGTACAAAAGTAATTCTTATATCTCATCCAAAACGGTTTTAAATTTTAAGTAAATTTTATTTCCACAATTACGTGTTCATTTATTAAATCAATATTTTAAGAAAAACTTTGAAAAACCAGTTTTTACACACAAAAGTGAAATTTCATTCAGTCAAAAAATATTAACACTTTTTTAATAGCTTTTTTTCTGTCATGGAATATAAATCCAGGCTAGAATATTAGTACTGGGCTAGAATATTAGTTGATGGGTTAATAAGTCAATATTTTTAAGAAAAAGTTTTAAAAACCAATTTACCCTTATAAAAGTGATTTTTGTATCTTATCAAAATTAGTGGATTTTCAGAATGTATTTCATTTCTAATATTACTGATTTTTTAAATCAATATATTTTAAAAAGAGTTTGAAAAACCAATTTTCACTTACAAAAGTAATTCTCATATTTCATCCAAAAAGTTGAAATTCTAAGTAAATTTTATTTTCACGATTACTTGTTCATTTATTAAATCAACATTTTAAGAAAAACTTTGAAAAACCAGTTTTTACACACAAAAGTGAAATTTCATTCAGTCAAAAAATATTAACACTTTTTTAATAACTTTTTTTGTGTCATGGAATATAAAAAAATCCAGGCAATAATGGATTAATAATCAATATTTTTAAGAAAAAGTTTGAAATTTCCCCTTATGAAAGTGATATTTTTATCTTATCAAAATTAGTGGTTCTTCAGAATGTATTTCATTTCTAATATGACTGATTTTTAAATTACTATTCTTAAGAAATAGTTTAAAAAGCCAATTTTCACTTACAAAAGTAATTCTTATATCTCATCTAGAAAGGAGAAATTTTGGGTAAAGTTCATTTTCACATTTATGCATTTATTAATTAAATCAATATTTTTAAGAAAAAGTTTAAAAAAGCAATTTTTATTCGCAAAAGTGAAATTTCATGTAGTCAAAAAATATAACTACTTCTTAAAACAGTTCTTTTTTGCGTCATGGCATGTAAAAAAACCAGATGTTAAGAGGTTAATAAATCAATATTTTAAAAAGAAAGTTCAAAAAACCAGTTTTCACTTACAAAAGTTAATTCTTATATCTTATTTAATAAGATGAAACTTCAGGATGTATTATTTTATACCACTATTACCTCTTGATTCATTAAATAAATATTTTTTTAAGAAAAAGTTTGAAAACAGTTTAATCACGAAGAGGATTTCCTTATCTCATTTAAAAAGTAAAAATTTTAGAATGTAATTCATTTCCACAATTCACTTATAATTGTTATAATATTTCTAAGGAAAAGTTCCACAAAACAGTTTTCACTTACAGATGTTATATTTTTATCTCAACTACAAAGTTTTAGTTTAGGATGCTCTTAACTTCCAAATTTTATTTATATTTTAATAAATCAATTTTTTTAAGAAGCAGTTTCAAAAAAACAGCTTTTTATATTTTTATATATTCTAAAAAGTAGGCATTTCAGGATGCATTTCTTTTCCACTTTTACTCAATTCCTTTATGAAACTAATATTTTTATTTAAAAAAACATTAAAGACTTGTTTTTGATTACGAAATTGATATTTTTACATAATCTAAAAAGTGAAAAATTAAGGATTTATTTCCGTCCCAAAAATATTTATTTATATGTCAAATCATTAATTTGCAGAAAATGTTTTTAAAACCAGTTTTCATTTGGAAAAAAAACAAAGTCTTTAAAATTTTCTTTCAGCTTTTTTAATCAGGTTATTTTTTTAGATTGAAAAATGTATCGTAATTCAACTTATTGATCATCAACAGGCTGCATCTTCCCTAATTTAAGTATTGATTCTTTTATTTGATTCGTGCAGGCAGCCCAATCATTTCTCCCTTCCTATTACTTCGAGGGAATCTGGAATACAATTTGCTGGATACTAATTTAATTTCTTGGGTGTTGGTTCGATTCCAAAGGTGATAAGAATTTCCAATTAATAGAGGAACTCTGAATACACCAAGTGATAAAGAAAGAAAAATGAATTGAAAGAAATTCTAGTGGGAATGAGAATGTGTTAGCAGTAGAATCTACGAATTGATCCTGATGAAAGTAAAATTAAACTATTTTATTCTCATAAAATATTGGTTCTCATACTTTTTTCAATATGATTTTCAAATATATTCATTCAAAACATTTTTTCCGTCTAAAAAACATTATATTGTATGTGCATATTTTTATCAATATTTAAGCATTTTGCTTAATTAATAAAATATTGTTAAATAATATTTATTTCCGTTGAAATGCTGAAATTAATGGCTTGAACGGTTAAGAAATTAAGTCTCAGTTTACATCAAAAAACTAATCAAACATTAAATCTTTTTTCTCGCTAAAATGGCCTAAGGGATTTTACACAAGTAGGGGAGAGTGGGGTCAATTGTAACATTTTTTACTTAACTATTTTTAACTAACAAAATATCAAATATATTATTAGCATTAATTGGCAGACGAGTAAAGTAGACTATCCTCTACTAGAAAAAATAAATAAATACCTTATTTTAAATGTTATTTTATTAGTTATTAACAATTTTTGACAGTCTTGCTCTTGTTACAATTGTCCCCACTTACGGGGTCAATTGTAACAGTTCATAAATTCAACTAAAACACAGTTAATTATACATATTATCATAGTTGTGATATATTTTTTTATTGATCAAAATAGTAGTAATATTTTAGGAGTGAAAATAATAATGAGCAAAGACCTAAAGGGTTAAACTTTTAACTTTAAGGGGTAAAAATTTTTAATTTATGCTGTGAAAGGTGACAAATAAAATAATGCACATGCAACATAATATAAATGATATAGGAAACTATTGGTGGTTCTTAAAGAGTTAAGTAATGGTTTGTAAACATAAGATTATTTATTTTCAGCTGTTACAATCGTCCCTTTACTTATTGTTACAATCGTCCCCAAGACGCCATTTCAGCTTCATTTGTTAAAAACATTGCTAGTTAATTAACAAAACTAATTCTTTTTTTTTGAAATGTTAATTAAGGTGTCCACTTACATATTCGGTTAATAATTTTTATTTGTTTAAACAGAATTACTTTGTTACAATATAATATTATAAAACCAAAAAAAGTACTTACGTAGCGAGAAAATATCTTTTGTAATGTAACTCTTTCAAAAACACATAAAAATGGTTGAAAGCAGGGGTGTACATGTAGATTTATTAAACGCACCTTGTGCGCTACCTAGGAACCAAATATAGACCCCGACACTCGAAATTTTTGCTTTGTTACAATCGTACCCTGTTACAATTGACCCCACTCTCCCCTACCCTTTTACCTTTAAAAAAATTAAATAAATAAAAGTAATAAAAAAACATCATTGCAGCATACACCTGGAAAATTGATGCTGAGTAGAGGCATAAAAAGAACGAAATTAAAAAGAAATTCAATTTACAGCAAAATATATATAAATATTTTTTTTATTTCCAATTAGCTGCCCAATCAGTCTTGCCGATTAACAGACCTAGTGTGTTCTCCAGAGGTGGTATCCACTCTTTCAGGACCACCACAATGGGTGAGATACCGTTGGTCATGTTAATTTGGACGTCTAGTTTCTGCCATAGATGGCAGCACCGAGACTCTATTTGAATGCGAAAGTGCACTAGGAATTTAATTTTCCCGGAAATGCTAAGAGCCAATAAGGCACTCCAGGGATCTTTTACATGCCGCATAATCATACGACATGGCCGCTGAGGATTTTCTGCATCTTGATAATCCGGTGTCTGGGCCGGGGATCGAACCCTAATATATTTAATTTAATATACAAAAATTTATATACAAATATGCAAAAATTAATAAAAGAACATTTCTATACCAATAATTTATTTATTTATTCACATACACATGCAGGCTTGTGTGCCCATTACGAAGTACGATGTATTACAAATTCTTGTGAAGTTGAAGAATATGTTGTTCAAATTAGAGATAGACTTTGCAAAGATGCATTGTTGTAAGGCGGAGGTAGTGGATTCGAATCCCACTGTATCCCAGTATGTATGTTTGAGCTGTTTTCCGCTGTCTTATGGTATCTCTATTTCGACTTGACAAATGCATGTAAGTTGAAAAATGCATGTAAGCAATGTAATTAAGATTATTATAATGAGCACGCAAATCTGCGTTTGTGTACATAACAGTAAACAGATAAATATAAATAAATGAAGAGGCTTTCCTGATTGAGCGGTACTCCTCGCCAAACACTGTACACTGAGTGGAGGTAATGGATTCGAATTCCGCTGTTACCATGAATGTGTCTTTCTGCTTTCCTTCTCTGTATTGTCCTATTTGTCCTACTTCACAAAGATTTATGAGCCTTAATTGAGCACATAAGCTTTCAAAAGTATGTTGTACCAGAAAAAATAAATAAATCGATGCATCCAGGGTTACGGCGAAATTCAAACCCGCTACGCTTCCATTTTTGAATGTTGGGACAGCCCTAATGCTTTACAGTTAAGCTAATTGTTTGGTTTAGCCTTGTCTAGGAATTTAAACATTTCGAAATGCACATTTTTTATAGTCTTAATGTTAGAAATGTTAGAAAATAATGTTAGAAAATAATGCTAGAAAATGTTAACTTTCAACTTACACATCAGGGAAAAAAACAATTAACCAACGAGAAATTAACAAGTGCTTGGTAAATAAATTAAAAGTTATCCAGCTGAACATATTTGCGTTACCTCAAGTTGTATTACTGTCAAAATTACCAAAAAAATTCTTAATATTAATAAAATTAGAGTATTACAAGTAATATTTATTTATTTAGAGTGATTAAATAATTATTGCAGAAAATTTAAGGTTTCACTGAATTACTGTAATATTACTGTAAAATTTACAGAATATCAGATTTTTATTTCCATAAGGCGTGTCGCAAAAATGGATTTTACAGTACAAAGTACCGTATGGCTGATGGCTGATACTTTTTACACAAATTTTTTACAGTGTACAATCCAAAAATGAGTTTTATTTATGATTCATTAAATATTTCATAATATGAGATATTTGTTAGCTTTTAGTTTTATTTAATCAAGAAGGATTTTCTTTGAGCATGTTCTTACTAACTATTTATCTTTAATTTCCATTGCCAGATGAGCGTAGGCTAGACCAACGTGGATAGTACTATAAGGCATCACCGAACTGGGTACTTGCAGCTCAAGAGGAAGAAGAAGATCACTGATACGTAGACATCTGACCTCTGACCCTAGAGACTTCTGATTGTTTCTAAGCAAGGTGTTATTATTCTGGATATTTGTGGCTAAGATGGAGCTTAAGTTTTTCCACATAAGTTAGAATGTGAATTATCTTGAATAAAATTAAATACAACACATTATTAAATATCAAATATTAGATGAAATGTATTTTTTTCTTTACTGCGTCCTTTATTTAACCTATATTTATTATTTGTTTATATACCTTATTGTACCGTGGTTATTCCTGTTTTGTATATGTGGTGACTTCGTTTCTTAATAAGTTAGTTAATGTTTTTTATGACTTCGTGCCGGCATTGTGTTAAGTCAGAACTGACGCAAATTATTCTTCGTGAAGGAATATACAACGCGCCACTTAAGATAGTCTACACTAAACAGGCTAAACATTTTCAAAACAGAATGGAAATAACCTAAGGAAATGCTACGTTACAGCAGCCAATCATGATTGATACCACTGACGTCCCTTGCAAGTATCTAATTAAGAGCTATGAGGGTGCGTATTTATTTTGCTATTAAAGCGTATTTCGAAAACCTAAAATAAAGTACCAGGAAGAATTAATAAAATGAAATTGATATAATTTACAAAGCTAATGTGTATAGGAAAAATTGTGATTGTGAAAAATTTAGACAATATA
>NC_092212.1:56563004-56582041 GCF_043381705.1 Parasteatoda tepidariorum
AGAAATTGAGCGATGAATATATATATATATAAACTTTAAATCTAACTTTCTCAGATTCATTAAAATATCACTCTATCTATACTCATCCCATCATATTTTTAAAAAAAAATTAGCTTTTAACGTAATTAATTGCTTTATTTTCCTTACAAAAGAAGAAAGGTGTCATTACACTGTTGGCAAAGGTTATTTTTCTTAATTTTTGTATTATAATATCAATTGGTTAATATAGTATTACTTAGAACCTTTATCGACTCAACTCCTCTTTTATATTTTTTTCAAATTAAAATGTTAGCTTCTTAGCCAATTAACTAATTTATTTTTCTTAGAAAAAAGAATGTGAACACTGCTGTGAAAAGGGCGTGAACACTAATACGCAACTGAAATATCAAATTTAAAATTGAAAATTTTATATATTTGGTATCTTTTTACCATATAAAAATCTCAATCAAAATTGAGATTTTTATATGATAGTATGCTACATATTGGAACTTTTTTTTTCAAAAATAGTTTTTTTATCTGCTTTTTGAAACTCTATTTTATCGTTCATAGCACTAGTAATGGAAGGAAAATAGTTATCAAGCCATTTTTTTCGTAATTAATCGTGAAGCTTTTACATTTTTTTTTAATTGCGTGACAGAACAGCAATTCAAGAACTTGTTTTTATCAAAACGATACATATCGAGGAAATGTTTAATTTTAAATAATTTTTATTTAATTTTATTAAAAAACTAACTTTACAACTATCCCATTGCAGCAGCAAAGTAGTTAATCTTTCATCTTTTCCAATCATGACCACATCATTGGCAAATGCTATTTTCTTAGAACTTTTACATAATAATATCACTTAGTAATTGTAACATCACTAAGACCTTTATTTACTCAACTCATATATTTTCAATTTAAGAAAGGATTTTAACTTTTGAGTTAGCTAATTACTTTATTTTGCTTACAGAAGAAGAAGGATGTGAACAGCAGTTCAAAAACTCATTTTTAAAACGATGCATTTCAGTGGAAAAATTCCCTCTTGAAAATTAACTCCACCATTATCCCATTTCAGCAGCAAAAGTAGTTAATCTTTCATCTTTTCAAATCATGGTCATTACATCGTTGGCAAAGGTTATTTTCTCTTTTCCCATCTGAAGTTTCTCTTCACCACTCAAATTAAATCCTCATTTGCCATTATCAATTGATTAGAGAAATAAATTGTCTACTAATGGTGAATTTCAGCGAGCTACTGAAATTTCAATCGATATGCTGAAGTTTTCGAAAAGTAAAATACTTTAGTTTCATTAAACAGTAATTGTAGTTTAAATCAAGGCCCTTGAAATAGTTTTCAAAGGGGGCAATCCATTATTTTTAATAAATGAATACAATTTAGAGCAAAAATATCAAATAATGAGTTCTTTGCGAAAAGTCTACATTTAAGAATTTAAATAATTTTTTATAAGAAATTGAGCGATGAGAAATGTTTAACACAAACTAATTTTTTCTTTGTTTTCACTTATTCTTTTAGAAAAAATAAAAACGTATCTTTTTCATATCAGCATAAATAACTAATTTAGATTACTCTAATGCTTACTTTTTAAGCTGAGAAAAAAATATGATCAAAACTAACAGAATATGGTAAACTTTACCGTATTTATGGCTCAATGAGAACCCCAAAAATCTCGATAACTTTTGGGTTAGATATTTTGCAATGATTTTGGCAAAACTAACAATAAAATATAGTTTATAATATGTGATAAAATTTAGTTAATGTGGTAAAATGTGGTAATTTATTTCATGATACCTTAGACCTTGTCATAAAAACCATTTATTATATTAATTTTACCCTTCGGTTTTGAATTTTTTGCTAAATTTGGCGTAATGAGAACTATAATTTTAATAACCGTAATTTTTTGGTAAACCGTTGTCATATGAAAGGAAAAATTACTAAATGAATTATTTAAGTACCGTATATTTTTGTTTTATTAACCAGAATTATGATTTTTCTTAGAACTTCTATTACCATACAGTACGATAATTCTTCTAGAATTATTTTCTCCGTTTAGTTAGTGTTAACTTAATCGGCATGCGTAATACTTATATGTCATTTAAAATGTACACTGGTGGACAAAATGAAGAGATGGCAGACGTTTTCCCAAATATCTCACAAAATACTGAATATAAATAAATGAAATTTGGTATGGATATAGCTTATTCCATGATAATAAAGTATGCAAAACAAAAATGAAAGTGCCATTCACTGGCAAGACCTATTGCCAATAAATCCAATGTAGTCTGAACTTAAGGATAAAAGATGACAATAAAAGTGAGGCTTGTACAGTGTGTGTTGCCTCTAGTATGGTGTATGGTCACCCCTGACAGACAAACAGCATGCAAAACGAGTATGCATGCTGTTAATAAGGGAGTTAACCATTCTTCCACCAGAGCAATTTTTAACTCCAGAATGGTTCTGGAGGGAGGTTAGCGCTTCGCAATAGCTCTCCCAAGAACATCCCAAGCATGTTCAATAGGATTCAGGTCAGGGAATTTAGCCGGCCAATCCATTCGTTGAATATCCTCGCTTTCCAGATACTCATCAACCATGAGAGCTCTATGTGGTCGCGCATTGTCGACCATAAAAATGAACCAGGGGCCAACAGCGCCCCTGAAAAGACGCTCACGGGGCTCTAGGACCTCCTGCCTGTACCTCTGGGCGTTCACGGAACCATTGTCAAACACATGGAGCGGTGTGCGGGTATCTTGCATGATCCCTGCCCAAACCATGAGTCCTCCACCAGCATAATGGTCCCTTTCGATAATGTTGCTGATGGTATCGGGTTCCAGGTTCCCTCCATATCAATAACCGTCCAGAATCAGGTTGTAGACTGAATCTGGACTCATCGGTGAAGAGAACATTAACCCATTGAAGCTGCGTCCAATTCTGATGTTGTCTTAATTTTGTCCACCAGTGTTTATTTCGTGAGGTACAAGAATCTTCTTTTGTATTTTAAAGCTTTTTTTATGAAAATTTCATTTGTAAAATAGGAAACTTTCACTCTCTGCATTACCTGTCTTACTGGAGCATCGTTGGCGCTCCTAATGTGGTGCCCCTGAAAAAAAATTCCAACAAATATGCCCTACTGATACCTGGATGAGATGTGTCAATCGCGTGGACATTGGAAAATTAGAACTTATAAACTGAAATGTTTAAATGCATGTCTTTAGGACAAGTAAAATATAATTTAAGACTAATACTTTATTTATTAGTTCTGATTTATTTTATCATTTTTGAAATTAAAGTCGTTTAGGAAAGTACTCAGAAAATTTTGTACTTTAAAACAGATATTACTATTCTTATTTTCGTATATCTTTATTGCTCCAAGCAAGACGTTAAAATTTACAGCGAATTTAAGATATATGAGCAATTCTATAAATAAGCGCCAATTAGGCGGCCAAAATTTTTTTTGGCCGCCTAATTGGCGTTTATTTGTAGAATTGCTCATATTTATTGGTACATTTCTCGACTCACTTTAAGCTCATCACCAGTTCTTTTATCCTAAAATGATTCATAACATTCATATTTTAAGAATAAAACATAATTTTTGTTATTTCAAACACTGAGTTTTTTCAAAATCACTTGTTTTGATTAAAAATTACTTATATTTTCATAATTGATATGTTTGTTAGATAGTAAAGAGCAAATGATGTTTTATATTTTATACACCGAGATCGCCTGTTTTGTATGGGGATGTATCATGTAATAGGGTGATGTATCATATGCGTAAGTTTGGAAGAAATATATTATAAGATATTAAAGAGATATTAATAATGATATATTATATCTAATATACAATTATAATGAATGATATATTATAATGATATATAATATCTTATTAATAATGAGATATTAAAGAGATATTAATTATCTTTTTCTTACGTTAAGAATTAGGTTTATCACTTTTCTAATTTAAAAGCTATGAAATTTTATATATTTCCATTTTATTTTTTAAATCTTATTTTTAATTTTAACTTTATTTTAACGATGCTGCAAATTCAATGGCTTAAAATTTCAGTTTCAGACAAACAACGGTTTATTTATCATTATGCCATTTGCAGATTTTCAGTTTAGAAGAGTTTATTTTGAGATATATTTTAAAGGGTGATGTATCATATAAAACATCTGAGATTCAAATCTACAGCTTATTTTCTATTTTTGAAAAAAAAAAGCTTCTACACAGTATTGACTGCAATCAAAAATGCAAAAATTCCAAAATCGAAATGTCAGTATTTTTTAAAAAAAAAAACATTTTATATTTATCGATAAATTATCTCTCTATTTATTTCAATACTTTTTCATAAAGTCTAATCAAGAACTTACCATTAATATATTTTAAGTTATGGAAAACTAACACATATCTCATTTCTAACGAATAAAATAAAATAAAAAAATCTTTGAAAAAAATAAAACTGAAACAGAACGGAAAAAAAATTAATAACATTTCAAAGACTACTTTTAAAATATAAATATTAGTTACAAAAAATCCAACCAAAAAAAAGTTAAATTAGAACATTCTGAAGGTAGTAATTACAGTAACCAATCTGATTTGCGCTCATCTTTTCGAGCAGAAATTTAATTTTTTACATTTTCTTTTCAAATTACAGGAAATCGGAAGGGAAAAGATAATTACAAATACATCACTGGTAAAAATATATGATATAAATTATATTTTCGGACATTGAACTAAAAAGTTCTCTATCTTCAGGAAGTAATTAACAGAGCAACAATTAATTTCCGTAATTGTTGATAAATCCGGAGCAAGTATGGTTTTGACTTTTTTATGTCTGAGTAATTAATTATTTTTAGTCTTATAAATCCACAGAATTCAGTTAAATATTTTAGTTTCCATGAGTAATTGATTTTCATTTTAAATCCAAAAAATTAAGCAAAAATGATAAATTGCAAGCTAAATTAATACATAACACACTTAAAGCTTTTAAAAATATTATTTTTTTTGTCTTTACTGATTTAATAATATTTTTTCATCATTTCGAAGTTGTTTATTTTTCGTTATTTATTGCTTTTCAATTAAATCGTGACAAAGGAAAAAATATTAAGTTAATATTAAATATAAGTTAAAATTAAGTATAGGTTAAAATTAAGTATAGGCGAAAACTAAGCATTGTTGGTAAATCAGTAGTTTAAAAAATTTCTTTTTTGTGGGCCAAAGTCTTCTTCAAAATTGTTTTCCATTTTGAATTCTTCTTCGGGGTGTTGAAATTGGTCAATCCCAGTGTTTTAAAATCCTCATTAAAGCAATCAATTCACCTTAGTCTCATGCCTCTAATTGCATCCATTGGTTTGAAGACTTTGAATTGTAACGAAGGTGGGTTCATTTTGAAGAAGGGGCCAACAGTTTGAATGTTATTGTATTAATAACTACCTCTCTTCAAAGCTTGTAAAGATTATTTTTGAAAGTATTTTTAAATGTACAGTTGATATTAGCTGCATTCTTGATTTAAAAAAAAAAAACAATTTGTTTTAAAACCATTCGCAACCAATCATTATTTTGTCAATGCAATAATTAACGTGCTCTTAAGGTAATAATTGATGGGCAATAGATGCAATAATTGATCATTTTATATCACTTAGCTCCTATTATAATTTTGATAACTAAAAAGCGCTCGAAATATAAATAAACAAATTTTATGGGAAGAAAAAATCCTTTCCTTTTTTACGCCCAAAACTAGTTTTAAATTTAAAAACTAACCTTAAATTTTTAATATTATTCAGTATGAAAAACTTTTCTTCCGTTTTATTTTATAAATTATATTTTAGTGAATGGATGAATTAAAATGAATTTCAACCTGAATCAAAAAATACTTTTATATTTTAGTTCAATAGCTAATTGTATTAGTAATAAATGAAAATGTATACAATAAATAACATAAACACGTTTTCCAAATTGACTTCATTGATTATTTTAAAGATCTTTTTTTTCTTTCTTTTGGTAAAAAATATTCTAATCTATAATAAAAAGAAGAGTCTGTCTGTGTGTCGCTGATTTCTCCAGAATCGTTTGAACTAGCTTAATTAAATTTGGTGACTAGATGAAAGGGACAATTTCAGCCCCGATCCAAAAAAATTGCTAAAATAATTCAATTAAACCTTTTAGGAGAGATGTTTGAAGTATGGAATTTGTCTAACTATCGATAAGAATTAAACCGCAGACGATATAGAAATAAAAATGCGACTATTAGAGAGTCGCAAAAATTTATTTTATTTATGTCAATCATACTTGAGTCTTTATCATAGTAAAATTATGAGATATGGTTTCTAAAAGATACATTTGCGAAAGAAGTAATACATTGTAAAAATCAAACTAAGCTGATTTTATTTACTTTTTGTCGTAAATGTCTGATATTTCGCACCGATACAGTAAGATAATTTTTAGGATATGTGTTTAATAAAGCATTTTACGATAGGCACTTTTAAATTTTACGCATTGTTTTCTACACTCTATGAATGGTTAATTTTACTTCGAAAATAGAAACTGAAAAATAGATTTTACCAAATAGATGTTTTTATGCCATGCTCTAAAGTATCTCGATAAAATTACTGAATTTTACCACATTTTTCAAATTTTATCGCACACTTTAAAACCATATTTATTTCTTAATTTTACCAAAAGCATTACCAGAATGTTTTGGTAAAAATTACCAAACTTTTTGGTGCTCTCATGAAATATGGTTAATTTCACTATAGTCTACTAGTTTTGACTATATTTTTCTCTCTGTGTGTATCGTATATAAATGTTATCAAAAATTTAAGTGCTACTGAACACCGAAAAGGGGGATCCTTTGCACTAATCCGAAACTTTGCACTAAAAAAGGAGCATTGCACTGTACCAAACACTGTACCAAACACTGAGCAATAACCCGCGGCGTTTCACTGCACGACTTTTGGAGTTTAAATACACTAAACGTTTTTGCAATGTAGGATTCACATAAATATTTTGTAGTTCAAAACTATAGTAAAAGTATTCATATTAAAATTAACAATTTATATTATAGAGCTTATTTTTGAGGCAATGAACTCTTTTACAAGCGCGTTTATATTGAAAAGACTGGGCAATTTGAAAGAAAAAAATTAAAATAAAGTGTTAAAAGTAAAATTAGCATTATAAAAGCTTTGTTTGAGAAAAATACATGCTACATTCATCATCTTTCGCAAACAGCTGGAAATATTGTCTCGATTGTTATAGTGTTTATTCTTGAGACTTTTAGTTTCTTCATCCTTCCACAGAATAAAAAAGAAATAATAACTATTTTTTTCGTTCTTATTTTCCCATTGAAAAAATAGTTTTTGTTCAGGAAAAAATATTTTTTCCAGTGAACAATAGGTCAATGAAACGTTGGATCTCATGAAACTTTGTTTAACTGCATAAAGGGATTCTATTAATAAAAATCTGATTTTCATTATATAAATTATTTAGTTAGTTATTTTCTTTAAAAAATAATGCAAGCGTAAATAAAAAGCATTGATAATAAAATACCAATGCAAAATGTTAATGAGTAAAATATTTCACGAGAAATAATACTTCAACGCATAACGAAGTAATAAAGCAACAGATATTTTAAAGAAGAAAAATGAACATTCATGCCATACATTCTACCTCAAGATTCTAAGCGTAATTGATTTAAATTATACTAGTGGGCAGCTCCCCCTACTCGCTAACGCTGCCCAACCCCCGAAAATTGCTACGCAATCTTATATGGTTTGCTTCGCAAACCAAGCTCTCTTCACTCGATACTAACTTAGGTCCATTGCAAATGCACAAAATTCTAAGAATTCAAAACAATCATTCAAATCCATATAACAACTTTTTTTTTAAAAAAAAATTACATCTTTTTAGTAAATACTAAGTCATTAAAATAAATTTGAATTCAAATAAATGACATGTAATTCGTTAAACCTATTAGAAATGTGCTATAGTATAAAATCTTAAAGCGTAACAGCACGACTGAGACTCATTTTTCAATGAATAACTAATAACAATAATAAAACAAATAAATTCGTGATATAAATCAAAAATCGTCAAATAAATTCGTATTATATAAATTCGTGAAAAAAGCGCTTTCGACAAAATACTAAAATAGAGATCTATCGACAAAGACTACTCACTTCTGCCTAGCTTATGCTCTCTCTGGTTATTTCAGTTTCCGTTTTTAAAAGAGGTATATATTGAGCCATCTCAGCTAGATTTGGCATGTGACATTTTTAGCGGCAATCATTGGTCGATTTTCCAGCGTTGCCATTCGGGGAGTTGTAATGAGGCTTTTTTTGTCGCCGTGTAAGAGATCTATATATATAGATTACACTTCAATAATTTTATTTTATNTGCAATCATTGGTCAATTTTCTAGCGTTGCCATTCGGGGAGTTGTAATCAGGCTTTTTTTTTGTCGCCGTGTAAGAGATATATATATATAGATTACACTTCAATAATTTTATTTTATTTTATAGCCGTCTTTGAACAGCGGACCCAATATTTCGGGCCTACAACTACCAATGTTCAACTCCATAGCCTAGTAATTTTGAACCCAATGCAGAAGACAAGGAAATTCATGGATCAAGTATTGGGAGATCAACAATAAAGCAACAAATATTTAAAAAAACAGAAAAATGTAATAATTACAAAAAATAAATTTAAATCATTCTACCTCAAGATTTTAAGCGTAATTGATTTAAATTATATTACACTTCAATAATTTTATTTTATTTTATAAGCGTCGTTGAACATCCGACCCAATATTTTGGGTTTATGACTATTAATGTTCAATTCCGTAGCCTTGCAATTTTGAACACAATCCAGAAAACAAGGGAACTCCTGGATCAAGTATTAGTCGAAAGTTGTCCTCGTGGAAGACTTTCTGATGGAACTAACCCGTATTTGCGTTACATGGTGAGGAAAAATACGAAAACTTCCCGTGGTTAGTTTGGCGGCAAAGGGACTCTAACCCCTGCTCCATCTACCAATGAGGATATTTTACGTCATCAATGTGGTCGGTGCAAGCCGAATGCGGAGTTCGTATCGACCTGGTTCACCTCAATGGTGGGCGAACGCTCTAGCCCTTGAGCCACCGTGGCTCAGACATCATTAATTTGAAAAAATCAATGAGCGAATTGTATAAATTAAAATTTATATAAAATATAGAGTTGATATAAGAAACTGTATATATGCAGTTGATATAAAAGAAACTGTATCATAGTATTTTGCAAAGACGCTAAACATTAAAATAAAATTTATTGTTTTATACTATTTCACATATATATTATTTCTTTAAAAGTAACATTTCCATATTTTTAAAAGTTTTAAATTTATATGTTAAACTTTAGCTTTATTTTTTTACTAAGAAATATACTCACAGTCATATCTTTAGTAATGCTTTGAAATATTTAATAAGCTCTAATACAAATTTTGAATGTCATGCTCTGATATACAGTTGCGATATAGTGCTGATCAGTTTTACTGCCAATTATGAAAACTATATTTTATGCTGAATTACATTTTGAGAATTATAAAACCTTTATGGATAATGGGTTGAAATTAACCTCACCATTTTCTATACACAATTATAAACTTGTTTTTCTAAACAGCAAATTTTTTATCCCTTTTACTCAAAATACTAAAAGCTAGCTAAAAACTGAAGTACGCAAAGAAAAAGATGAAGATTAATTACGAACTGCAATAAAGAATAATTTAAAATTTTCGGTTGTTTGGAAATTTATGAGATTATACGAAAAATAAATAAAAAGGGAAATGTTTTAGCATAAATTTTATTTCGTAATTGCCTTTCACACATGAAAAGTATTTTTTTACTTGTTTTACATAATTAAAGAAAACTAATTATGCGTTAATGAAGTGCTAATTATGTGCTAATGAAGAAGAAACTTGTACACGAACTAAGAAAAAGACATATAAAAGTGTAAGTGTTAAATGGCTTTTCTAATGGATGTTAAAGCATGTTTTTTTTATTAATATGGCAGTTTTCCCTTTTTTGTGAAGATATTAAATATTATAATTAATTGCAAGATACTGTGAAAGAATATTTCACCTTTAACTAAAGAAAAATTGAGAGTTTACTTAAAACCTGTAAAAATTGTTACTTTATTATTTTGAGGTAATTTACTTGAAGAAAAAAAATAAAAGAGCAGAAATTTGCTCGTTGCTTATCATTTTTGTTTGAAATTTATATCATTCAGTTTTTATGTCATCATTTTGAAATGAAATTCAGTGTAACCATATTTTAAAAACGTTTTATGAAAGAAGTGCATTGGAATAAAAATCACCTTGTATGTGATATGAAAAGAAAAGAAAAAAAGATGATCAAAACTTCTAGAACACGGTAAAATCCTTAGCGTATCTGGCTCCACCGAAACACCAGAATCATGGTGTTTCATGAATCATGGTGAATCATGGTTTCTACCGAAGCTCTTCGATTATGAATTTTGGCAAAATTAACTATAAAATATGTTTTTATTACCCAGCTGATTAATAGTAAATGTTACAATATTACCTTTGAGTATGGCATAAAAACAGTTTAGTCTATTAAATTTAATTTCCAGTTTTGTAGTTTTGCTAATAAGAACTAAAATTTTGAATCCAAAATTTCTAGAAAACCGTTACCGTACGAAAGGAAAAATCTTCCATTGAATAGTTTCAATACCATATGTTTAGATTTTATAAACAGAATTATGCTTTTTTTAACCGGATATGTCATTACTATGCAAGGTGACCAGGTAATTTTTTGCAATTAATAAATCATAAATTTTACTAGATTAATTAATTAATTATAATTAATTTAACCAGAATTCTTTTCTCCGTGTTATAATAGATGTAACTAATTTGCGAGTGCTTGTCGAAAATAAAGTGAAAAATTTCAAATTAGGTATCCTAAATTAATAGGTAAATGATGAAAGAGAAAAAAAAACATTGAAATATTAAGAATTTCTTGTGATGAAGATGAGAGGAACGGCATTAAATCCAGTTTGATTGTTTCAAGGATTTTGGTCAATTTATAACTTTTCTGTGTTCTGGGAATTAAGCAAGCTTTGAAGTTTTTATTCCCACTTTCTTCGGTAGTCATTTATGAGACTTTGATAGTGTTTTTTTTTCTTCCGCAATACTTATTTGTGATCCATTATGTGAGTATAGTTACATCATTTTTTACAAGGATTTTAATAATATACATTTTAACGAAGTTATTCTTGAAACATCCTCTAATTATTTTTCAAACCAATGAGTAAAGAAGTGCTTCAATTCAAATTAACATCAAATCGAGTTTCAGATTGGATGTAATTTGAATCTTAGCACCTAAAGTGTAAAAAGCTTTAAACCAATATCGCGCTCATCCATAACATATTTGAATTACTTTCGATTCAGAAAACACCAGTGTTAGCGCACTCTAGTTATCGTCAGTAGATTAAAAAAATCGAGAATTTGTTGTAGTGTGTTTGATGTTGTTAACGCTGCTATGTTTTTACAGGAACAAAAGTTTACCGTTAAAATATTTATGCATGTTTTTAGTTATGTATTAAGGATAATTTTGTTTCAATTTTCAAATTTCTAAGAACTGTGTTAAATTATTTTAATATGTACAATTTCTACCCGCTTTGGATTTCTATCCAAAGCGCATTTGCAGATGAAAAGTGGTATTTCAATTTCTATCTGCTTTTAATATGTACAATTTCTATAGACCAAATTAGACTGAGTTTGAATTTTTCTTTTTCTGACTTAATTTTGCGTCTAAAAATAACTTTACTTGGTCTCACGTGTATTTTTTATTGTATTATTGTAATAATATATTTTCCTGCTACTGATTAACAAAAATAGTAGCAGCTACTTTATACCAAATAGTATTTTGGAATAGTGTAATAGAAAATGCTGGATGTTTCCCTACATCGAAAACCAGAAATTATCTATATAGTGTTTCACTAAGGTCATTTTTAGTGTTAAAATAGAGTAATTTGTTTATATTGTAATTAAAAAAAATAAGATATAATAGTATATTTTAAAAAACAAAAATCGACAGGTGCGTAAATGAATATCACGCGAAATTTAAATTCCACATTTATACTTTGATGATGGATCGTAAAGACTCAAAGAGTTGCTGCATTATTTGAGTATAAATTGGTATAAGACATGCGTACAAATCGACACAACAAATATGGAATGGGTTTTTAGCTAGGAATTATTCATAAAGCAGGTCTTTTTATAAAGGGATTATTATTTTTAAATTCACATTACTGTATTTTAGGTAAGTAATAGATAATTAGAAAACAATGCCTTAATTAGCCTAATTTTAAAAGTTTACTCTCAGACTTACTAAATTGTTGATGTTGCAAATGCCATGTTTTAAAAAACTGCACAATTGAAAGCAATAAATCTAAATCTATCAAAAAGTGTTCAAAAATTACTACTTAGTATTAATGAGTTATCCTTTCCACTATGGATTCAATGAAGAACGAAGTATATTAAGTGAAAATAAAATTATTGAAAATCCCCTCTGCAGAGGATCAAAATTGCGATGGCATATCTGCGGATCATCCTCTGGGATGTTTCCCAGACTGTCGCCAATAGCCCATAGTGCAGCTCTATTGCGATTTAAATAAATACCCATAGCTATCTACCTACTTAATACCAACAGCTAGAACTTTAAAATAAAAATAAATTTAATTAAATGCATATTTTTTATCTAATTCTTCTCTACATACAATAAGACAAAAAATAAATAAATTGAATCATGAAAAAAGTATAGCACTATTAGATATGGCGAAAACATATTTTCATAACTGTTGAAAAAAATAACTTGATCATTAACGAGTAAACTGAAATATCAGAATATTTTTTTCTTGAAAAATAGCAATGTTGGAGCATTTTAATTTATTACAGGTCGTCATAATTTCCAATGATTTCCCTGGGGTAGGGAATTGTGAGTTGGTTTTGTAGCTGATAACAAAGGCGGAATGTAATAGTATGAACTTCGCGAAAATTCTTCAGGTAATGAGTCTCTTGGGATAATAAAGAATAATGTCAGGAAGAAACATGGAGAACATATTTTTGACTTACTTCGTTAAATTTATAATACTTTTCTATCTAAATGATTCATTGTCCAAAAATTAGACGCATATCTGAATTTCGTAAAAGAGCAAATTATGAGGCATGCTTATTTAAGATAACTAAAAATTGATAAATAAGTGATAAAGCAATTCTGTTTTAAAGCAAATTCAATTTTTAATTTTTTAATTCATTCAATTAATGTTCAAACATTAGAGGCATTTTGCACTCAGTTAAGCATTTCCAGTACATGAAAGGTTTTAATAATATTGAATAAATAATCCACAGAAACTAAAGTGATAAGATATTATTATTTTTTTAAATAATTTTTTTCATTAGCTTCACAAATATGTAGATGGAAATAAAAGTCTAAATGTTTTAAGTGATCAAAAATAGGCACCCTTTCTCAAGACTTGCCAGGTATGAATGAGAAGAAACCAGGGTGATTTACAATATAAAACATAAAGTTGGCAACGAAATAAAGGTGAAAAACAAAACTCCCTTTTTCATAGTTGTGTTTCTCACCCGTACTTTAATTTTCCGTTTGAAACTTCAAGTTTTATTTTTAATTGGTTTCTTCTCTTTCACGTTTGGCAAATCTTGATTATTGGCGGCTTTTTTGAGCATTTGAAACATGTCCAATTTCATTTCAATCTGTAAATTTTCGAACCAAATAAGGAGTTTAATAGTGTTTGCTGCAAATCAGATTCTTCTTAGTTTTATTGCATAAATCAAAGAATACTTTTTATCAACATTTTTTTTCTTATAAACTGTTGTACAAAAGTTGAAAACATAATCAGTAGGGGAGAGTGGGGTCAATTGTAACATTTTTTACTTAACTGTTTTTAACTAACAAAAAATCCAATATATTATTAGTATTAATTGACAGACGAGTAAAGTAGACTATCCTCTACTAGAAAAAAAAAATAAATACCTTATTTTAAATGTTATTATATTAGTTATTAACAATTTTTGACAGTCGTGCACTTGTTACAATTGTCCCACTTACGGGGTCAATTGTAACAGTTCATAAATTCAACTAAAACATAGTTAATTGTACATATTATCATAGTTGTGATATATATTTTTTATTGATCTAAATAGTAGTGATATTTTAGGAGTAAAAATAATAATGAGCAGAGACCTTTTTACTTTAAGGGGTTAAAAATTTTAATTTATGCTGTGAAAGGTGACAAATAAAATAATGCACATGCAACATAATATAAATGATATAGAAAATTATTGGGGGTTCTTAAAGAGTTAAGTAATGGTTTGTAAACATAAGATTATTTATTTTCAGCTGTTACAATCGTCCCTTTACTTATTGTTACAATCGTCCCCAAGACGCCATTTCAGCTTCATTTGTTAAAAACAATGCTAGTTAATTAACAAAACTAATCTTTTTTTTTGAAATGTTAATTAAGGTGTCCACTTACATATTCGGTTAATAATTTTTATTTGTTTAAACAAAATTACTTTGTTACAATATAATATTCTAATACCAAAAAACGTACTTAGGTAGCATGAAAATATCTTTTGTGATGTAACTCTTTCAAAAGTACATAAAAATGGTTTCGAGCAGGGGTGTACATGTAAATTTATTAAATACACCTTGTGCGCTACCTAGGAACCACATCTAGAACCAGACACTCGAAATTTTTGCTCTGTTACAATTGTACCCTGTTACAATTGACCCCACTCTCCCCTACTAATGATTTTTTACGTTTCTTTTATTTCTGTTCAAAGTTTTTCCGCCAGATGTCACTTAATCAGCAAGAATTAAAAAAAATGTGAATATTCAAAACCAAATATTCTTTTTTTCATACAAAATAAATATACACGAAGACAGAAAATGCTAATAAAATTACCAGACTTATGGTAATAATTGTATGGTAATAATCTGGTAATATCAATAATAGTTTTTATTAAAAAACTAAAACATTAGGTATTTTAATCATTCATCTAATAAGTTTTTTATTCATATGTTCAACACATGGAAATTTCGATTTTCGAAATCATTGTTCTTATTGTTAAAAGTGACGAGCCAGACCATTTATTTTTCTTGACTTTGAAAACGACAATAAATTAAAAAGCGATGGGTGATCTAGTTACGCCACTGATATTTTTCAGTTTTTTGATTTGTTCATTGGTGTGACGTTCTTTTTTGTTAGAACTGTCATGTTTAAAATTATTAAAAAGTTTTTACCGTTTTTAATGTTGGTATTGGCAGTTTTTTCAAACAGAGTTGCGTTTTAATCAGTTCTAGTTCGTGTTTTAACACTTATCACCATACATATAGTAAAAAGTACAAAACTTAAAAGTTAATTTAAACGAATAAATGGTTTTTATGCCATGCTCTAAGGTATTATGATGAAATATCAGTATTTAATTTCGTTACCAAATTTTATTACATATTATAGAACAACATTTTCAGTTTTTCTCACCAAAATCATTTACCAAAAGTCTTGGTAAAAATTACGGAGCTTTTTTATGTTCCCATAGAGCCAGAAACAGTTAATGATACCATATTCTAGTATTTTTGACCATATTTTTTTCTCAGTAACGAAACTTCAGTTTCTTAAAAAAGCTTTAGAGTGATATTTTAGTCTATAATAGCATTTGTTACATATAGCCCCCGAAAATGGCTTATGATCTATACAAACAATACACAGAAACACAAATTCCTAGAATGCTATCACAGTTTAGAAAATTGTGAAACAATCTTTTTTAGTGCTCAAATAAAAGGAGTAGCAAAAATAGTATTTGTTGACAAATTTCATTGTTGAGAAACATTTCTCAATGCCTTATCTCATAGTTTCTCTTTTCGAAGGAAATATCAGGCAACTTGCCAAGCGTAGTACTATAAAGGAGGTTTCTTATTGATAGTTGATCTATTTTTGTATTGTTATCGTTTAAGAAATTAATCAACTCAGATGCCCATACCTATAGAATCACTCAAAATAATGGATGGTTTGTTTCATCGGCTTCTATTTCAGATAATACTGTTCAATCGCTTAGAAAGAGAATCCATTTGCAAGAAATGACAAAATCCATTTGCAAAGAAAATGGAATATATCTGCATGGTTAGGATAGAATATTTTATATTTAAAAACTCGTTCCATTAATTCATAAACATGTTTCTTTATTGAAACGAAGATATAATAATAAAAATATTCATTTTCATGAAAATATAGATATGTTAGAGGATTTCGTTTTTATTGAACTACTAGGAGATGCCCCTTCCTTTCAATATTAACAACATATTAACAACATTTCTGGGAGATACAGATCGACCAAACCTGATATTTTTTCCCAACAAGTTTAACAGTTAATAATTACTGAATGTTACATTTTTTTTATTCTATTGTACATTTTTACTTTTATTATATTTAGTTACATTTTTCTACAACCTATCATAATTTCAAATTTTAGAATCTTATAGTTTTTCGCAACAAACAAAATGGAACGTAAAGAAAAAAAAATTACGAACAATAGATTCACTTCGTTTTAAAATTTACAGCAGTTCTAAGATCAATTTATTAAAATAATTTTAAATGAAAAAAGTTCGAAAACTGTCAAATATCTCGAGAAATATACATCGGATGGAAAAGTGAAACTAGATGCATTCAATAATTCACTATCTTAATGCTTGAGTACGCTCTCCAGCGGAGCCTGAAAATATCAGGCATTTATTTATTAAGTTTTCATTTAGTTCTATCATAATCATTGGCAGACTCGGAAAACACTTTCTTAGCAGCAAATAAAAAGCAAAGTTTCCCTAAGGAAAAGGCAGAAGAACTTGAAAACAAATTACGAAAAACGAACTAAAAAATGCATTAACATTCGAATAAATTAAAATTTCTAAAACACCAAATATTGGTCCTTTCCCTATGCGAAATTTCAACTCTGTAATTGTATTCCTGTAGCCTGAAGAGTGGACTGTATGGTATTTTTTAAGCAAAGTTTATCGGTCTATAATTCGAGAGCTAATTATCAAATTTTAATTTATAATTCCATAGTACTTACTCTACATTTTTCTGCAATCCACCATAGTTTAAAGATTTTGCGCAAAAAAAATTTAACGTTAAGTTGAACATCCTAAACAGCGGCGATGACAGTGGCCCTTACGATTTCGTAATTCACATTTATAACAATAGAGTGCCATTATTTCTCCATTTTTTCTTCTTATTTATTCTCTTATTTATACTCTTCGTTATCTCTTATTTTTTTCTTCGTTTATTTTTTCAGTACTACTCCTAGATCAAGGCAGTCTCATAATTTTTCAACCATCGGGATCCATCAGCCACAATAGAACTCAACAAACATAATTTTTTGGAAGCATAGAAAAATAATTGTTTTCTCTTTTTCTGAAAAATATATTTAAAAATAAAACAACCATTTTTATTAAAACATAGAATTAATAATAGCGCGTTATATATATTATAATGCAGCATACCTTTTCCTGGATTATAGAGGAATTAAGAAAACTTTTTCATTTACAGTAATATAGATATAACATTGCAACCTTCTATTTTTCTTTCTATAATAATAAATTCTATTACAGGCCAGCGGTAACAGTCATCCAAACAGCCATAATAATAGAAATTTTGTTTTCATGAAAATATTGTTGTAATAATAAAACGTTTTTCTTTTCTATATATTCTTAGGGGATAGAGCGTTCGCCTACAATGAGGTGAACCGAGTTCGAATCCCAGTTGATGCGAATTCCGCATCCGGCTTGCACCGACCACAGTGCTGACGTGAAATATCCTCTGTGGTAAACGGATCATGGGTTAGATTCCCTTGCCGTCAGGCTAAGGAGGTTCCTCTCCATGTAACGCAAATGCGGGTTAGCTCCATCAAAAAGTCCTCCACGAAGGCAAATTTCTCCCAATGCTCGATCCAGGAGTTCCCTTGTCTTCTGCATTGGGTTCAAAATTACAAAGCTACGGAGTTGATCATTAGTAGTCGTAAACCCATAAAATTGGGTCGGCTGTTCAACGACGGTTATAAAACAAAATAAATTCTTAGGAAGCCACAATGACTCAGGGGATATAGCATTCACCTTTCAATGAGGTGAACCGGGTTCGATCTGGCGATGGCTCGTCGATATGAAATCCGCATCCGGCTTGCACCCGAATAGCCATCTATTCTTCATTAACTTTGCTTTTTAGTAGATTAGTTATTTTTTTATTTTAATTAAAACATATTACCAACGTTAATTAAGCATCATTGGTAGCAATAACAGTAAGGCGAATTTTAAAGGTTCCTCCAAATACGTACCTTTACGCCATTAATTTTGTTTTTAAGCACGTAGCTTTTTTCTTTTATTTCAATATACATCTCTTACCAAAGTAAAATAAACATTATTAGCGTCAATAATAATATAGCGAATTTTTACGTTTCTCATGCATGAATTAGTGCCACTTTCCCATCAATTCCACCTTCTAACACATAATAATATAATTTTTTTCAATTCAATTACCATTCGTTTAGAGTTATTTAATTTCATAGAAACAAGTTTTAAACAAAAGGATAAAAGCGAGATAAACTCATGGTTTCAGATCACTTCAGAAATACCAGTTTGGAAACGTAGTCCTTCTGTACAATCACGTTAACTTTGTTCATTGAATTTATCATTATTACATAATTAAATCTTTAAGTACATGCAACAAACTCTTTTTTTAACTGATAAAGTAATCTTTAAAATGTTTGATGAAATAAAATCATTTATTAATCATTAAAATAATGGCTAACACTTAACCAATCAGGAAATTGCATTTCATTTTTCGCTCATCCCGCTCGAATGGTTCATAGTGGAATGTTCTGATGTCGACACATTGGCCTTCCCCGTGCTTCGAACTATCAGTATGCCAAATTTCATCACTCTATATATAATATATATCTATATATATCTATATAATATATAAATATA
>NC_092212.1:56582146-56583934 GCF_043381705.1 Parasteatoda tepidariorum
AGATAATAGTTTAAAATATATATATAAATTCAATCAAATCACTTTCCCAATCATTTGGCCTTTATATATTAAAATAAGACACAAAAATCTATAAACTATTTGCAGAATTTACATAAAAAATAGTTTGAGATATAGTTATTGATTAGCTTTTTTCTCTAATCGAAGTTCAAACCGGTGATCGAAAGAAATCGGAGTATTGAGTTAAATCAATGAATTTCTTTTTCTCTATTTGCTTAGGATGCGAGACCTCAACTCACACTGTACCAAGACGATCAATATCGTCTTTTGAAGCAAACAGTAATTAATTTATGCATGAGAAATCTATCACATTCTACTCGATTGCATGCGTCTAGACATAGTTTTTATTCTATCTCTTGTTTCGTCATAGAAAATGAGACTTTTTCCAATCCCATCATCCTGCACTTAAAAAGTTTCATAGCATTTTTTGTATGGTTAAATATATTAAATGTCTGAAAATAAAGCTAGTTTCAACTTTAAAAAATCTATTCTTTCTTGATTTATTATTATTAGATGTTATTTTTTAACGTAAATGAATTGGATAGTAATTACCTCCGTCATTTTTCTATTACCAGTTTAATCAAGGAAAATAAATTATTTTTTTTTATTATACTATTCAGCGCTTAAATAGCTTTGCTAAAACACATCCATTTGATTTTTAATAATTATATACAATAACTGAAGAGAAAACGAAGACAATTCTAAATACGAAGGAACAATAAATTCAATTTCTATTGTTTATTTATTATTAGTATTTTTCAATTTTATTTTTACTTTTCTGAAATTATTAAGTAATTAGATATTAATATTCACTTTCATTTTCTATTTCCAATTTCGTCAGAGAAAGTTATCCTTTTTTCAATCATACCATCGCGCAGTTTAAAATCTGGTTCACTACATAATTCCTTGCTTTTTTAAATTTTTATAATTCAAATACAAAAAAAAATTAACATTATTCCAAACACATTAAACATATAAACTAATTTAATTGCCAATTATTAGTATTATTACCAGTCTTACGTGTTATTATAAATTTTTTCCCGAAATAATTAGATAGCATTTATCTCTATCATTTTTCAATTTTCAACTTCGCCAGAGAAAATGATACATTTTTAATCATACTGAACTGTAATTTAAAAGCTGATATACTACAATATCTCTGTTTGCTTTTTTTATAGTTTTGTAAATCTAATTTTTTCCCAAATTACGTTGAAAATGTAAATTAATTAATTAAAATTTTAATATATTATTATTACTCGTATGCATTGTAATTAATATTTTTGAAATGATTAAATAATTAGATAGACATTTTCTCTGTCATTTTTCAGTTTCGTCAGAGAAAAGTGTAAACTTATTTTCAATTACACCATCCTGTAATTCAAAATCTGATACAAAAAAATCTCTTTTCTTTTTTATAATCTTATAAATCAAATGTATTAAGAGGAACACAGTGAAAGTATAAATTAGTTTTTGTAGTCAATTTATTACTGGTAGTTTTCTTTTGCATTGTTTTTAATTTTTTGAAGTGATTAAACAATTAGATAGCAATAAACTCTATATTTTTTCTATTTTCAGTTTCGTTACAGAAAATGAAATTTTTTCAATTATAACATATTACAATTCGAAAACTGATTCACTACAATATCTCTATTTGCCTCTTTATGTAGAAAAACTTATTTTGTAGAAAAACTTCCACTATTATGAATATAATGTAAAAATCAGTTAATTTTTATTGCCTTTTTAGTGTTTCGTTATCTCTTATTTTTTTCT
>NC_092212.1:56585144-56619285 GCF_043381705.1 Parasteatoda tepidariorum
TTAGGGCATGAATCTGAATTGAACAACCTGATAATGCTCACTCTGGTTATTGTTTCCGTTTTTAAAAGCGCTATATGTTGAGCCACCTCATGTGACATTTGCCATGTGACATTCTTAGCAGCAATCATTGGTCGATTTTCTAACGTTGCCATTCGGGGAGTTGTAATGAGGCTTTTTTTTGGTGCCGTGTAAGAGAAATATATATATAGATTCTACGATCATCAGGCAATGTTGTTTGCTGTTTGGGAGCACTAAAACATGTATTTATTGTTTAGGAAAGTAGGGTCTTCAGGAACGTGTTAAGACATGAACGCGAAAAATGACACATGCAGAAATATATTTTTATTTTCGAATTCAACACAAAAGGCTTCTTCACAGAAATTCACAATAAATGTTCTAAATTGTGACCATAACAGTAAGACACTCATGGTACGTTGTAGAAGAGATTTGCAAACGCGTTTGAAAATGGCAATCATCTCGCTCACGCTTGTGGCAAGCAATGGATAGTCGTGCAACAAGGCCTTCGAGTAATCAACGGAACTTTCGTAAATGCTGCCCTTCAGATGCTCCCATAAAGAGAAATTTATGTTCCATAAATCAACCGGTTGCATCTAAGGGATTTGAAAACTCGTTGGAAAGCAATTTGCGCACTTTTGTAGCCGCAATGGATTGTCGTGCTACGAGGTCTTCCTGTGACTCAGCAGAAGTATCTTAAATAATGCCCTTTAGATGCCCGCATAAAAAGAAATTTATGCTGGATAAATCTGGTGAACTGGATCGCCATCAAACTGGTACACTACGAGTCCATTTTTCCCTTTTTTTTATTTTCCTTATTACATTTGTGCTTTAACAGTCTGCTTTAGCTTCTACTTTCCAGTACAAAAAATACGACACACTCACCCACCCCATCCAAGTTTACCCTATGATCGCAGAATCACCCTGTCTATTAGTAAAAAGTACACACATAAGAATCTCAAATCGATCATTGAGATAGAAAACTTGAAAATAATGTTGAAATCAATTGCTTCATTCCCAAGGAATACATTATACTTAAAATATCAAACCACAATCCATTTCATAACCAAAAAATAGGAATTGAAAGGATATTATTAACTGTCTATTGAACTACTTTGATGCTTTTTTTACTTCCTTCCTCACTAGTGATTTGACAGATTTCGGTTATTTGCCTTGTTTAAATATTATTTTGCGAGCCTCAATGCATTTTATTATTTTATTCTTTTTCGATAAGGATTCTAAAATTAAACATTAAATGTGGTCATTACAAAATACTTCATATAATGTTGAAAGATTTTTGCATATTGGCACCTGAAAGAATATAAATAGATAAATGTAATAATTAAAAACACTTTTCTATAAAATTATAATTAAATATTTACAGGATTGGTTAGCTGTAAACTCTCAGAAATAAAACTCTCACATTTGACAATTGAAAAATCCTTGAGCAATTTTTCGTTATTCTAAAAATCATTTCGTCATGAAATCACGTTATTTGTGACGACGCGCGAACTATGAAATGTATGACAAAAATACTTTTTCAACTCGAAACTTCATCGCAGTGTATAGTTAGAGATTGTTAACTAGAATGAAAACTGGACAATCGAAATAAAATGACGAATTAAGCCGTTCGGTCTGCATTGTGGTCAAAGAGTTGGCCTCGTACTAGGTAGATCCTGGTTCTGAATCCCGCTTCGGGCACATTTGCAATTTAGCTGCCTGATCTATCTATCCTTGTGTTGTGCCACCTATCTAGTGTCCACTTCAAAGTGATTATCAAATGAGCTAGATATATTGAGCATAAGGAGGTTTTTTTTCGTTTTTTTTTTTAGAAAAAAAATAAAATTACGAAATATTTCCTAAATTTTGACGAAATTCCTTTTCTTGAAGAAGTGACGATATCAAAAGTTTTGCTCAGAGCATATACCAGGAAACAATTTCGTCAAAAACAAAAAAAGTTTCAGTGTTCCCTTTATATTAAATTTACTCAATTACTTTACTGAATTTCAAAACTTTTTTACTTCATATCAAAATTACTATATTTATGTACGTAAAGTAAAGATTCTTAAAGTAAGATACTATTCCTCTTTTTTTTGAACAATTAGAAAATAACAATAACTAAGATGTTCACTACCATTACATATCACGTAACATATAACTAGTGTAAATTGTAAGGGATAGATCAAACTTGCATAACTCAAAAGCACAACAGAGTTATCTCAAAAAATTAAAATTTTAACAAATTTGCTAATCTAGAACATACGTATATATAATTATCGCATAATTCTTACCATTTCTACACTCAGAAAGAAGTGTTCTAGACATATTAAATTATCATTGAGTTCAGAAATTAAAGTAGTATACTTTAATTTATAAAATAATGTTTAACTTTGCATAAAATAAAATCGATATTGATTACCATTATTACATTTTTCAACAGTTCAGTCGTTATCTAACTTAGATTTAAATCTTTCATTAACCGAAAGAAAACTTCATTTGGATAAAATATCTTGAATCGCCCAATTATTACAGTTTTCTTTTCAAAAAATTTAAAAAATTACATTATGATTAAAATTTTTCATTTATCAAAAGAAAACTTTAATTGAATTAAAGATTTAAAATAATCCCTTTATTAGATATTTATCCTAATTTAAAGGAAAATTAAAGGTAATGAAATACTATAATCATTTTTTAAATCGTAAATATACAGTTGTCTTAACAGTAAAGAGGTTTAAGAGTCTTAACAGTGTTGTTTTACAAGTTTCAGTGTCGTAATAGCAGCTGTAAACTTATTATAAAGTAACTGCCGAAAAAGTCTGTGTTTTTTCTTAACTTNTCTAAACAGTACTTGTATATCTTTATATTTAGAAAGTGAGGGTAAATAGAATAAGTGCAAACTACGCAGTCCATAAAAAGTTATAGAAAAATATTTCGACTCCCACTTTTTAAAAAAAAATTACCCTGATTATTATGAATTCATTATAATCAAATCCTGCATTAAAAAAAGCAATAGTTACAAAACATGCAATATTAGCCGTGGTAAAGGTGGAGAAATTGACATGCTATAGTTCCAGTTCAGTATACCGGGTTACCACGAGTGATAAAAAATGCAAAAATTGGTGGGCAATGAATCTTAAAATTTTATTAAAATAGATTACAATTAACAGCTTCTTAAAGAATTTTTTTTTCAGTTTACTATTGAAAGTAGATACAAGTATACATACCTGCCAAGTTTTACGCATTTGGCGTAAAATGTTATTTTCATATTTAAAGTGGTAGTAAATATATACTATTTTTTTTCTTTTATAAGATTAATTTTAAAATGATTCTGATTACCACTATTCTTAAAAAAATTAAGCATATATATAAATATGTATTACCATCATGGTTGTCAGCTACAGCTTTTTCAATTACAACGTATTTGTTTTTGCTTACAAATGAAATTTTAATTCCATTTTACTACCACAGAGAAAAATTATAATGGGAGGAATTGAAAGTTGACAGGTATGTATATATATAAAGATTTTTTAAATTTTTGCTTTCCTATAAACTTTTTTACTGTAGAAAATATCCAATTTCTCTAAGACATTTTTTACTCTTTAAAATCTCTAGTTTAAACAGAAAATAAATAAAGTTATCTCTAAAAAATTAGAGGAAATTTTCTGATTCTTTGAAAAATGTAATGACCTTCAGTTACATAGGTATATTTTCAAGAAATAAGAAATGAAATATATATTTTGGATCAAGCATATATGCATGTCTTCAACACAAAGAGAAAAAACATGAAATCAAATAAATTGGTTTGTTCCTTTAAACTTAGATTGCTTTTGCTTCTAAAAATACATAAAATTTTTCTTCACTGTTAAAACTTACTATTCTATTCAGTCATTTTAGTGTTTCAATTTTATAAGACAAATTGAAATGTAGAAGAAAGGAGATCTAAAATTTTTATTGAAATCTAAAGTACGGCATTTTTTTTTAAAGCGACAGCTTTGTATTTTCTCGCTTTTTCCAATAATTTAAAACCAGATTTAAGTAGCTCCTTAATATTGTTATTGTTTTCAGATGTTATGCGAGCACTTTTATTTTATTTTTCGTGCGAAGGCTCAAACAGATTTACTGTTTTCTTTGGTTAAAACAACTTGTTAATTGAAATAAAGTTCGCTTATAAATCGCAAATGTGGCTACCATTTTTTCATCCAAGAGAAATGCGTTTATTACTTTGATAAACTTTTTGCTAAACCGACTGGAAAAGCAGTTACTATCTAAAATGTTTCAGATTTTATAAAAAAAATCTAATTCTTAAGCAAATGTTTAAAAATTTGAACTTCTTAAATGTTAGCAATCATTAATAGTTTTCAGAGAGCTAAAACAATAAGTGCATCCTCAAGTTGGCATTAAACCTCTTGAAACTAATTTAAAATGAATTTTTTAACTGCTAGTTTTAAAGAAAAATTTGGATCAAAATTTTAGCAGAAATTGGCCACAAAAATTGCTAAATTAAAGCAGTTCGCTTTTAATTTTTTTTAAAATTTAAAATGGCTGATTAAAAACATTGATATCTGCGTTAGAACTATTACATTTTTGGGGGTTGTAAATTTGTCAGAGACAAGTGAATTTACTATTGTCTACTGTGATGCAAGGAATTTAGATGATACGGGGAAGATGATAACAATTTACAATTTTCTTGAAAAATAATAAACTAAATATTAAAACATCCAGTGAATTTGCCTAAATGATAATACCATTTAGGCAAGTTAAGTATAATAATTTATTTTGAATATTAATGAAAGAAATTTGCCGAACGGCCTCTGTAGGGGTCAGACAACTGGCCTTGCATCATAAATGTTCTGGGTATGCGCTTAACTTTATACTTTTTACAGCAATTTTATTATTTTGAAACATTTTATTTATGTTTCTGAACTTTCTATATTTCTGTCCAAAACTGAAACATGTTATAAAAAAAAACTGGTTCATTAATCATTTATTTTTTATTTCCATTTTTCCTTTTATTCAGTTTGAGAGTACACCACAAATGTTTTTTTCTAATGGCAGGCACTAAACTTCTCAATTTCTGCCTCGGAAGATACCAGAACAGTTACTCATTAAACCATACCCGCTGGGTCCCTGCGAACTTAAGTTACGAAAGCGAGCAACAATACCCACGTCACACTGCCCTGTTCATAGGGTGGGCCATATTCACACATCACGAAACAGAGAACATCACCCAGATTGAAACATTCATGCCCACAGCGTGACTCGAACCTGCAACCATTGGTTTCGCAGTCTCAAGCGCTGACCACTCAGCTACTAGGCCGACCACTCCACAAATTACAGTAATAGTGAGTAACAGTGACGTGTAGGATCATCGGGATTTTTTTAATAGATAACACGATTTTATTATATTTTAAATGTGAGCCGCGATCGCTCAGGGGATAGAGCATACGCTTTCCAATGAGGTGAACCGGGTTCGTATCCCAGTAGATGCGAATTCCGAATCCGGCTTGCACGGACCACGGTGCTGACATAAAACATCCTCAGTGGTAAACGGATCAGGGGTAAGAGTTCTTTTGTCGTCAGGCTAACCGTGGGAAGTTATCGTGGTCTTCCTCTCTACTTAACGCAAATGCGGGCTAGTTCCATCAAAAAGCCCTACACGAAGGCAAATTTCTCCCGATAATTTCTCCAGGAGTTCCCTTGTCTTCTGGATTGAGTTCAAAATTATAAGACTACGGAGTTGAACATTAGTAGTCGTAAACCCAAAAATTGGGACGGCAGCTCTACGACGGTTATAAAATATAAAATATTTTAAATGTAATTTACCGTGCAAGTTCTGAGTAATAAAGGTTGTTCACAAACATTTAAAATCATTTTTTTTTTCTCTAATTCACTAGTTTTAAATTTAATAACAACGAAATTCCTGCCACACATCCCAAATGAAACTTAAACTCTCTTTCAAACCCTTAATGAAGTGTGGAAATTCCCTTTCTGTCACCTTTTCGCTGGAAAAGTGCCAACTCATTTGTATCCAGCAATGCCCCAGTTCACTTTATCGAAATCAACTTTGGAAAGGAGAGAGCGTAAAATGTTTAACAAGCTCTTTGTATCAGTCCTCGAACTTCCATAATTCATCTCTCCCATATCCCTCTGCGGATCGTTATCTGAATGTAGCACTCGCACTTTCTGTTCAAAAAGTATTCCCGTGTTGTCAGTTTTGAACCGAGAAATACTAAATTTCCCAATGAAAGGCGAGCAGTTTCAGAATTTCTTAAAATATATTGGAGAATTGGTGTCAAAAACTTCCGTTTCGTAGCGATAAAAGGTTTTTTATATAACGTTAAAAAAAATAAGATGAAATTTGCAATCAAAAAGACTTTTTTCTTTGAAATACCGTTAAATACTAACCCATTCAAACTTGTATAGCTAAATTTCAGATGAGGATTTGAAAAAATATTTCATTGTGCTACAACGCTTCTTTAAAGTTATTTTAAATTATCTAAAAAATGTGGGCAGGTAGGTACTTTATTTATGTTGTACTAGAGCTGCGCAATGGGCTATTGGCGACTGTCTGGGAAACATCCCTGAGGATGATCCGCAGACATGCCATCTCAATTTCGATCCTCTGCAGAGGGGATGGCTCCCCTGCTTTTGGTAGCCCGACGATCTGCGCGTGAAATCGAGCACTTTACGGTAAAACTGTTAAACGAGGACCGCGTACCCTCGGTCCCTATGCAGGCTGAAGTATCTAAAAAATGATGGAATCAATTTTAATTATTATTTACGTTATATTTATAAATTACTGTTTTAAACAAACATTTTCCCAATAAAAGACTAAGTATAAAAGAAGTTTAAATATGTATCTGTAATATCTTTTATTTATTTATCAGAACATTATGGTTTGAGCAAAATATTGAATTAGGTCTCAATTGCTCCGTTAAAGTTAAAAGTTATCTGAAAAGTTATGCAATCAATTTTAATTACTATTTTCGTTAGATTTATAAATTGTTGTTTTAAACAAACAATTTCCCAGTAAAAGACTAAGTATAAAATAAGTTTAAATATGTATTTGTCATATCATTTACTTTTGCTTAACATTTACTAACATGCACATTATTGACACATATAAATTAATTGAATTATATTATATCTTTCTGCATGCTAAATTATAAATATCTGATAAACTGTGACACGTAATGAAATATAAAATTAATACTTAATCTAAGTTGCAAATATTTTACAAGTCAAAACAATATTACATTTATTTCGACGTTACGTTAACATAATGGTTAGTAATTAGCTGAATTATATTGCATCTATATGCCTGTTAAATTATAATTACCTGACCAGCTGATATGTAATAAAACCTAAATTGAATATTAAATCTAAGTTATAAAAATTTTTATATATTAAAACAATGTCGCATTTATTTTTGCAAAAAAAAATGTAACAACACCGAAAAATTAAGAAAAGCATTAAAAATGTTAGAAAACGTTAAAAAAAAAGAGAAAACAACGCTCCAATTTACATAAAAATCCACACATGAATGGGTACATACTTGAATCGAATGGAACATACATCAATAGAATAAAAATAGAATGTATAAATTCAGCGAAAAAAGGAATTAAAAAAGAATAAACAGTTAATATCTAAGTTGTCTTCAAGAATATGAAAGTGTCAGTTTATAAAAAGTGGCGTTTAAAATTAGAAACTCCTTATTTCTACATGGTGAGTTTCAGTCACAAGAGAGTTGCAGTCACCAAAATGGCGGTGTATCGCTACTTAGGCTACAGATTGTGCTGCTTTGAGGAGAACTCCTCCCGATTAAAAGTCTAGAGCTGTCTGTTGCTATGGTAGCAAGTGGAAGCACGTTTCTTATGTGGGTGAATTTTAAAGAATGTATTTAAAGTGGCAAGATGCAAAATTGTATCAAAATCAGATGAATAGTTCCTGAGAAATCGAATTTTTTTTTCAAAATTCAATTTCTCAGAAACTGTTCTACCGATTTCTCTCAAATTTTGTGTTCTGCCTTTAAAATTACATTTATTAAGATGATGTAAAAATTGTATACTTTACAATTAAAAAGTTTTCCTGCTATTAATTAATAAAATGATAAAAATCAATAAACATACATAATACTGTAAGTTATATTTTGCATGGGATTATCTTTGAATAAATTAATTTTATAATCGTGTTCAAAAATTCATTTAAAAAGTACTCAATATATGGGAAATATGCAAAGAGAGTAAAATTAACATTAAAGGGTCCAAACTTTTAACTGTTCTGCTGACCAAACTATTGTGACCTTATTTCCCAGATTGTTGCTACTCCCTATACCTTAGAGTCAAAAATCCGTCTCCATCAAAGAAAGGATTAATTTATTCAGAGAAAGTACGTTTTTATGTCTGATTTTGTAACTTAAAATATCGTCCGCACTAATTAAGTTGAATATTTGAAAGCACCCCATTGAACCTTTATAATTTTGCCCTTAAAAGTGAAGATCCGATCATTAGATAATAAGTTACTAAAAATGAATATTAGTCAATAATAATGAATATTACAATATTTGTTACATCTTTGTCTTAATTTTTAAAAGAGCAACTCTTTCTGAGGAATGATGGGTATTAATTTTAAAATAGTATTTTTCAAGATAGCGATAATTTATTTTTACTCTTAAAAGCAATATTTCAATCATTTTGTTCATAAAGATAATTTTATTGAAATTTTTTATTAATATCAATCATGAAGTATGAGTAGATTAGTTTATTAACAAACATTTATGCTAGCACTTCTAATATTTGATATACTATCGATTTTCTTTGTTTTTAATATGAATGCAGGCTTTAAATAAAATATTTTTTCGGTCAACTACTTTGATAATAGTTCAACATAATTCGACTGATATTCAACTACATATATGAAGGTCTAAACTAATTGCTTAACATTTTGTACTCTTTCAACGATTAGAATTAATGAGCTGTAAGCTTAGACGTAACTGAAATCAATAATTGCAAGGTGAGAATTTTGTAGGAAGAAGCAACATGCTTGGTTTTCTCAAAGAATTCGTCTGCTATCGGAAAAGACATTTTCTCTGAGAAAAGCCAAGTGATAAAGGAAATATCAATAATCAATATAACCTTTTAGGTCTGGCAGATAAGCTGACCTATACTCTTAATGATCTGGAACAGATTGCTCTAATGGTAAAGAAGTAGTTGTAATTGGCAAAAAGTTACATTCAATGTAAGTCTTTAATTTTTTTTTTCATCTACATAAGGCAATCAATAGTAGAATCTTACTTTCCAAGTGCAATCTCTTTTCTTCTTGCAATTTTGAATCCAAATTAGGAAACTGCAGAACTGAATTATCATATAAAAACCAATAACAAGATTTAAATTTTAGCTCTAACCTACCATTGGATATAACTACAAACGTCTTCTGAGTCAAGTAATGACAGGAAAAATAAACGCTGAATTGTTTATACATATAATAAGAAGATATTTTATGTGCATTAAAGTAAGCATTGTGTGTTTTCATCGCGTTGTAGACAAATGGCAGTATATAAAGATTCGAAATCAAATCTGCAAGCCGGAGGTAAAGATCACCATATCCATTTCTTTCTAAAATTGAGTTATTAAATTTGGTAATCTTACCACAGTACCTCAGAGCATGGCATAAAAATCCTTTATTCGGTTAAATTTACTTTTCATCTTCGTATTCTTTACTAAATATACAGTAATAAGAACAGTAATTTTAAAAAAAAAAAACAGATTTTCCCATAAAAACTGTTACGATATGAATGATAAAACAACCAAATGTACGCTTTAAATAACGTATGTTTTGGTTTTATTTACCAGAATTATGGTTTCCTTTACCAGAAATGTACAATACGGTAGTTTTACCAGATTTTTTTTCCTCCGTGTGACATAGGGTACTAATTCTTGCTAAAATAAATAACGAACTTTGAAAAAGCATCACGTCTAACTTCCTTTGGAGGTAAACGATATTAAAATCTAATCTCTTGAAAAATTACCTTTTTGTGACATGGTGTCCTTTACCTCCGACGTTCAGAAATATAAAAGTAGATAATTTAGTGATTAAAGATGATTAAACTAAATTACCGTTGTGGAAGACTTGGTTTTCATCCCCAGTGGCGGCTGGAAGCGAAACCGGCTTCAGATCGATAAGTGACAGCATTCTGAGAAGCAAAGACAATCTGTGCACTTGAAAATAATAAAAAAAAGATTTTTTGAGCATGAGAAACACATTGTGTGTGTATCCGTCGCATCGTGAAAAAACGATGCGACTTACAGTTATGATATTAATCAGATTAGATGATAAATCACCGTACTACACCTCAAAGTCCAATTTTTAAGTTTTTTTCTCTTTTTTTTAAAAAAAATCTGTTTTTGATTTTGAATTATAAATAGATACAATTTTGAAGCACTCATGGCAATTGTTTAAGTACTTAGAAAAAGATTTTTTAAAAAGAATGAACCAATTTTTTTTTAAATTTCTTCAGGTCATTGAATTTAAAAGAAGTATTCATATTTATTAATGCATTATCAGAGATCCTACTCGAATTTTCAAATAAAAAATGACGTCTGACATAAAAATAAAAAAAAACTACATTTTGGTTAGTTAAAAAATAAAATTAGGGATAGTGAGTTAATAGTAAGAAATTAACTGTATTTCTAACGAACAAATGATCTTCCTAATTTTCAACATTAATTCAACTTAGTACGTGTCCTCACAAAGACTAACTTTCCACAAAATCGCCACCGATCCATTCATCAGCTGGCAATGAAAGACACAGAACTAATCACCAAATCTGTTACAGACTATCACACAAAAGACTGGAAAAATGAGGTGGAATCTAAGATGTATCATAAAATCAATAGATGTTAGATAGGAGATTTGTTTTAGGGACGAACAAATTGGCTTGTTCATGTGGGAATCTCTTTCCTTTGGTAAAAAAAAGTTCTTCTTTGGAAGTTACCGAGGGTGATTAAAAGCATTAGGTGATGAATCGATATTTTCTCACAAAGCTTTGAAGGGATTCAAGTCTTCAGAGGTAATGTCTAGTATGTTAGCAAAAGAAATACTGTTGTTTTAAAGATGAAATTCAACAAAGTTTGAATCGGCCATCATTCGAGTGATTTTAAGAAAAATTGATCTTTTCATAGAAGTTTTATTTATTTGATAGTTCGTTTTACATTACTTCTATATAAAATGCTTAGATAATAATTATTAAAGTATACCGTGTGTTAATAAAGAGAAATATATATTTTGTAATGTAAATAATGATTTTTTTTCAAACATTTTGACTTCAAACCATTTGTGTTGTCGTTAAATTTGTTTCAATGCTGATAAAAAATAAATTATGAAAAGCAGTATTGATGGAGATTTTTCTTTCACACGTTTATAACGCAATTTATCATCTGACAGAATGAAATAAGCAGGTGTAAATAAAAACATGCAAAAAAAGCTTTTTACGTATAATAGAGCCAAAATCTTCGATAAAAGCTTGTAATTGTTTAGAATTTTTTTTTATACATAAATGCACGATGAACAAAAAATTTAATTACACTAACATAAATTCACGCTATTTTATCTTTATTCAATGTTTTTATTGGAATGAAGCCAGAGAAAACACTACCCCAAAACTAACTGCTTACATAATCACACATCGAGAAGTATTTTATTCATTTATGCTGCAAATATAATCATCATTCAGTTGTACAGAAGTAAACAAAAATATGACAGAGACACTACACATTAAACCGTGGAGTGCCAACGTATGAAATCAGCAATATCAACTAAACAGTTTATTTTTGGTGCTGCTAGATGGCGCAGGGATCAATTGAGTGAAGAGGAAATTTTAAGAAAAGTATCGTGATGATAGAGCGAATCCTCCTTAAATATTATCATTTATGGTTTTACTTAACTGTAAAAACAGGATTGCCTGCAATTTAATTTATACCAAAGCCTGACTCTAAACCTATAAGAGGAAAATTTAAATTGAAATATTAGAGTTCACGATTAGGAGATAAATCTGGCATTAGCGAGCTTTTCTCAAAATTCAGGATCTTCGCGTAAATGGTTCTGGATTTATAGGCGAAACATTCAGATAACGCACACACCGAAATTTATTTTTAGTATTTATAATTGAATACAAAATTTATAATTGAAAAAAAAAATTGGAATAAGTAGCTGAACCATACAACGAAGTCAAATATGTAAAAATCTCAATTTTGATTTTTTTTTTGTTGCTTACGTTTATTTTTCAATTGTATGACAGTATAATAACCACATACTGCTAAAGTATTTGAAAAATAATATGGCATAGAATAGTATGGTTAATGAATAACATAATATGGATTCAGAGAATATCAAGGAATTAAGCAAAAGCAGAAAAATTCAGTTAAGGTCCAAAGAGAAAAAAAAAAAAGAATTAAACTATATAAATTTAAAGCATATAAAAAAATAGGCAAAACTATTACCCTTATTTAAATGAAAATTCTGTTTTAATGAGGCGAATTTATGGATCAGATTAAAAATAATGTGGAGTTATATTATTATAGCCACCACATAATTAGCAAACTTAGAATCTAAGAAATTCGAAATAGGAAAAATACTTATAGTACTAAACTATATAGTAAGCTTTATAGTACTTAAACTATATAGTAAGCTATATAGTTCTAAAACTATGTAGTACTAAATTCAAAGGAAATATTAACGTGTGCAGTGTGCAAAATAAAAAACGAACTACCATGAATAACTTTTAATCTAATGATCCGATCTTCGCGCTCTAGGACTCAATTTTAATGATTCGTAGGGGTGACCTTAAATATGCTAATTAATTAGTGCAAACAATATTTTTAATTACTGAATCAGGCTGAGAAACGTACTGTTTCTGCAACATACCTATTTTTTGGCAGATGCGAAGTTCTAACGCCCAAAACATCGGGGGTAGCCGCAATCAGGAAAATATGGTCCCAATATATTGGTCGGGATAGCGGTCCTAAGTAATGTACCCTTAATGTTAATTTTACTTTTTGCGTATTTCACCATATCTCGAGAAATATTTTAGCGAATTGAAGAATTTTAACACGCAGCTATAATATTTGTTTATCCAAAGGTAATTAATTTCATGCGAAAAATACCTTATAATAAATAGTTATTACTTTTCATTATTTTATTCCGATCATCAGATCAAAAGTTATTTAGGTTGCTTCTTTTTTTATTTTGAGTTCTGTGCATTTTATCTATTAATTGTTATCAAATATAGGTATGAATGAAATATTGTTTTTATCTGGTGAATTTATGTATCAGTTTAAAAATTGAAGTGGAGTTACATTAATATAGCCACCAATTAGCAAACTTAGAATCTGGAGGATGCAGTAAGAAAAAAAAACTTATTTTCTCAAAAACCAATCAGTCTTAAATTAAAAGAAACACATGCATGTACACTTTATCTATTAATTATTAGCAAATATAAATTGAAATAAATTAATCTCTTCATATTAAATAGGAAATATAATATGATATTGAATAAACTATAAACTGCATATAAAATATTCTTTCATTTAAAGAACTTCAAACGGTTTATTTTTGTAAGCATAAATTTAACTAATTTATTCAACATTTTTACAATAATATTTATGACATAAAAAGAAAGTATTTGAAAAAAATTTTATAATTCTTGAATTTCAATTTCTTTTTAAATATTTATCTCTATAATTTCCTAGAAACGTTAAAGAAAATCTTTAAAGAAATTATTCGAAAACTATAAAAATGTTCAATTTAAAGCGACTAAAAAATCATTAGTTTAATTAGTACAATACTAAAACCTCACGATGATTGACAAGAATGAAAGTTTTTTATCAAGCAATATCATTAAAGTAATGGGTTTAGATCATTAAAAAAGCTTAAAAGAATCATTAACTTTTCCCTTCATAAATTAAATGATTGAAAAACTTAATTTAGGTCATACCTAGTTTACGAGCTGTGAAAGTGGTAAAAAAAAATTTCTTACGTTGCTATTATTATTGAGACTCATTCCAAAAGAAATTTTACTATTCAAATAAAAAAAATTGCTTTATTTAAAGCGTTTCAAAATTTGACGGGGTTTTCCATATATTTATTTAAACTTCTTACTCAGGCATTTATTACTTTCTAAATTATAAAAACTTCCTGCAACAAGACAAAAAAAATGTGCTAGAACTGTAGAAAAATTACATTAATTTGCGGGAAATGAAATTTAATTTTACCTTAGAAGGAAAATAATTAAATAGCTAAAATATAGAGAAAATAATTCAGTATAAAGTTTTCAAATATAAGTAATCTGTAACGTGTTCCTGTAAAAATAGATTTTTCGGTGAAAAGTACTGACACTCTGAGTCTCATTACTTTTTACCGTAATTTGATCTGGAACTTTTTCAGTGTACCGGATATCAAGATTCGGTCAGTAATCGACTTAATAATCAAACTTAAATAATTGTCTCAAGCACGATATATTTCATTCTTACTAAAATTTTTTGTTTAGTTATTTAACTGATTTGTAATACGTTTTTTTTATTATTGTTTCTCACCCTTTTCACATCATTAACTCTTCTCTAAGAAAAACAGTTTTTTTTTCTTTTCTTAAATCTGACCTCAATGGGGGTGAAAAGAAGTCGAAAGTCACAGCCTGCAAGTTCCCAACAACGAATAACCACTACTTCACCTGTTTGATCCATGTTGATTCTATGGAAAACAAAATATTCTCATCGAACCATAAAACCTTCTGTTCCGGCTTTAAAGAAATAAAAAGAATATATTTCAAGAGAGCTTTAGCGGAAACTGGTACCAAATCATGTTCTAATCAACCTCCCTCACCGTGACATGCGTCCCTTAGCTGACCGATGGGAAAAGACTTTTCTAATTCAAATGTCACTGGATCTTATCTTTATTGCTTCAGGAAAGAAAGTGAAGTGTTCTGAGCTCTCTATCTCTCTCCCATGACCCGGGGGAGGGGGAGAGATTTACAGGGTCCTTTGTCCGAATTATAAACGCGAATTTCATCCTGCGCAAACTCTCTGTAAAAATTGTTAATGAGAAACCGCAGAGAAGCCCAACATTGGTCTTTGAGATCACCAGGGAGAACCAGAGTTGTTGATCATTCTGCCATAAGAGTTTTTCTTATCATTAAAAAATACTTTTCCTAGAGCCATCTAGGCTCTTTTTACGTTAGTTAAGAAAATATTTTTTTTAAAAGCCAAATGCAATAATTCATGTATGTATTAATAAATAATCATGTATACATTAATAATTAATCATGTATGGATTAATAATTAATCATGAAATTAATAATTCATGTATGCATTAATAATCCCGACGCCGGTAGGCTGAGCGGTAGCGCCTCGCGCTGTCATGCCACAGGTTCCTGGTTCGATCCTCGGGCCGAGCAAGGTTGACTAAGCCTTTCATCCCTTCAGTGGGTCGATAAATGAGTACCAAGCATGTGTGGGAACTAAACACTGGGGATTCCGCGTTCGGCTGACCACCTGATCGGAACATCTGCTCCTGCACCCCAGAACCCAATGTCAAGAAAATTGAGATGGGCACAGTAGGCCATGGCCCTCTATGGACTGTCGCGCATCTGAATTATTTTAGTTTATTAATAATTTGACATTGTGTTATCTATTAAAGCTGTATAGTTTAATTATTTGAGTCTTTTATAATTAAAGTAGTTTTGTTAAAGATTACTAAAAACAATATCACTCAATTTTTAAACTTCAAGAGTAGATTATTTTAATGGATGATCAAAGTTAAAGTTATGAGTCAAGAAAACAATTTAAAAAATTCAGCTTCACCTAATCTTTAATTTACTTAATATAATTAAAATAGCTATAATCTTTAAAATTTTCGAGATTTAATTTGCTTCGCTAATGAAAATAAATCCATCAATAAAAATTAATTAATTTATTTCATTTTGACGAGCAATCTTTTTGTCAACCATATGTATTTCTAAATAATTTTAATAACTTATCTAATGTTACTAAACCAAGCATTTTTTGCACAAAAATTAAATTATATTTTGGTATTTAAGTTTCAAAATATAAGAATTATGATTCATATATTTGAAATATTGTTAACATTAAAAAAAAAATCTTCAGTTTCATTCTTTCTTTGATTTTGAATTTATTTTTTTTTCCTTTTTCGAATTTTACCTAACAAACATTTGGTTTATCATATGAATAAATTTAAAAATAAAACTATTGTGCTCAATCTATAATTAGGAAAAAAATAAAAACAAATTAAAAAATCGTCATCTTTTAAAATTTAGAAATTATCTTTTTAAACTTTTATAAAAACAAAATATAATTTTTAATTAAGTGGATTTCAAGTAGTTGCATGTAAGTTAATTTTTATACTTATTTCTTCAAATAAAAATTATAATGTTATCGAATTTGATCAACAAATTAATTTATTGCCACAAATTCTGAAAGTAAAAACAAAATTTCTAAAATTTTGGTAGTTTTAAAATTAACATAATTTAAAACTCATTTTTATATAGTACTAACTTGAATTTTGATTTGTGGTTTGGTTTCTTGATATTTTCAGCATTCACTATTTCAATGAATCTAAAACCTGTTCCTGCATTTTAATGCTTTATAGATTCAAATTAAAATTAAACGCATTTTAAATAAAAACAAAATTTTCTTACATTTTTTAATGAAATTTAAGGCTACTTTGAATTTTAAAGTATCACAAAATATACTTAAAATTCGTTATTTTTTTTTTTTTTTTTTTTTTTTTTTTTTTTTTTTTTTTTTTTTTTTTTGTACTTGTACTTTTATTCCTTACTTTTTAAACGCAATGTTCCCCTGCATGCCCAGGACCGACCTGGTTAAAGATTAAATTTTTCCCACGTACCTAGAACCGGCAAAAGTTTTGAACCCGGTACATCACCAATTATTTCAAAACATAGAAATTAGAATTAAATAACGTAGTAAATTTTGATTGAAATAAATGTTTTTGTATTTTTTTTTCTTTTAATATTGAACTAACCATTTAAGTGTAAGAATAAATAATCCTTCGAATATTAGAAAAAGTATCAGTATAGCAAACTAGAGTATTATTAGCCACGTTCTGTTTAATGAGATATCTATTATTTTCTTCACTAATTTAATGATTTAGGCCTGAAAAAAGACAAAACACAGATCACTTTCAACTTCCAAATTATTCCTTTAAGTATCTTTTATTGATAATATAATTGAGAAGTCCTATTCGCTAAGAAAATTTTAAACAAATTCTAAACAATGCTTGAATAGTCCCAAATTTAACAAAAAAAAAACAGAATTGATATTGTCTGCTGAGTAGAATCATTGGAGAAAAATACACTATTATTGTTTCGTTACTTTATTCTATTAAGAATTGCAAAATTAAGCTTCATAATTTAAATTTTTATCAGAAAGTACAGTGCCTTTTAATTAAATCTGAAGATAATACTCGGAAAATAAATTATATAAGTCAGACGAATATTAAATCAAGTCTTTAATTAGCTTAACCAGACTAATCAAAGCAGTGAAATAGCTGAATGCGTGCCTCACTTTCGATCTCGAGCAACAGGAAGCAGCATTTACGGATTTTACCGCATGAAAATGAATGATAAGGAAACGACCTTTAGCGTGCCTTTATTCGATGGATTAACTCAGAAGCTTTTGTTTCAAAATTCCATTTATTTCTTGGGACACTGGTTTTGAAACAAATTTAGCTTATCTGAAATACGAAATTTCTATAAAGTGTTCGAATCTTTTACACTGCTCAGAGTAAGAAATAAAATTTATGAAGTTTACTTACAATACAATTTGTAAGGAAATAATTTAATAGAAGTATACAAGAGTACAGGATGCTGAATAAAACCAATTGTAATATATATTTCTTATAATCAGAACAATAAATAAATAAATCAGTCAATGAATTTTACTCATTGAAGTTACATTTTATTTAAGTGGGTAAAAACAAAGCGCTATTGAATTAATTTGTAATTGAGAGATTCAAACATTACAAAATATTTTTGCTCTGAAAAAGGAGTTAAAAAATTGATGATTTAAAAATTTTTCAAGTTATATTAGACAATCAAACAGGTTTTATTGTTATGAAAATCCTACCTTCTTTACTAGTGAGTAATCTGTCATGTTTCATTTGCTATTTTATTCCTCGCTTAAATAATAATTAGCTGTTTCCAACGTGCTTACTGTTTATTAACTCTATTTCGGACTTTGATTTTAAAAATGTATATTAAGGATTCTGATTTTGGGACAACCTGTAAGTATGATATGTTTTTGTTGTTATTAAGTATATGTTATTATTACCATTTTTAAAGAGCAGTATAATGAATGTAGTTTATTATTTTAGGCCTTTTAAATAAATAAAAAATGCATGCTATCCTTTTCTCTCTACCGCGTAGTGAACAATTTGTCAAATTTTCATTTTCGACGTAGCTAAGTTAACTGCTAACAGAAATTCAATCCAAACTTAAATATTTTCTTCATAAAAGCCTCATCTTTGCGGTGAATATTTACAATAAGAGAGGCTCGAGCGAAGAGATTTTCCCTTTCCTAAGCATAGTCAAAGCAGAGCGTTATACGTAATAGAACCGATTGAATCATTTTCTTTGCTTTGAGAACCACCTTACATATGAGGCAAATATTAACTTATGTATAATTGAATTCAAGACTTCCAAATTCATTACACTAACAAAAAAGTAAAAATTGAAATTAACGAAAATACGCATACAAAAACCATTACGATTCCTTTAAGTCCAGACTTGTTAATTTCATGAAAAAAGAAATAACACGATTTTTGTAGTTTTTTTAGATTTAAATTAAAAAGATTAATTTTATAATACTACTATAAAGATTTTCAGTGATATCCGATTAGAATAAAATCAGAGAATTGGTATACACTACCTAGCTAAAAGTATTGGAACAACCAGTGATACAGACTAGGACAGACCTGAAGCGTTTAATCATACATTTATTACCATGTGGGGCGAGGAATTATCGACAATATCAACCGTCATGAAAAGGTACCCCAACATAGAATCGAGTTAACATGTCTTATATACTAGTGAATTGTAATTCTGTAGTGGTAAATACGCTACAGTACTCCCCCACCAGAATTATAACTGTGATAGAATTCGATGAACAGATACATTGATTCATTGTTGTTTTGTGATAAGCCGGGAGAGCTGTATTAAGATCACCGCATGCTTTGAGTGCTGAATGTGAGAGGTGTATTAACTTCATGGTCGTAGACGCTCCTGTATTGCCGTTAGCAGTCGAATGTATGCAAGCCGACGTTGTGCGTGATCGAAACGAGACTGAGTAGCAACAGAACGAGGAGGTGGATAATGTCACAGTCACAAGTAGCAAGTCAACTGCTCAATGTGGACCATCCATCGAAGTAGGCGTTTCCAGATCGAAGTGGGTGTTACTGTCAAGATAGGCGTGTTCATATCGAAGTGGGCGTTACTGTCAAGTAAGGCGTTTCACATCACGTCCGGGTCACCAATGTGGGGCGAGGAGTTATCGACAATGTCAACCGTCACCTACGAAAAGGTACCCCAACATAGAATCGAGTTAACGTGTCTTATATACTAGTGAAATGTAATTGTAGGACTGGTAGCTTTACCCCATGTCAACCGTCATCTATGAAAAGGTACCCCAACATAGAATCGAGTTAACGTGTCTTATATACTAGTGAAATGTAATTGTAGGACTGGTAGCTTTCGACCATGTCAACCGCCATCTATGAAAAGGTACCCTAACATAGAATCGAGTTAACGTGTCTTATATACTAGTGAAATGTAATTGTANGAAGAGTTGTTATCGACAATGTCAACCGTCATCTATGAAAAGGTACCCCAACATAGAATAGAGTTAACATGTCTCATACACTAGTGAATTATAATTGTAATTTTGCAGTGGTAAATATGCTACGACGAGTGCAGGATGAATGCTTTAGCATTCATGGGATTCAAAGTGGTCTCTGAGAAGACCGGATCAGAATTTAAAGAAACTACCTATTTCGTTAAACTGTTTCGTCCTAGCATTTTCACATACTTGAATTATTTATCGGTTGCATACTTGTTGTGTCTAAAAAAGTTTCAACAAGTGCATTCTCATACATCTACTGTTAATTTTTCTTAAAGAAACTATAATATTTCTTTGAAGCTTATAATTGTTTTTCTTCTTCTTTTCTATATCATGAAGATTTCTTCTTTTTTATATCATGAAGGAAAAGCTTTTGGCAGCTCAGGTAATTGTAGCAAGTGGCAATGCACCTTCTTGACATTGAATATCGGAAATTAATCTAAATGCGTTCATTTTACATGTCATCTCACATTTATCACTTTCTATATGATGTTGGCACATTAAAAGAAAAATTGTAAAAAAGATTTATTTTGGTATTTTCTCAGATTTTAAGAGGGAGGTATTATTATTAATTATTTTTAAGTTATATATCTTTATTTTTATATATTTTTATTATTTCTTTATATACCTTTCTTATATATTTCTTTAAAGCATTATGTTTAATCATTATGTTTTTTTTAAATACATGTGTCATTATTAAAAGAACATTGATGACGTCATTTCATTTTCATGTGACGTAAGCATAATATGAGAAACATAATCGTTATAAATTTAAGAATTAGTTTATGATAGCTTTGTATTTTGTGAGCAAGTTACAGAGAAACGATTATGAGGAGGAGCTACAAAATGAAGTAGCAGAAGGCGTTGCCAAGAAAACGCTCTCAAAACGAGCGTTCTTCACTTTCAGTAACATGCGACATCGACACCTAGCACCAGTTACCATTTTGTACAGTAGGAGTCTTCTAAACTAATTAAGACAAAATAAAACTAATTTTTTTGTCTTAAGTTTTTTCGATGCAACTTTAAAAATATTCAATAAAACTAAACAAAATTTTTAGAGCAATTTAAAATTAATTACAAAATTTTTGCCTTAAAATTCGAAACATATTCGTTTAGAACTGTGCAATATATAAGTAGTTAAAGTATTTCTTTTACACTCGCATATGCGGGAGAAAAAAAAATTTCATAATTTTGTAGTGAATCGTATTTGGCAACTTATGAAAGAAGTTTCTAGCAATTTTCTAAGTAGTTTCTGAACACTTTGAAAGAAAGTTCAAAATGATATGGGGTTTTCTACAAATATTATTTTACATCATAAGACAGAACTTAACAACAAATGATAATACCTTACAATTAACGTTCATACCCCAAAATGAAATTTAATAAGGAAAAAAAACGAAAAGAAGAAAAGATATTTCCCAAAAATGCCGGTGTCATTTTTTTAGAGTATAAATCTTGTTTAATAGTACAATAAAATCTTGCTTAATAATACAAAATAAAATATGTTAAAAACTCTTTATCATTTTGGGCTTTATTCTAAAAAGTACTTCGAAAATTTGCTGAAACTTTTTAAATTTTTGAAATATTTAAATTGTACTATCTTTGTTAGTTGCCAAATACGATTCAGTACAAAATTTTAAAAAAAGTTACATTTTCTCCAGCATGCAAGGAACTACTTTAATTACTCATATCGTGAGCAGTATTAAAGAGAATTTTTCTAAAATTTCAAAGCAATAATTTTGTAGTTAATTTTAACTTGCTCAAAAATTGTATTCAATATTTTTAAAGATCTAACAAAAACACCTAAGGCAAAAAATAGTTTTTGTAAAAATGTCCATATCTCCATAAACATTCAAGCAAGCTTTACGAAATTTTGTGAACTTCTTGCATAAAATGAACAAAATAACTGCCACAAGTTACAAACCTATTGCAATATTTTTTAGCATAGGGTGTTCAAAAACAATTTTTTCCGTTTGTAATTCACTGTCGGTTACTCAAACTTTTAAATGCTTTAACTTCGTTGATATGTAGGATAAATCTCAAAACCCAAATACTTTTAAATTCATACAATGATTCACTATGTAGTTTCTGAGAAAGATTGAAAATGTGTCAGTTTAGAATAGTTTCCATTATTTTGTCCAACCCCTGTACAAAAACAAAAGAAATAAACATGATGATGCTGTAACATATCAAGCTATATAAATAACAGTTCTGATTCTTATTTAAAAAAAAAACTTTTATTCACAAACAACACTAACAGTAACAAATATGAAATACCCGTAACGGAATAGTTAGAATCTTATAAAACAAACTAGAAAAACCCGTAACGGGTTTTAAGAAAACTCAAATTCCAAAACAAAACTCTAAAAAACCAACACTATGACTCTGATTGAGACTGGATCATTCCATTTATTTCAAAGGTGGGGAAAGTAGAAATTGCTGCGCATGCGCCGGATTTACTCTCACCAGGGTTGCCATAAGTAGTATTTTCAATAATACGTATGGTAAGTATTGTTTCACTAAAAATTAAAGATAAATAATTTTAATAATAAAATATAAAATAACATTTCTATATAGTATTTTTTTTAAAAAGTGTTGTACAAAAATTTTTTTTTTTTAATTAATTTTTATATCAAAGAGAAGTGCCACTCTAGTTTTTTGAAGTAAAAAGCGATTTTTGAAATAAGACTACTGGATACATCTCGATTTTTACAGTGACCATGATAAACTGTTAGATATGGAAGCCACAAACTAAATGCAAATTATTCAAGCCTGGCGATGTTTTAAATAGCAGTCGCCGTGGAAATCAAGCTGTACCACTAACCGTTCGTTTTGTACTAGTCACTTTATCTAGTGATGATTGTAAGAAATAAAAGTTGATTTATTCCTAGTTTGTAGATTATAATGTAATATAACTTGCTTTTTGTGCAACCAAAACAGACTTTACGCTTTTTCTTCCTATGTAGAATATGTTATGAAAATGGGATTTTTTTTTAATGTTTGATTTTCTATAAATTTGTTATAAATCATTTACAATGCACAAGAGACATTTATGATACACACAATTCTTTTTAGACAAAATTGTTGATTTGAATCTTTGTTACTACGCGTTCACCTGAAGTTAAAGTGCACAAAAGGGAAAATATAATTGTTTTTCTATTTTAAAATTATTTTATTCTTAGTAATATATCCTTTTATTTTATCTTTCTAATAGTATTATTATCCATTTAATAGCATTTTATCCTTTTAATATTATTTATACTTCCAAATTACTGCAGCAGATGGCGTTCAAAAATATGTAGTATTTTATGGTATTTTTTCAGATAAAGTTGTAGTACTTTTTAATTTCAAAGTCTGGCAACCCTGACTCTCATGTTCTCATCCTTGGCTATCAAGTTTATACATAACGCGTTGGTTTGATTGCTAACATTGTGCTATGTCCAATGATTTTAAAACAAAAAGGCTCTTTTTAGGGCCACCTTCGGAAAACTATGTTGACGACACGGAACAGAACTTAGGTAATGAATTTATGGATACGGATAAAGTATTGATTTTGGAAAATAATGTTGACGACTCGGAACAGAACTTGGTTAATGATCACATGGATACGGATAAAGTATTGATTTTGGAAAATAATGTTGACGACTCGGAACAGAACTTGGTTAATGATCACATGGATACGGATAAAGTATTGATTTTGGAAAATAATGTTGACGACTCGGAACAGAACTTGGTTAATGATCACATGGATAAGGATAAAGTATTGATTTTGGAAAATAATGTTGACGACTCGGAACAGAACTTGGTTAATGATCACATGGATAAGGATAAAATATTGCCTTCCGAAAATAATATTGACAACATGAACTCGCAAAAAGTGAATAAATTTTCCTGTGCACATTGTGTTCAAACTTTTTCCAAAAACAGTAATCTACGCCGGCATGAAAGAAATGTTCACTCTATAAACAATGCAACTTGCAACCAAGTTTGCGGTCTATGCAGTTTAAAAACCCGAACAATTATAGATCTCCATAATCATATAAAAACGGAACATCCTGAAATTAAATTAACTTTTCATGATAAGGTATTTTTTTGTCAATCTGATTTTGACCAGTGGAAAAGTGACATCGAGCAGCAAACTGTCTCTTCTTTTATCTTAAAAAACTCATTACTAAAGGAAAATTCAGAAACTCGGTATTACAGATGTCACAGAAGTGGTATTTACAAACCTTGTGAAATAGAAAGGAAAAGACGTTCGAAATATACAGGATCTATAAAAACTAGCATCACTTGTCCAGCAATGATCACTGCTACTAAAGAAACTGTTCACGAAGCTACTCAAATAACTGTGCAATATCAATCAACTCATGCAGGTCATAAATGCGAAGTAGGAAAACTTCCCTTGCAAAAAGAAGACCGTGCAACGTTGGCTAATATGCTTGGTGTTGGGATACCAATAAGTGTTGTGATGGACAAAATTCAAGCCAAGTTCTCGCCAACGAAGCGATTAGGACTTACTACACGTCAGGATATTTACAATGTTGCTCAAGGTTTTAATGTTAGCAATATTATGCATAACGATGATGCTATGGCAGTTGATATAACTGTGAAGAAAATGATGCAGGAAGAAAGTAATCCTGTTCTAATATACAAGCCGATCGGTGAAAAACTAAATCAATATCCAGGAATTGAAGAAGAAGAATTTTTGCTAGGAATAGCCACTGAATCTCAAATTGAGTTAATGGATTTTTATGGAAAAGAGTGCATCATGTTAGATGACACCCATGGCACTAACCAGTATGGGTTTCACCTAACTACAATTTTAGTCCATGATGAAAACCACGAGGGTTTGCCAGTAGCAATTTTCTTCTCTAAGAGAATTGCTTCTGAGAGTTTAGAACCATTTTTTGATGCTATTAAACAAAGATTGTCAAGTTTTGTAACCCGTGTCATGATGACCGATGACACAACAACATTTTTGAATGCCTGGGTGAAATCTTTTAAAAACGAACCGCGACATTTGCTATGTTCCTGGCATGTTATGAAAAGTTTAAATAAAAACCTCAACTCCAAAGTAAAAAATGAAGTGGTTCGAGAAAACATGAAAAAAGACATGAAGCTGATAATACATGAATTGGATGAAATTACTTTTTCAAAGTTAGCTGAAAACTTTTTTGTACAATACAAAGAGGAAGAAGCTTTTCTCAGCTATTTTCAGGAGTATTACATGTCCAGAGCAGAAAAATGGGCATATTGCTTTAGAAAGGGTTTAAAAATAAATACGAATATGAAGTTAGAACGGTGGCACCGCCAAATCAAATATGAGGAATCTGGCGGTGTAGTTATGAAAAGACTGGACAAATCCTTACAGACAGTAATGAAGGCAATGGCAAAAAAACTTATCAATAGGGTTATCGCCATTGAACGCGGTAAGCTGACGAATCGCGTCAAACTTATAATGAAACGCCATTTGGAAAGCACTAAAATGGATGCCAGTATGTATTCAGCTATGCAGATGAATGAGGGACAATATATCGTATCAAAAGAGGAAGATGGAAAAATTTTTACATATGAAGTCGAAAAAGAGAGCAGTAGCTGTAGTTGCACTACTGCATGCATAGATTGCAATATATGCATTCACACTATGTCGTGCAGCTGTGTAGACTTTAGTATAAGATACGTAATCTGCAAGCATATTCACTTTGTATGCCAAAAATTTAAAAACGTGTGTAAAAAAGTCGAAGAGGATATTTGCCCTAGTACATCCGAGGAGAATATGCTGGTTATTGACGATGACGAAATTTCTAAGAATACTGAAAAGAACATTATTTTAAAGCAGATGAATAAAAAACCTCGGAAAGACATGAATGAGAAAAAATTAGCTATAGAACAATATTGCAAGGATATATCTAGTGATGCCCAATCCATTCAGTCATTTGAAAATTTACAGCAAATTGAAGATGGTTTAAAAAATATTCGTGCTCTAATGCAAGCGTTTAACAATTCAGAATTGCCCACTTCTGAAGAATGGAAAGCTATTCCTTCCAATAAAAAAATATATCCTCAAAGGAAATTCAAAATTCCCAAAAGAAAACAACAACAAAAAAAATAGATAAAAGGATAAATGAACTCAGAATTCAATATTTTTAACGCAATTCCTTTCTACTATATGCTTAATTTTATTTGCATACATTTAAACTACTTTTATAATACTCATCATTAAACAATTGTATGACCTTAATCTTAAACCTTAATTTCTTCAAGCTTGTATCCTGATGAAACTCTCCCCGAATTTTCTGCAAATAGGCTATTTTCTTATGATAGTAAAAAGAAATGAAATCATTACACAAATTTCTCAATTTTTGAAGTAAATATTTTGGTTCGAAATTTTTTATGCAAATTTAATGTAGCATTCATGCTTAATCTTTTTTATTCTTGGCTTATTTCTTGCAATAAATTTTTTTTTCATTTAGCACATAGCCTATTACTTTCATCTTTCAAACAAAAGATGAGAATATTTTCATTTCGGTATTTATGATTTTCATTCATATAATATGAAATATATAATTTCAGTATCTATTTCAGTAAGTCAGTGAAATTGGCCAATAACCAAGCGAAACTGCACGGTTTTTGTACTGGCAATTAATTTAAAAATAAAAAATAGCTGTTTCCTCCTTGTAGGCTTTAAGTTAACCAATTTTTGTGATTATTTTTTTAGTTTCTAACATGACACGGTTCAGCTGTTGACAATAGGAAACAGCCAGCCATTTTAGTATCAGTGCTATTGCGGAAATTCTGCCAAAAAAAGATACTTATTCGCCATTATTTCGTTAAGTTATTTGGTATCTTTCAAATTTATTTTTCATAGTAATTGATCATAAAGAAAATACAAATATAACTTATTCATACAAAAAATGAGAAAATATTTAAATTTGAACGACAGACAAAATTATTTTTTTAAATTGGCGAAAATCGTCGGCGGATAATGCATAAAAGTAATTATGGCTCTTTTTTGCTGCTGGTGAAATAATTTTAATAGGTTTTAAAACTCAGATATTCCATGAATGGTGATGATTTTTTTTCCTGATCTTTTTTTTCAAAACTTGGTGCATTAGAATAATTAAGTGAAAACTTCAAATTTTAAAACTTAGATAAGAAAGGTATATGTTATGTATTTTAGTTACAAGTAAAAATATTTATTTTACTTACGCTTCAAATTCATAATTTAATGTGATAGTGCCATCTTTAATCTGTGTGTCAAACAAATAACTTATTGTTTCTATTGGAAAATTATAATATTCTTCATATTTACTATATCATTTCAGATTGTTGGTGAAAATTATCCATTTATAAACTTTTGTGGCGTTATTTTCATTTTCTTGAGGTAATCTCACTAAATAAATGTATTTGAACTCTTTTGATATTTTTCTTTCATAAAATAAAATTATAATATAAAAGTATAATTTCTTTCATAAGATAAAATTATTATTTTATAAAGGTACTTATCAATTAAAGGGACCATGTAGCCATGTTCGCCATCACGGTGTGTGTGGTTTTATTTCCCTCTAAATAGAAATTGTGATATTTAATAGCTAACTAAAAGGTGTTTTTAAAAAATAATATTTTAGCAGATATTTAATAGAAGGTGGGAAAAATAATTTTTTTATTCTTAAAATTAAAGAACTATTCTGCATTTTTAAATTTTTGTTTCCTCACAAACTGGACAGCTGTGATGTTTTCCATATATATATATATATATCAATGTTCATATAGACGAAGATATGTGAAAAAAAAGTCGCCAACACATAGTTCCTAAAATCAATTAGTACCAAAATCACTTTTGGGCTTTACACTTTGTATGCGCATAAGGATAATGGGATTTCATGTTTTATTCATCTTATTCCTGTTGGTGGTTCTCTACATTATTAGCACATGGCAATGCAATAATATGTATTTAAAACTTCTTCTGAACAAAATGAAGATAGAAATAACGTTTAATTTAGCATTTTTATGTAATTAAATATATCTGTTAATTGCATAAGAAATTAAATTTTAAAGAATAAATTTTGATTATTTATTTATTTTTTGTAGAATAGTCACGATTATCCATTCATAGAGATTGGAATATATATAAAAAAATAAAATACATCTTTTGCAAACAGAGAAATATACAAATATGCTTATAAAATAAAATAATTTCCGCCCATGCGTTTTTATCATCTTTATTTTTAAAAAATTCTATATTATGATGAATCTTTAATTTCATTAAGCTCTTTCTATATTTTACTTAGATTTTCTTACCTCAACTTCATAAAAATACAAGAAGATATATAAAATAATATTTCAGACACTATATAAAATTAGTTACGATTTTAAAAAATGTAATCAGAGTGTAAAAAATATGATATTTAAAAACATCAGATTAATTTAAAACTTATCAGAAATGTATAAGTTAATATATATTTAAGTCCGAAATTGGTAAATGGCGCCGTCATTTTAATTTTAAAAATCTGCTTACAGAAAGAATAGGAGCCTATGTGTCTTCAAAGAAGATATTGCAATCGGATTTACTGTATAGCACGTGCGCCGAAATAATGCGCAGCAATTTCTACTTTCCCCACCTTTGAAATAAATGGAATGATCCAGTCTCAATCAGAGTCAATGTGGGAATCAAGGGCTAGTAAAACCAACAACTCTGATGTTCTAAAAATTATTATTCCAATTTTATCGTCTGCTTTTTTTTCTAGTCTCTTTATGTGTTCAGTTTATTTTATTCATGCTTTTGCTATCCCGTTATTTTTTTAATATTATTGCTTTTATTCATGCTTTTGTAGCCAATTATTTTGTAATACTTTAACTTTTATTCATGCTTTTGTAGCCAATTATTTTCTTAATATTTTTAGACTTAATAATGCTAATAAAGGGCAACTTGACAGAAAAGCAACATAGCCAAGTAAAAAGTTTATTTATATTTAAGGTTTTGCAGTTCAGAATGAGAACAAGATGCCGGAAGAAGTCAATTTGATAAAATAACAAATATAAAAATTAAATAAAGCAAGCTAATCTACTTTTCTAATAGGATTAAATACATTTCAAAATAAAAATTGCTCTCCTTAAGAACTGAAATCAAAGAATGGAAGGAAAAAAATCTTCAATTATAAAAACATTCGACACGATGTTCGAGATTGACACTAACAAAAATCTAATGAGATTTCAAATAACAAATATCATACAAACATACTGTTTCACATTTGATTGATTAATAATATTTCATGAAAAACCTCATTTGATCATATCCTAATAGAATTATCAGAATACGAAAATTACATATGTTCTCCTGTAATTTAAAAACCAATCAGAACATCGACATTATTTTCTAAACAATGTAGACATCTGTGAAAAAAAACTCTAATCAACACAGGTGGAAATAAAATATATAAAAACCTAAATAATATTCACTCATTTACTTGCGAACAGAACGTTATAGTATATGGATAAAGAAACAAAACCTTCAAATCATAAACATGCGTATCAACAGAACTGTTGGAATTTCAGTTGTTACTAAAAGAGACGCTGATCTCGATGCTGAATATGAAGAAGCAATGGAAGAAATTGAGTCTATGAAAACGAAATGTAAGGCATTGGAGTATGGGACTCATACAACAGGACTCATAACCAATCTAATCGGAGACATTCCAGACATTCCTCTTGTCACCGATATGGCAAAAAATATTGCTGCAGGCGTATCTGCAGTAGCTCACGTAGCTGAATATGGAATAAATATTGCCTCGACAGCGATGGAATGTGATGACTGGAATTTTGAGGAAATAAAGGCAATTATGGAAAAAAGATTTAGTGAGATAGACAGGAAACTTGACAAAATGACGCAAACTATGGAAAAAGTCACCAAAATGGTAACTAAAACTTTATATAGCGTTGAGAAAACTCGAGAAGAGATGAAATGGGGTTTTAAAACCATACTAGCAACTCTGAAAAATCTCGAAATACAAACAATACTGAGTAAAATAAATAAATTTTCTCGATATTTTCAGGAAAAAAGGGACGAAATAATCAGACTGCCGGCAGATCAATTCGTATTTCGTTTAACAGAGAAAGACGGTATTCTAAGCTACTTGAAAAAAGTAAGGCTGCCTGAAGGTTTGCACTCATATCTGCTTGAACTAATGGACAAAAAGAGTAATTTTACGATTCCTGAAAATGCTGATGATTCAAAAGCATTTCAAGCACTATACGTTTTAATTTATGGAACACAAACTTATGCAACAGTTCTGTTTTTTCTTCTAAAACAACACTGCTTTCTTGCAGACTACTACTATCAGAAAGGCAAAGACAAAGAGTTCAACGTTCAAATCAATATTTTAATTACTACCTTCAATGACTTCAAAGCATCCTTAACTGGAGACAAGGGTTTAATTAATGACGTCATTGAAACGTTGGATGAAGTTAAAAACAAAGATTTCATTCAAGATGTCAAGAATGAGTTATATGTAGACATATCAAAGAGAGAAGATGCTTTGAAAGAACTAAAGTCTAAAATAACAGGCATGGTCTTAAATGTCATAGAGGACATGCCACAACCTGTTGATGATATCGACTTCTCAGGTACTGTTATTCCATCTAACTATGGAGATTGGGATGTGAAATCAAAAGTAAGGTATGCTGTGCAACTAAGAAAAAATGGTGCTTACTCTAAATTTAGTCAGTGGACTGAGCCTGTCAAAGTGGAGAGTCAAGCAAACCCTATTGTTAAAGTACCCAGAGACGAGCAGGGAAGACAGAGGCTAGTTTTTCGAAAATTTAATGAAAACAAAGCCGAACTAGTATACGTTTTAACAAAATCTCAGGTAGAGTTTCGAGATGTTGATCGAGATCTTTATGATGCAGTGGGAAGTAAAGATCAAATTAAAGCTTTGGAATATATTCCCAAATTACTTAAAGGAGGTGCAAATGTGAATGCAGTTTTTGAAACTAAAAGAAACGTTATGCATGCTGCCGCTGAAAGTGGAAACGTAAAAATTGCTATGCGATATCTTTCAAATGATACACAAGATGAACTTGTAAATGCTAGGGATGAAAGAGGATTTACACCATTACATGTTGCTGCAGGCACTAAAATCTCCAAATTTGTATATTTCTTGGTTACTCATAATGCCAGCATAAATGCCCAAACCAAGTTAGATAGATTAACACCACTACATATTGCTTCGAAAAAGGGCTACTACTCTACGGTTAAATATCTACTTGCAGCAGATAAAATCGAAATCAATCAAAAAGAAAAATCGGGCTATACGTCTCTACATTTTGCTGTACGCGGTACTCCCAAAACTATCAAACTGTTGCTTGAAGACGAAAAGATCTTAGTTAATGCTAAGTCAAATTTCGGCCTAACTCCTTTCCACTTGGCTGTCATGAAAGGGGATAGAGGCATATGTGATGCATTGTTAAATAGTGGCAAAGTAGATGTAAATGCTGGAAATAAAGATAATCTAACACCACTTCACTTCGCTGCAATGGAAGGAAATATAGATATGATACAGTACCTTCTGTCAGGGAAGAAGGAAGTTGAGGAAGTTAATGTCAATGCAGTAACGTCTGATAATAATTGGACACCACTTTTTGTGACTGTATATTTCAAACAGGAAAATGCTGCTCTTGAATTTCTTAAACACAACAAGATTGATGTCAGTATTTCTTCCAAAGAAAATGTCACTCTTCTTCAACTATCCGTTGCAACCGGACAGATGAATGTATTCGATGAAATATTAAAAAAGGATTCCAATCCTGAGGCAGTATCAAAAGATGGATTTACTGCCTTGCATCTAGCAGCTTTGAGGTCAGAGACCAATTTTACTGCAAAATTGCTGGATAAAAATGTTAATATTAATGCAAAAGCAGATGATGGATCTACTCCTTTGCATTTGGCGTCAAAATCTGACAGAACAGATCAAGTCATACTTTTAGTTAACAGAGGAGCAAATGTGAAATTGTATGATAACAAGGAACTTTTACCATTGCAATACTTAATAAGAAATAATAATCTTGAAGCTATGAAAACAATGATAAATAAATATCCAAGTTTTTCTGATCTTACTACGGAAGAAGGTTTTGCAATAGTGAAGTATTGTTATTATTTTATCTTTAGCAAAATCTATGATTATTACAAAAACAAAGATTCAATTCAATTTCGAAAATATAAAGATTTACCTCCTTTAGAAGTTTTTAACAAGATGGGTTACTATGAAGCACTTAGCATTATAACAAATAAACCGCCGTCAATTTATTTAGTCAACGCCACAATGGAATTAGCTAACGGAGAGATAAAAAACTGCATTGGAAGAGAAAAGATCAAAGGTGAAGCACCATGCAATTTTACAATTACTAAAATAAAGCTTAATTTCCAACCTAATAATTTAACAGCGCTACAACTAGCACATTCTTTAAGAAATTCTATCAGTAGAAATTTGAACAGCCAAAGTTCCTTTAAGGCAGAAGTTACTGATGTCAAAAATTACTTTTCAAATTTCGAAAGCTCTTTGATGCAAAGTATTGATACTAATGGAATGCTGTTGTTACTGGATCTGATTATTCGAAAGTTCAAAAATGAAAGATACAAAAGGAATTTCAAACATCCTTCATATACTTTGGAATCTCAAGTTGTGGCATTGAAAGTTATTGAGAAATTTAGTGAGTTTGTGGACAGTATTAGTGATGTACCAGCAGAAGAGTTGGTAGATCTCGCTAAGTTGCATTCAGATATATACAAATCCATTGAAGGTGGAAACAGAGACATGATTTTCAGTATTCTGTGCGATCAAACAAGGCACATTTTGAATCCTGAGCTACTGAAGGCTTTCTTTTCTGATCTCGTTACTAATGCTCCTGAAAACCAAAACTCTCTTAACACTGTAGCACAACATTGCTTGTCCAAAACTAAAAATCGAAATGCAAACAAGATATAAGAAATTACTTCGCTGCTTATGGTAATTAAATTTCTAATTTGAAATCGCTCCTTTAGCTTTTTTTGTAATGTTTTTTTTTAAAGTACATTTATCAATTAATTGATATTGTGCCAAGAATAGAACCTGAGAAGCTTTCATTTCCCGTCTTGTTTCCCCTCTAAACTCTAAACAGCTGAGATTTAATAAGTTAAATTCTAATAGTGATTTTACTGTTAATGGCTACTTCCTGATATTTTATTTCGCCGTAGTTTATTGTGCTCCTCAAAATCTATTTTTTTAAATAAATTATGAACTTTGTATCATTATTTTCAATCTTTTTAATAGTACATATCGCTCATTTGGTTAAACAATGACGTAACGGATAGTTTCTATAACATATTAGAGCCCTTAGATAGTATAGGAGCCTAGTAACATATCAGTTACGTCATTGTTTAACCAAATGAGCGATATTTACAATTTATATAACTTTGACAGAGTGAACAAAAGGTTTTGTTCCTAAACAGGATCCATACCCTTTGCCACCGAATATTTCGGTGCTTTTTCTTTAAACCGAATTTGTTTTAATTACGTTTTTGTAAGATATTTACCAATACATAAATAGTGATACTTTCATTTTGTTTTAATTATTTTTAATCATTGTTTTTTCAACTCTCATTATTAAAAATATTAGTACTAATATATTAGTAAATATATAGGTACACAAATGTTTAGTTTTGTTTCTATTTTGATCTATCATTTTACCAAAGTAATTTATTTGAAATATAAATATTTATAAATTAGAGTGCAATATTTCCAAAGAACATCAAACAGCAATGTTTTATCTATCAGAAAAAATAATTGGTAGCGAATTTCATTAATTGTTTTTTTTTTTCTAGTTTGTTTATGGTGTAAATTCGGTTCTTATATCCATGAAAAGATTTTAGCTGCAATTTTTTGAGCTATGAAAATGAGTGAAAGAGTCTTACCTCAAATTTAATATGAACTATATTTTAAGCAAATCATAACTGGTAATATTTTACTTCTACGGTTTTCAATTCGATATACAGGGTGTCTCAGTTAAGCGTTTCAGAACTTCTAAGAGGGGTAGGGGGCACCCTGACGACTCGAAATCATCTAGCAATGTGGGGTCGGAAATGCTTTCCTGAAGCGGTGACGTACACAGAAGCACCATAAAGAAAAGAGACCGTAAGTGAAAAATCGCTATAATAATGCAATCATGATTTAAAT
>NC_092212.1:56619919-56696474 GCF_043381705.1 Parasteatoda tepidariorum
TCTATTTTAGTATTTTGTCGAAAGCGCTTTTTTTCACGAATTTATATATTACGAATTTATTTGACGATTTTTGATTTATATCACGAATTTATTTGTTTTATTATTGTTATTAGTTATTCATTGAAAAATGAGTCTCAGTCGTGCTGTTACGCTTTTAAGATTTTATACAAAGCACATTTCTAATAGGTTTAACGAATTACATGTCATTTATTTGAATTCAAATTTATTTTAATGACTTAGTATTTACTAAAAAGATGTAATTTATTTTTAAAGAAAAAGTTGTTATATGGATTTGAATGATTGTTTCGAATTCTTAGAATTTTGTGCATTTTCAATGTAACTAAGTTAGTAGCGAGCGAAGCGAGCTTGGTTTGCGAAACAAACCATATAAGATTGCGTTGCAATTTTCGGGGGTTGGCGAGCGTAAGCGAGCAGAGGGCGCAGCCTACTAGTACTAATTAATTAGTGCAGATGATATTTTAAGTTACAAAATCAAACACAAAAATGTACTCTCTGTGAATAAGCATAACTTTTTTTCGACGAATTCAGACTTCAGCTCTCTAAGATATAGGGGTTAGCCACAATCTGGGAAGTATGGCCCTAATAGTATGGTTAGGAGAGCGGCCCAAAGTTTTGATCCCTAAATGTTGGTTTTACTTTTTGCGTATTTCGCCATATCTCGATAATTTTTTAAACGAATTGAAAACTTTTTTCACACAATTATTAAATTCGCTTATTCAGAAATAATTCCATGCAAAAAATATACAATGCATAAAATTTTTATGCATCTCAACGGCAAAAATGGTGGAAACAACTTTACATCAAAACGTTGTAGCGAAACACCATACATGATTCTTGGATCTAAGTGTACAGTGAGCCAAAAACGTGGGCAACCCTGGATAACTTTCGATCTAATGATCGGATCTTTAAATTCATTCTAAGACTCATTCTCGATGCTCGAAACGGTAGCCTCGATTAGATTGATTAATACGTGAAGACGATATCTTATGTTACGAAATCAGACAAAAATTAAAGTACTTTCTCTGAATAAAAATACTTTTTCTTCAACGGATTTGGATTTTTGACCACCAAAATATAGGGGGGAGCTGCAATCTGGGAAATATGGTCCCCATAGTATGGTCAGGATAGCGATTTAATGTTTGAACCCTTTAATGTTAATTTTACTTTTTTGCGTATTTTGCCTCTTGAGAACTTTTTAAGTGAATTGAAAAAATTTTGCAGACAATTATAAATTTCGTTTGTCCAAAGCAAAAAAATAAATTTCCATATTGTTCCAATATCCAAATATTGTTCCATGCAAAAAAATAAATTTCAGTAAATATTTATTATTTTATTAAACAATAGTTGAATAAATTTTGAATTGTAAGGTATACATTTTTTTACTTCTTTTAAAATACGTAATTTTACACGGCAAAATGCAGATTGTAAGCAAAATCCTTTAAGTAGATCCTCAGAAATCGAATTTTAAATATCTGACTTTTTAGAAATTCAATTTCTCAGGAACAATTCAACCGATTTTGCTGAAATGTTGTATTTTGCCATGTAAAATTATATTCTTTCAAATGACGCAAAAAATTGTATACTTCACAATTCAAAATTGTTTTCACCATTCTTAAATAAAATAATAAAAAATAATCAATATTTACTAAAATATATGTTTTACATGGGTTATCTTTGGATAAACGAATTTAATAATTGTTTGCAAAAATTTTTAAATTCACTTAAAAAGTTCTCGAGATATAACGAGATACGTAAGGAGTAAAATTAACTTTAAGGGGTTCAAACTTTGGAGCTCTTTCCAGCCCAAACTATTAGGACCATATTTCCCAGATTGCAGCTAAGACCTATATATTGGGGGTCAGGACCTATATACTAGGGGTCGTAAAAAAGGTATGTTTATTCAGAGGAAATAAGTTTTTGCGTCTGATTTCGTAACTAAAAATATCGTCTGCACTTATTAATTAGCATGGTTGAGGTCACCCCCTTAAGCCATTAACATTAAGTCCTAGTACGTGAAGATCCGATCATTAGATCAAAAGTTATTTAGGTTTGTCAATTTTTTTTTGACGCACTACATACTAAAATGTTCTTTTACACTACTAAGTGTGAATTTGCCACCACCATTTTTGCTATTCAATACCACTAAAACTGATATATACAGCAAGATATGTTACACATAAGCATCAGAAATACGGTATGAAGCAAGAATCATTAATCTAAAATGCATTGACAAATATTTCTTAAAATAAAATTAGCTTGTTTATAAAAAGCTTACTCAGCAAAGAAGGAATACTTATATGAGTTCGAGTTATCAAAGTTTCACGATTCGGAAACCGATGTTAATTAAATCGTGGCTGAGTGGCACAGTTGGTTTGTCGTCGGCCTTCTGCGCCCAAGTCTGCGGTTTGATCCCCGGCCCAGATACCGGATTTTCGGGATGCAGAAAATCCTCAGCGGCCATGTCGTATGATTATGCGGCATGTAAAAGATCCCTGGAGTGCCTTATTGGCTCTTGGCATTTCCGGGTAAATTAATAATTCCTAGTTCAGTTTAGCATCCAAATAGAGTCCAAATTAACATGATCAACGGTATCTCACCCATTGCGGTGGTCCTGAAAGAGTGGATACCACCTCTGGAGAACGCACTAGGTCTGCGCATCGGCAAGACCGATTGTGCAGCTCATTGGAAATTAAAGAAAATATTAATTAAATCTAATTGAATTATTTAATACAATTGGCCGATTTATGTTAATCATCTTGTGAGAACATCTTGTTCTTTATTATACAACTAAAAAAATAATCTCTTTTTATAACAGTTTGCCTATTTTGGAGTTAAACGCTTGGTGTTCACATTCTTTGATTATTATTATTATTATTTTTTAGAATTTTAGGTTCTCTAGTCATATGTTATTTAGCGAAAATGGCTACTCGCAACCACCAAATCGCCCTACGTCTGTAACAGAATTTGAAAGCTTTGACAGAAGTGGACCCACTAAAATGGTAGTGTATTTTTTAAAATAAGTAAAATATTTGCTGCAGTTTTGTACATGCATACCGTTATAGCAACCTCGCGTTATAGCGTCAATTATTTCTAACACCACAGAAATCGTTATAACGATGCTTCGATTGCATTTTTATTTAGCCTAGTATTTTTGTATACTTAATTTATTGTATCCACCGTATACTTAAACTGTCTGAAAAGTAATAACGCATACATATTGATACATTTATTACCAAATGTTCTTAATAGAACATATAATATTACTATGCAATTGAAAGATTTTTAATTATTTCAACACAATATTTGTTTTTTAATATTTTTTTTGTAGGAAATATTTTTGACAGCTCAGGTAATTCTAACAGGTGGTAATGGAACTTCTTGACATTGAATAACGAAAATTAATCTTTATACCTTCATTTATACCTTCATTATTTCACGTATATCAATTTCCCAGTGATGTTGGCACATTAAAAGGAAAGTGCTTAAGATATTTATTTTGGTTATTTTAAGCAAGAAATGTTATCATTAATTTCTTTAAATTTATTAAACATTTTATTTCAACGTTACTGAATATTTTTATAAAATGAATTCTGTCTTTTATGTAGCAAGGGATTAAATTGTTGAATTAATTATTAAATTATTGCTTGTTAATTATTTTATTGATTGCTTAATTGTTTGTGAAGTGGTTGACAGAATGGACTGCGTTAGAATCTATAATAGTTTCCATTCCTATTCTCTTGCGAATTTGAAATAATAAATGATTAGAGACAAAATATAGCCACAAAGTCTTATAACCAGAGACAAAACCAAGTTCAGTATATTTTGGGAGGAAAAAATTAGTAAATATGAAAAGTAATATTTTTCTTACAAATTTTGCCAAAAAATAGTGATTTTGAAGCAGACTGAATCCTGGAAACCCTAGTAACAGTCACACAACAAACAATATTTTCAAAAATGCTTCATAAAGAAACATGTTCAGACACACAAGTGGTTTTAAATTTAAGAAAACATAGATGAAAGCTTCCAAAATTTTACCGAATAACTACAAACAATGCAATTTTTTTAATATATTTAGATCAAAATTAATTGCAAGCGCAATAATCCACACAGAACAAAACTTAATGTGTACATTTCAGAAGCTTTAGCTGTTAACTCTTAAAAATTAATATTTTAAGGGTAAAATTTAAACAAATACTGGGCTATAACTTGGAAATAGAGGAAACTGCCATTCTATGGAATACACCACGTTTTTGAATTGTTTTTGAGTTTTTTTAATGGCTTTTAAAATAAGTGATTTGATGAATTTTTAAGTGACAATGTATAGAGCATTTTTAAAAATAAATAAATATTTATCCTTATAAAAAGTTCTTTCCTGATGTTTCAAATGCAGCAAAAATATTTCTGACATCATTCTAAACTCATTTGCTTTTAGGAAGTAAATTTCGGTTTATCCAGGTTCTCTGCCTCACCCAGTATTTGGACGAAAAATATATTAGGAAAAGTTTTTGAAGCATAAAATAAAATAGTAAAATTAATATTAAATTTTAAACATTAACACATTAAAGTTAAATATTAAACATAATAAAGTTATATTAAAAATTGTTTATCCGGGTTTTCTGCCGTGCCCCGTATTTGGACGAAAAATATGTTAGGAAAATTTTTGAAACATAAAGTAAAATTAGTATTAAGTTTTAAACTTTAACATAATAAAGTCAAATATTAAACATAATAAATTTATATAAAAATTGTTTGTCCGGGTTTTTTGGTCGAAACTTGTATTTGAACGAAGCTTATATTTGGGAAAGTTACTCAAAGTAAAACTGGTATTAAATTTTAAAAATTAAGCAGTGTGAAACAGAAAATGATACCGGGTAATCTTTACATTGGAAGAAATCAAAGAATTACTTGAAGTCTGTTTCCCACAGAAACAATTAAGAAGCATTTATTTTTTAATCTTTTTCGAAATAAATTTCTTTTCAATAGATCTAGGAAACTGCACCCCTCTTCACTTCGCTCATCAACCCCGAATGTTAAATTCGCCTTCATCATTGTTTTTCGCTTAAAACAGGTCAAACAAAACAAAAGCAAAGAACATTCTGAAAATAAATAAAAGAATTATTATATTTTTATATAAAAGCAGTAAATAATCACGAAAATTGAAAAAATAGCCTCCATAAAAAGATGCATAAACAGTCACCCTAGTTTGATGTATACAAGTTTAATATCTTTAAAAGAATGGAAAAAATTTAAAAGCCGTTTTCCCTCCGTTAGAACTGAGATATTTATTAGGAAAATAAATAAATAACCGTCATCTAACTCTTATCAATCAATTAAATAAACCGCCAATATGTACCGCAATAACCCAGGTTCGAATCCTGGTCACGGCACCAATTCTGTACCGTTACCTTTCAAACTTTGGCAAGGCTGTGATTTATTAATTGAATTTTGGTAACGGTTACCCAGGTTCACAAATAGACACTTGACNTGATGGCATGTCTTCGGATCATCCTCCGGGATGTTTCCCAGACCGTCGCCAATAGCCCATTGTGCAGCTCTAGTGCGACGTAAATTAACAACAACAACAACAACAATAATCATCTTGTGAGAACATGATTATCTTTATTATACAACTAAAAAATACTCTCTTTTTAAAACAGTTTGCCTATTTTGGAGATAAAATGCTTGGTGTTCACATTCTTCGATTATTTTTATTATTATTTTTTTTTAGAATTTTTGATTCTCTAGTCATATGTTATTTAGCGAAAATGGCTATACTCGCAACCTCCAAATCGCCCTATGTCTGTAACAGAATTTGAAAGCTTTGACAGAAGTGAACCCACTAAAATGGAAGTGTATTTTTTAAAATAAGTGCAATATTTGTGAATATTTGCTACAGTTTTGTGCATGCAACCGTTATAGCGACCTCTCGTTATAGCGTCAATTTTTCTTAACACCACGGAAATCGTTATAACGATGCTTCGACTGCATTTTTATTTTGCCTAGTATTTTTGTATACTTAATTTATTGTATCCACCGTATACTTAAACTGTCTGAAAAGTGATAACGCATACATATTGATACATTTATTACCAAATGCTTTTAATAGAACATAAAATATTACTACTTTGCAATTGAAAGATTTTTAATTTCTTCGGCACAGTATTCGTTTTTTAGTATTTTGTTTCGTAGGAAATGTTTTTGACAGCTCAGGTAATTGTAACAGGTGGTAATGGAACTTCTTGACATAGAATAACGAAAATTAATCTTTATACTTTCTTTTTTTACGTTATTTCACGTATATCAATTTCCCAGTGATGTTGGCACTTTAAAAGGAAAGTGTTTAAGATATTTATTTTGGTATTTTTCTATGATTTTAAGAAGGAAATGTTATCATTAATTTCTTTAAATTTATTAAACATTTTATTCCTACGTTACTGAATATTTTTATAAAATGAATTCTATCTATTATTGTAGCAAGGGATTAAATTGTTGAATTAATTATTGGATTGTTGTTTATTAATTATTTTATTGACTGTTTAATTGTTTGTGAACTGGTTAATCAAATAGACTGCGTTAGAATCTATAACAGTTCATTCCTATTCTCTTGCGAATTGAAATAATAAGTGATTAGAAACAAAATATAACCAGATAATATTATAACCAAAGACAAAACCAAGTTAAGTATAATTTGGGAGGAAAAAAATGAGTAAATATGAAAAGTGATATTATAATTTATCAATGCTCATTATATGGACAGAGCTCAGCACACAATTAAAATAAGAGGACATGAAATATCAGCTCTGAAAGTTTAAAAAAAAATATCTCCACTATTTTCAAGAAAAATGTTAACGATAGTGCGAAATCGTTCAATTACTCTCTACACAAAAGTCTGGTTTCTCTAAAGCAATCGTTTCAGTAGGATAAATTACGTAGATTCGCTACGTAGAATTACGTAGAATCGCTATTTCTGAAAATATCAGTAGCTCCTCTGTATCGCTGTAAAAAGGGGGCACTTTAAAATCAATTAAATTTATTTATTAATAATTAAATTATTATTCTTAATTAAAGAAACACAGCTAATTATGTAAAGATCGAAAATAACAATTGGGTAACTGCATTCAAGAAGAATGCAGGGGCCTACACATGTGACCTATGATGCCAGCGCCAGTTGATCGCTCATAAGCAAATTGGCATGTTGAAATAAGCAAGTTGAATAATTGGCAAGTTGAAATAAGTTTCTCTACATAAGTTAGACTGCTGATTAACGTGAAATTAATTAAATATAGCGCTGTATCGCACATCGAATTTGCTGAAATATATTTCCTTCTCGCCTACGTCTTTTACTTAACTAAGATTTGTTATTTATTTATCTATTTATTTATGTATTTTATTTCGTGAAACCTGGGAAATTCAATGCATAAAAAGTTATGTTCTACGTGGCTTCGTGCCTGTCTTTATTTGTAAGTAAGAATTATATAGTGATAGAATGTAGAATGTACTAAATGCTTATTACGTACACGCAAGAGAATTGAATCCTGACAGGCTTGACTTGCTCAAAAGAGACCGGAAAGAGTTGTGGCTAACGTAAACAGATGCCACGTTTTAACAACCAATCAGTATCGAGATACCGCACTACGTCACTCGCAGGTATCCCATCGCTATACGAAACCAATGAAAGGGGAAAGAAAAACTCGGAGTCAACCACAAGTTCAGGTTACAATCAGGTGACTTCATCTTGTCCATGGCTCAAGGATAATTGTACACTCTCTACCCGACTATTAAAATATCCAAAATACATCGTATTTTGTAATAAGATCTATAATATGTAGTTCCAGAATCTTTACCAAAATAAGGTAAATAAAAATAAAAAATCTATGTACATTAGTGATCACAAACTAATATTTAAATGCGTTTAAGACAAAACGCTATTGATATCCACTAAAGAACGCCGCACAGAAAACTTCGAAACCTTTTCAATTGACGATACAAAATGGCGATAAGTTGAAATATATTATTTTAGAAACACCAAAATTAATTAGGCAATAGAGAGTGGTTCTAATGTTTCTCTTTCCACTTTTATTGATGTTTTGGCTTCTTCAGCGCTTAAATACTGATAGGTAACTTCCAACGTGTATACTTTTCAATTTTGATAAAGTTTCTTAAAATAAATATTATGGACGTACATTGCAGAACATCCTAATTAAGAATCAGGTTGATAATCACGATAGTTAACAAAAATATTGATTCACAATTTGACTTACTACAAATAGGAAAACAATTTACTACGAACACAAATAATGAGTTAACTAATAAATGATTTTAAATTTTAAAAAATTGAAGGTTAATATATTTTCGAACAAGAAATGTAATTGTAAACCATTTCACTGCATGCAATTCAAACGCAATTATTTTCAAGATTGACACAAATAGAATTTAAAAGAAATTAATGCCACACATGCGAAAATTGTATTTCATACTCCACTCTAATATTAATATAAATCTCATTAATATCAATACTTGGAAAAATGTGATATCTGTCGCGCATAAGAATGCACAATGGGTTTTAGTTCCACTAAAAATTTTCCTTTTTTGAATACCGTGACATGTGTCATTTTTAATTTACTATACACATGTGGCACAAAACTATATATATACTATTTCAAACGGTGGAATATAGTGACTTGGAGTCAGGTAAAAATAGCGGGTGATAGTCAGGTAAGCTAATTCTTCTACTAAAGTATCAACATGCATGTTAGCCAAATGGTTGTAGCTTTAGCTGTTGCTAAAAGAGACGCCGATCTCGATGCCGAGTTTGAGGAATCTATGGAAGAAATAGAGTCTATGAAAAAGAAATGCAAGGCTTTAGAGTACGCTACTCATACAACGGGACTCGTTACCAACCTTATTGGTGACATTCCAGACATTCCATTAGTGACCGAAACAGTCCAAGTAGTTGCATCAGGGGTTGCTGCAGTAGCCCACGTTGCTGAGTATGGAATGAATATAGCCTCAACAGCAATGGAATGCGATGATTGGAATTTCGAAGAAGTAAAGGCGATCATGGAAAAAAGATTCAGTGAGATTGATAGAAAACTAGATAAAATGACAGAAGCGATGGAGCGAGTAACGGAGATGGCCACTAAAACCTACGATGCTGTTGAAAAAACTAGGGAAGAAATGAATTGGGGATTTAAAAACATACTGACAACGCTTAAAAATCGCGAGGTACTACCTATACTGAAAAGAATGAATAAATTTTCGCGATACTTTGAGGAAATGAGAAACGAATTGAGCAAACTACCAGAAAACCAATTCATATTCAGGTTGACGAAAAAAGACAACATTCTTGATTATTTGAAAATTGCAAGAAAACCTGAAGGTCTGCACTCCGATTTACTTGAGCTCATGGATAAAAATTATAATTACGCTATTCCTACTGATGCAAAGGATTCTAAAGCATTTCAAGCACTTTATGCCTTATTTTACGGTACGCAAACGTATGCAGCAGTAATGTTTTTTCTCCTAAAACAACATGCCTATTTAGCGGATTACTATTATCAAGACGGCCAAGATAAAAAATTTAACGAACAATTTGAAATCATGGTAGCTACATTTAATGAATTTAAAACATCCCTTACTGGAAGCCATGGTGTAATTAACGAAGTCGTTAAATCAGTAGATGAAGTAAAAAACAAAGATTTCATTAAAGATGTTAAGAATGAGTTATACGAAGATATTTCTCGAAGAGGAAGTATCCTAAATGAACTGAAATCCAAAATTACAGGAATGGAATTGAATATTATAGAAGATACACCAGAACCCGTATTTGATTATGACTTTACTGAACCAGTCATTCCCTCTAACTATTTGGACTGGGAGGACAAATCTAAAATACGATACGCTGTGCAGTTTAAAAGTACGGACGGTACCTATTCTAGATTCAGCCAGTGGATGGAACCTATAAAGGTAGACGGAAAAGCAAACCCAACAATTAAAGTCCATAGAGACGAACGTGAAAGATCAAGGCTTGTTTTCCGAAAAATTAACGATGGAAAACCTCAATTAATAGGAGTTTTAACAAAATCTCAGGTAGAATTTCGAGATGTTGATCGAGATCTTTACGAAGCTTCAAGAGCTAAGGATCAAAGTAAAGGATTAGAATGTATCCCTAAGTTAATCGAGGCAGGTGCTTATATAAGTGCAAGATTTGAAATGAATAGATGCGTTATGCACGGCGCAGCTGAGAGTGGAAATGCAAAAATTGCGTTGCGGTACCTTATAGATGACAGAATAGGAGAGATTCTGGATGCAAAAGATGACAATGGTTTTACTCCAATGCATGTTGCTGCGAGTACTAGGAATGCTGGTTTTGTGAAGTTTTTAGGCGACCGAAACGCAGACGTAAATGCCCAGACAGCAGAAGGATTAACACCACTACATATTGCTGCGAAGAACGGCTTCTACATCTCAGCTCAAAATTTACTTGCTTATGAAAGAACTGAAATCAATAAACCAGAAAAATCTGGTTATACACCTTTACATTACGCTGTACGTGGTACAGCAAAAACCATTAAACTTTTGCTTGCTGATGAACGGATTGAAGTAAATGCCCTATCTGATTTTGGTCTGACACCTTTTCACTTGGCTGTCATGAAAGGTAACCGAGAAATTTGTGATGCTTTATTAAGCAGTGGGAAAGTCGAAGTGAATACTGGAAACAGAGATGGCATGACTCCTTTGCATTTTGCAGCTTTAGAAGGGAATGCAGACATGATTCAGTACCTTCTTTCAGGGAAGAAAGAAGTCGAGAGAGTAAACCCTAATGCCGCTACCCCGGCTAGTAATTGGACACCACTTTATTTTGCTATTTATTTTAAGCAAAAAGATGCTGCACTTGAACTTCTCAAAAGTAACAATGTTGATATCAGTATATCTTCTAAAGAAAATGTATCACCCCTTCAACTTTCAATTGCAAACGGGATAACAGAAGTGTTCGATGAATTGTTGAAAAAGAATCCTAATCTGGAGGCAACGTCAAACGAAGGTCTTACTGCTCTTCATGTCGCTGCCTTACGTCCGGAGACTGTTTTTACTTCAAAGTTACTTGACAAAAACGTTAATATAAACTCAGTGTCCAAAGATGGCTCGACTCCTTTACATTTAGCATCGAAGGCTGATAAGAAAGATCAGATATCCTTTTTAATAAGCAAAGGAGCTAATATGAAATTATATGATAATCAGAATTTCTTACCAATACAGTATTCAATTAAAAATATTAATTTGCAAGCAATGAGAGAAGCTATAAGTCAAGATCCAAGTATAGTTGATGGACATACTCAAGAAGGGCGAGATGTATGGATGTACTGTCTTCAGTTTATCATCGGAGCCGTCAGCCATTATCGAAGGAACCAAGATTCAAATGAGTATCGAAAATACAAAGACTTAGAACCATTCGAGGTTTATAATAAATTGGGTTATTACGATTTACTAAGAATCGTAGTTAATAATTCGTCGACGGAAGCTTATGTTCAAGCAACAATGGATATTGCTGATCGAACTGCTAGAGTGTGCATAGAAAAAGAAAAAAACCCTGATGCCGAACCATGCTTACTTATGGATGTTCGCTCAAAGCGTAACATTGAAGCTGTTGATTCAAAAGCCTATCTGTATCCAAAAATACGTCCAATAAAGGAAACTATTCACAATCTCATCGAAACGAAACTATCCAATAGCAGTAGCTCTTTTCCAAATGCAAAGAGCTCATTGGTTCAAAGTATGGATGCTAATGGAATATTGCTTCTGGTGGATCTTCTTGTTAGAAAACTCACAAATGAGAAGTATAATATGAAATTGAAAGCTCCGATGTCTGCATTAGAATCTCAAGTCACCGCATTGGAAATTGTGGAAAAAGTTAGTAATTTTGTAGACAGCGTTAGTGATGTGAAAGCAGAAGAGTTAATCGATCTTGCAAAATTGCACTCAGATGTATACAAATCCATAGAAGGTGGAAATAGCAATATGATTCTCAGTCTTCTGTGTGACCAGTTGAGGAGTATTGTAGATCCTGAGAGCCTGGAGGAATTCCTTTCAGATCTTGTTTCCGATGTTCCAGGGGGCCAGGATGCTTTTAAGACCGTAAAAGAATATTGCTTGTCTGAAACTAAAAGCGAATGATGTTTTCTTTCGAAATCGTTTCCTTAATTTTCTGTTTCCCAGGGTAAAACTAAAATTTCACACCCACTATTTTAATTAATGCATGCTTTCCTTTTCTCTAAAGTAAAGTAACTAATGTTACCAAAGCACTAAACAGTATATGCATTTTCAAAAAAATATTCCATATGTAACATTTCTTATGAAATTTTTATGGGCAAATATTTATGAAACAATTTTGTCAATTTTTATTAATTAATGAAATAATTAAACTTTAAGCTAACATAATAGTTTTTCTTTGTTGCGTACAATAAACACATCCTCTCAGAAAATACTAACACTAAAAATACACAAATTAAGAATATGCTTATTGATAAAATATGCATTAAGTAAATGTTTGTCAACACTAACTATAGAAAATTTTCTGAATGATTCAATTGATTGTGGTTGAACAATAGCTATTTTTGGTGCACTTTTCAAAAATATAACAATTAATATCATTATAACAATTTATTTTCTAAATAAAATCGTACAAGCAATCGTTTGACATTTATTTTTTCCCTGGAGGACGCACTAGGGTAATGAAATGATTCAAAATTAAATTCAAACATAAGACTGCTAATAAACGTTATACTTTTAATATAGAAAATAAAATTTTTAAGTCATAAATATAGTCATAATAACTTAATAACATAATATAATTCAGTCATAAATATTTATTTCTTAATTATTTAAGACTTTTTACCTTCTTTTTTCACAAAATTTTTGTAAAACATGAGAATATAAATCATTAAGTATACTATTATCAGTATACTGAAGTAAATATTATTACTAGTACACTATTAGAATTATAAAATAGACTATTAAATCATCATTAAGTTTTACACGATGCAATTGATTTGATGCCCATATGAATGCATATAATGATTTTCATTTATATTTTGTTTCCTTGGATATAACTAGAGCATAATGAAATTAAATATTTCTTACAAACAGAATTTGAACACAAATTTAAGATTCTAGTAGTTCCCGATTTTTTCGGGAAATAAACTTCCATTTTTGAGCAGTTTTTAACTTCTCCTTTGGTGACTCCAGGCAATGACTATAATATATTATGAATTTGTAATTCATGATTCAAACTCTGATTATTCTAGCAGAAGAAGCTGGAAATACCATAAATTTATTTATAAAACACAGATTGGAATTGGGAAAAAAGGATAAACAAGTTGCTAGTTTTTAAAGTAAACAGAACTTCTGGAATACGTAAAATGACCCCCGCGTGTCTTGCCGGATAAATAGTATCTTAAGACTTTTTTTTGAAGGCTCCACCGTCATATGAAATTATGCTTTTTTTGCGAATAATATGCTATTTTATAACTTCTGCGAGTTTATAACAGTTACTCAAGACTGCTAGGTCAAATGCAGCTTATCTACAGTCGGCGCTGTCTTTGCTTATTCTGAAAATGGTGCAAAATTGCGCAATATGGAGAATAGCCACAGTTTCGTGAAAATGTATATATTTTTGAAATGTTATATAAGTCTTGTATAAATTTTTTATTCAAAAACTTACTCCAATGATGCATTATCTGGACTCATAAAAAGCTGCAAAAAATGAGAATAAGGCGTTACTTTTGATAATTTTAATCGAGGTGGAAAAATGTCGTCTAACTAGGGATTTTTTAAAAAAAGTTTAGTTATTTTTAATATAAGTAAGCCCAGATAATTCTTTATGGCAAGATGGTACATACAGTTTAAAATTGTTCCAATTTTAAAACTCCTAAACTGTGACTTTTTTTTTATTTTCCTTGGTGAAAGTACTTCGAAAAACCATGTTGAATGTGGTTCTTGAACTGCAAAATTTATTTTCCGCGCATTGGGCGAAATTTCTGCAATTCTAATTCCACCTCAAGTTTACATTTTCATAATTTATATCTACGAAACCAAAGTAGAATAGACAAAATTCTTAACATAAATTATTTAATAACGAAAATAACTAACGACATAAAAAAATTTTAGATTGATTACGAATAGAACATCGGTACTTTCCTTTTTAGATTAAGGCTCATATATAATGAAGAAGTGCAATACTCCTACATTGGAAAATTAGCATGTACTTAAACAATTTTTTGTCACTTTTTAGATGGAATACCATTATTAGACAAATTACTTTTACCTTGCACTTTTTTCTGCTAAAAATTATATTTTGCTGCTTTTGCAAATACTATAAAAAATATGCAAATACTTTACTTGATTTCTAACAAAATTTGATAAGACAGTGATAGAAGAAATAGATATTTTTTTAGCAAATAGTTATGCTGTACTTATCTTTTTGATCAGAAATATATGGAAAAAATATTTTTAAAAAAACTCTTACAATTTGTTGAATTTTGCGATTATAGTATCATAAAAACATACAACAAAACTTTAACTATAGTAATAAAGTTGCTGCTGTGTTAATGAAATGTTTTAAAAATATTTTCTACGTACATTTATTAATTTTATTTATTTGAAGCTAGTTTGTAAAGATTACAATTGAGCTATAAAAATATAAATTCATCTATCCTGCTGCTTTCGTAAGTAACATAAGAAAATGCAAATACTTTACTAGATTTCTAACATAAATTTTATGAGGCAGTAATAGAAGAAATAGACATTTTTTATAACTTATATTTAATCTATTCTTATCTATCTTTAACAGAAATGTACGGAAAAAATATTTCCTAAACAAACAATTTCAATCTGTTTAAATTTATGATTCTAATATTATAAAAACATTCAATAAAGCTTTCATTATTACCGTTTAAGTCCTATGTTGTTACTGTTTATATAAATTTTTTGAAAATATTTTACATTTACCTTTATAAGTTTTGTTTATTTGAAACTAGTTTACAAAAATTTAAATTGTCTTCTGAAAAATATAAATATTTTCATTGTACTAAATAACCAAGAACTAAAAATTTTTAAAAGCAGTCATGCTCAAAAATGTATAATAGCTTCTATTAAATACTTTATTATCCATGAAAATATTTGAATTGTATTATCTATGAAATATATCATTATAGCAGTTTATGGACCATTTTTAAGATTCTGTCTTTGTTATGTTTCAAATAAGAATGAACTTTAAACTATGTAGTTGTAGATGACACAACTTGTAGATGACACAAAGATGTTTGTGAAAGAAAATTGCTACTAATTATTGGAAGTTTAGTCACTATTTCACCAGTATTCTAGAGTTTGTAATGTCGTGGATTGATGTTTAATTTCTAATGAAAACACGAATTAATTACGCGTCTCAAGAAAAAAAGGGGTGCATTGCTATAAACTTGACTGTCGTATTAAGAAAATAAATATCTTGTAAATTCGAATAGTTTCATTGTCTTAACGTCTTTATGACGTGTTTTACTATGTCAGCATTTTCAATTAGTCATGACATAACTTTCATATTTATCCATTTATAGGAATTTAAAAGCATAATTTAATACTTGTGTAAAATTTAACTTTTTTAAATATTTGGAAGGAAATTGTCTTATGGAACTCATATAGTGCATGGTGTTCTACTGTGATCTTTGCTTTTAGAATATTTATCAAAAATGAAATAAAAAATTTGCACTTGAGTCACTGTGAATTTGCTTTCAAGAACGAAACAATAAAAACAGTTCAGTTTGATAAAAACAGTTCAATGAGACAAATCCAGACTATTCTTTTATTTCAATTCGTAAATGATCTTACTTACTCGATGATATTAATCTTTCTAAAATTGGATTCTTGGATTTAAAAAGATCCAGAGATTTAATAAGCGTCGAAACAGACTAATGCAACCAAAAATTATCTTGTTGCAAAATATCTCATGAAAGATGAGCTTTGGAAAAAATTGCGTTAAGTGACACTTAAGTAAATGTGAATACATTATTAAGTATAGGAATATCTAGAAGTTGCTCACAGAATATCTGTATGGAGTTACTTTTTGTTACCCTGTTCAACTGTAATTGCCGAAATTCGTTTTAAGAAGAACAAATATCGCTAACTATTGTTGAATAGTAGGAAAAAGTAAAATCTAAGATAGGGAATGTTAGTTACTACATATTTAATCTATATTATATAAAACGCTAATACGTACGTATGTATGTATCAATAAAACCGATGATATTTCTTTTCTCGCGCTGGCAACAGTTTTCATTTTTAATTGATTGGATTCGGCGCACAAGAGCACGTAGTGAGCAACCAGATAACAATAACCAGAGTGAGCATTATCAGGTTGTTCAATTCAGATTCATGCACTAAAAACATGACAATATTTAATTTGAACTCAGTTAGGAATTAATTAATTAATTGAAGTGAGAATGCTTTAAAAGGCCGCTGTTGAATTGATATTTTTCTACTGGGAGCTACCTAAACGTCTAAAAAACGTTTAAGTGTTTGTATTGAATGCATTGAATTTTTTTATATTTCGCGTTTATTTATGCATTGAATTTTCACGCTTTAAAATGCAGAATATTAGTGAAGCAATATTTGATAATTTATTTTGCTAATATGTTTCTTATTTAGCTAATGTTTTGATTTTTTCACCATGTACAATCTAAATAGCTAATATACTTTTTTAAAAGTTAATAAGAACATTGGTAGAATTCATCTACATAAGTACAATACTATGTCTTTGATGATAAAATACTATGTCTTTGATGATAATATATTATGTCTTTGTGCAAGAACATTGTGTTCAAATTCGACGCAGAATGTACTGATCTTTAACTTTGATTTTCATTGAATTTTGTGTAGAAGACATTTTTTTAGATATTTTGTGGCAAAAAGTAAAATAAGTGCTGAAAATGTTGCAACTTTTTTGTTTGAGAACTAGTTCAAACCAAAAACCTGATTTGATTGCATTAAAACAGAGGTCGCCAAAGTGGTCTATATAGACCCCCAGGGGTCTATGTAACAAAAGCGGAGGTCAATCCAAATCAGAAGGGTCGATTGGGGGTCGAAGAAAAGACAGTTACGCGAATCACATATGCGAATCACACATGCCTAATTGAGTATGTGAAATGTGTGAATTTTTTATAATTGACTTATTACTATCAAATTCTTTATAGAACATAAATTAATAAACGTATATTTATTCGGGTGAAGCAAGTATTTACGTACCAGCCGCACGAACTCTGCACTTCTGATTTATAAGTCAATGTGCTCTTGTCCAAATGTCACGTGTGACGAGCATTGACGTTACAAACGCAAATATCATAATCAGTTTCAGTTATCTTTGCAAACTGTGTTGAATATTTGCAGTGTCATTATTAAAACTTTCATATACATATAGGTCATCTTCAAAAATTGAGCGATGATTTTAAACTGCGCTTTGCTGATTTGGAAAACATTGACATCCCTGATTAGATTATTGTGCACATTTTCTGCTTGAATTGAAAACGTGGGCATCAACCTGAAAGATGAGCTTGCTGAATTATTATCGGATCTTGAAGCAAAGACACTTTTTAAAAATTTAACAATAAGTAAATTTTGGACAAATGTAAATATAATGCAAAAATATGTAAAACTTTATGAAATAGCTCATCCATTTATGATAGCATTTCCAAGTTCCTATATGGTTGAAGCCGGTTTCAGTCACGTAAATTCAATCTTAACTAAGTACAGAAATAAATTAAATGTGGAGTTTCGAGGGAATTTAAGATTAAAATTGACCAATTTTGAACCCAATATAGAGAACCTTGCAAAAAAACACCAGGCACACCCATCTCATTGTTTAAGAAGCAATAAATCTGTAGTTACTTTACTTATTTTTTCACAAAACTATTGTAACTCAATGTACTATTACTTTAATAAATGTTTAAAATCATAAAATAAATGTACAAACACAGTATCTAATAGAGTTTTATTTTAATTAACAGAAAATTACTTTTATGGGGGTCGATAGAAATTTCGAAAAATTATGAAGGGATCGATGATCCAAAAAAGTTTGGCAACCCATGGGTTAAAGATTTAAAACAAAAAAAAATATTATGAAAACACTAATTATACACTAAGTATTCCTGCGATATTATTGTATTTATGGAAAACATATTTAAAACAATTTGTAACTTATCAATCATTTTACAATTAGTGAATAACAAATAAATTAGATTTATTTTTATAATAAGCTGTATACAAAGCAATGCCTAGTCAAGATATGAAATAGAAATAATTAATACAAAAAATGTATAATATATTTTAGAGTTAACTTTATGCACAGTGAATATATAATCGCTTTACCAAAAAACATTCTACAAGCTTTCATTGTAAACAAAAAAATTAAAAATTTAAAAAAAGAAAAGGAAAATAAATTTTAAAAAATGGAGTTACAATTGTAATAAAACAGAGCAAGGTTTCAATTTTCTTTTAATGGAATCCATAGCAAAATAAATATTAATAAAATAAATATTTCGTAGTCTTTTAGATGAATAATTTTTAATTTCAATTCCACGATCTGCTAAAACCTGTTTATCCTTCAGAGATAGAAATGATTTAATCGAAATTGTGGGTTTGGCGGGAAAATCGTGCAGGAGCCAAAGCCTCTTAGTCATAACCAAATGGATAAAACTGGCTAATATTTATTTATTTATTTATTTGGTTTCTGTTAAAAGATATTTTTAAACAGATCTTAGATATTTTCATATCTCTTATTTTAAACCTGCTATCGGTTTCTCTCTCCAAGCTGCTTTGAAATGTTTTTAAGTTTAAAAACAATATATATATTAGGAGGTCGCATAACTATTGTGACAATATTCTAAAAGAATTAGGGGAACATAATCAGGATTAAAATGGCATAGAAACCGTCTCCCAGAAATGACTTCATACGCTGATAGGGACTCTTCCTTATTATACTTATTATAAACTGTTTCTTTTCCTTGTGCTTCTGAACAGGTCTTAATAGGATAGCACCCCGAATCGCGTGCGGTGACATTTCTGGGCATGGGTTCATATGCAATTTTAATTTTGATTGTGTGCCATTACTCCCCTAGAACAGTGTTTCCCAAAGTGTGGTACGTGTACCCCCAAGGGTGCAGGAACAGTTCAGCGGGAGTAAGCGTTCTTATGCGAAATGCCTTGCAACAAATGAAATTTTCAAAAAAAATTCTTTTAAAACAACACTAGCCATGAAAGCTTACGATTACGTATTTTTCTATTGCCTATTTTTTGCAGAGTTAACAGTTAATAATTAGTGGTGTCAACAGCCAGTTGTGATTTTTAATTTTTGTGCAATTTTTTTTATAGTAACAAATACATTCATTTTTTCATTAGTGGTACACAGAGTTAAAAAAATTTAGAAAGTGTCATAAGTTTGGGAAACACTGCCCTAGAACAACTTGTCTCAACATTTATGTGATCCCCTGTTGAAGGAAACATTTTTGCACATTTCGATAAAAATAGTATAAATATATGTCATTTAAAAAGAAATCCATAGTTTTACGAGTAAAAATTATTTTTAAATTTGAAAACCTCTCACCCGAATCAGGCAAGATGCAAGATCAGTATAAATTCAACGAAAATAATGCTCCCTAGTGTAATTTATATAGGTCATACAAAAATGCAACACGGCTTAGCAATGAATATTTAAAGTTTTGTAATTTAAAGAAGGAACAAGATGAACAACGGAAAATGTCATTTTACTAAAATAAGAAAAATAATGCAACTAATCTTATCGTTTAAAAATGGGATTACAATATTTTAAAATATAAATTGCTGTGCAAAAATCTCTTCTGAAATCAAATAATAAACAAAATTCCCTTAAATCATAAAAAAATTAACTCGATATTTCATATTGACATTAATAAAAATAGAAATAAATTTCAATTTACTAATGTCATGGATATATATCCTGCATTTACAATGTATTGTATATCAACATTTCACAGAAAAACTCATTATATCAAGATTTGACAGAATTTATCAGAAACTAAAAATTCACATATGGTCTATCGTAATTTCAAACACATCAAAACTTTGACACTAGTATCTAATTAAAATACCTGGACATCTGCAAAATAAGTAATTATCCACAGGTGGAACTCAAATATAAGTACTCCTAAATAATTTTTTCTCCTTCACTTGCTAAAAGAACCTTTTAATGTAAAGATAGATAAACCAACTTTCATCGAACTAACGAAATGCGTATCAACAAAATTTTCAGAGTTGAAGCTGTTGCTAAAAGAGACGCTGACCTCGATGCCGAGTATGAAGAAGCAATGGAAGAAATTGAGTCTATGAAAAAGAAATGTAAGGCTTTGGAGTACGGTACTCATACAACAGGTCTCATAACCAATCTAATCGGAGATATACCAGACATTCCTCTTGTCACCGACAAGGCAAAAAAAATTGCTGCAGGCGTATCTGCAGTAGCTCACGTAGCTGAATATGGAATGAATATTGCCTCGACAGCGATGGAATGTGATGACTGGAATTTTGAAGAAATAAAAGCAATTATGGAAAAGAGATTTAGTGAGATAGACAGAAAACTTGACAGAATGGCACAAGCTGTGGAAAAAGTCACCAAAATGGTAACTGAAACTTTATATGGAGTTGAGAAAACTCGCGAAGAGATGAAATGGGGATTTAAAAACATACTAGCAACTCTGAAAAATCTCAAAATACAATCAATATTAAGTAAAATAAATAAATTCTCTCGATATTTTCAAGAAAAACAAGACGAAATAGGTAGGCTGCCGGCGGATCAATTCCTATTTCGTTTAAAAGAAAAAGACGGTATTCTTGACTTCTTGAAGAAAGTGAGGTTGCCAGAAGGTTTGCATTCAGATCTGTTTGATCTAATGGACAAAAACAATAATTTTGCGATTCCTGAGAATGCTGATGATTCCAAAGCATTTCAAGCTTTGTATGCTTTATTTTATGGAACGCAGACTTATGCTGCAGTTATGTTTTTTCTTCTAAAACAACACTGTTATCTTGTTGACTTCTACTATCAGAATGGCAAAGACGCACAGTTCAATGATCAAATAACTCTTTTAATCACAACCTTTAATGAATTCAAAACATCCTTAACTGGAGACAGGGGTTTAATTAACAACGTCATTAAAACTTTGGACGAAGTTAAGGACAAGGTTTTCATTCCAGATGTCAAGAATGAGTTATATGTAGACATATCAAAGAGAGTAAATACTTTAAAAGAACTAAAGTCTAAAATTGCAGGTATGGTCTTAAATGTCATAGAGGACATGCCACAACCTGTTGATAATATCGGCTTCTCAGTGGTAAGTGTTATTCCATCTAACTATGGAGATTGGGATGAGAAGGCAAAAGTAAGTTACGCTGTACAGCTAAGAAAAGATGGTGCTTACTCTAAGTTTAGTCGATGGTCTGAGCCTATGAAAGTGGAGAATCAAGCAAACCCTGTAGTTACAGTACCCAGAGACGAACAAGGAAGAGAGAGGCTTATTTTTCGAAAATTTAATGAGAACAAGCCTGAGCTAGCATACATTTTAACGAAATCTCAAGTGGAATTTCGAGATGTTGATCGAGATCTTTATGATGCAGCGGGAAGTAGAGATCAAATGAAAGCTTTGGAATATATTCCTAAGTTACTTGAAGGAGGAGCACACATTAATGCGGTTTTCGAAACTAAAAGAAGCATCATGCATGCTGCCGCTGAAAGTGGAAACGTAAAAATTGCAATGCGATACCTTATCGATGAAACACAAGATGATCTTTTGAATGCTAAGGATGAAAAAGGATTTACTCCGCTACACGTTGCAGCTGGCACGAAAAACGCTGGATTTGTAAACTTCTTGATCACTCTTAAAGCAAACGTGAATGTCCAAACAAATTCCGATAGTTTAACACCACTCCATATAGCTTCGAAAAAAGGGTTTCAAAATGCGGTTAAGCATCTACTTGCTGCAGAAAAAATTGAAATTAATCAACAAGAAAAATCGGGCTATACGCCTTTACATTTTGCTGTACGTGGTACCCCAAAAACTATCAAACTCTTGCTTGATCAGGAAAATATCCTAGTTAATGCAAAGTCAAATTTCGGCCTGACTCCTTTCCACTTGGCTATCATGAAAGGGGATAGAGACATATGTGATGCATTGTTAAGTAGTGGCAAAGTAGATGTAAATGCTGGAAATAAAGATAATCTAACACCACTTCACTTCGCTGCAATGGAAGGAAATATAGATATGATACAGTACCTTCTGTCAGGAAAGAAAGAAGTTGAGGAAGTAAATATCAGTGCTGTAACGTCTGATAATAATTGGACACCACTTTATGTGTCTCTATATTTCAAACAGGAAGATGCAGCCCTTGAATTTCTTAAAAACAGCAGGATTGATATTAGTATATCTTCCAAAGAAAATGTAACACCACTTCAGCTATCTGTTGCAACTGGACAAATGAAGGTGTTCGATGAAATATTAAACAAAGATTCTAATCCTGACGCAGTATCAAAAGATGGATTTACTGCCTTGCATCTAGCAGCTTTGAGGCCAGAGACCAATTTTACTGCAAAATTGTTGGTTAAAAATGCTAACATTGATGCAAAAACAGATGATGGTTCTACTCCTTTACATTTGGCGTCAAAATCTGACAACACAAATCAAATCATACTTTTAATAAACCAGGGGGCAAATATGAAACTGTATGATAAGAAAGAACTTTTACCATTTCAACATTTTATAAAAAATGTAAATCTTGAAGCTATGAGAGCAGCGGTAAATAAAGATCCAAGTATTGTTGATTTTTTCACAGATGAAGGTCTTGCTATAGGGAAGTATTGTTATAATTATATCTTTAGCAAGATCTATGATTATTACGATAATAAAGATTCTATTCAGTTTCAAAAATACAAAGATTTACCACCGTTAGAAGTTTTCAACAAGATGGGTTACTATGAAATACTGAGAATTGTAACAAATGATCCTTTGGCAGATATTTTAGTCAACTCGATAATGGAAACAATTAACAAAGGAGTTCGAATGTGCTTTGAAAGAGAAGAAAAAACAAATGAAACACCATGTAATTTTACAAGCATTCGTATGAAGCGTAATTTTGAATCAATTGAATTGACAAAGCTGCAACCAACGCATTTTTCTACAAACTCTGGCAGTACTAGTAAGAATTTAAACAGTAAAAGCTCCTTTGACGCGAAACTAGCTGATGATCGGAATCATTTTCCAAATGTTAAAAACTCTTTCGGGCAAAATATTGATACTAATGGAATTTTGCTGTTGATGGATCTTTTTGTTCGAAAATTCACAAATGAGAAGTACAAATGGAATGTCAAAGAACCGTTGTCGACTTTAGAATCTCAAGCTGAAGCATTGAAAATTACCGAAAAATTTAGTGAATTTGTAGACAGTGTTAGCGATGTACCAGCAGAAGAGTTGGTAGATCTCGCTAAGTTGCATTCAGATATATACAAATCCATTGAAGGTGGAAATAGCAACATAATTCTGAATATTCTATGTGAGCAGATGAAGAGTATTTTAAATCCTGAGCAAATGGAAGCTTTCTTTTCAGATCTCGTTACTAATGATCCTGGCGGAGCATCTGAAAAACAAAACCCTCTTAACACTGTAGCGCAACACTGCTTGTCAGAAACAAAAAAAGGCAATACAAACTAAATTTACGAAATGTCTTCACTGCTGGTGGTAATTAAATTTCTAATTCAAAATTGCTTCTGAGCTTTTTGGAACTATTTTCTAACCTTACTAATTATTGATTTATGTAATTTATCATACTAAGTATAGAATCTGAGAAAGCAGAAGTTTTCTTGTCCGATCTTGTTTCAGTATTCCGGTTCAGAGCCCCAAATTCAAAAGTCTATTACCACCTTAAAGCAACTAGGCTTGAGTAATATTTATACTCCAAAATGTTTCTTTTTTTATCCATGATTTATCAAGCTCTATAAAATTTATTTTGCAATACAAATTATGGAATTTCATGCCATTATCTTCCCTTTTATTAATAATCTAAGCACACAATTTGTAACCCAAAAGTTTGTTACTCAATTCATTCATAAAAGTTTGCTTCCGGAACTCTTCAACCGGATATTTTGCTGCTCTCTTTAACCCGAATAACCCGAATTTATGTTAATGTTATATTTCTATTAGATACTTCGTATAATATAAATTGTTTTAGTTTTTTTGAATTAATCAAATCTCATTTTTCAATTTAATTATTATTATTTAAAATATATATGTATGGAAATTTTTAGGTTCGTGTTCAACTAAGGTTTTTTAGGTTTTGATCGATTTATAAACTAAGGAAAATTGCCTATTTGGAAAAAAAATTATATATAAGAGAGGCTTTTTTGAAAGAACAATAAACAAGTTTAACAATTTACAAGTTTAACAATTTAAACTAATCAGCATATATATATTTATTTATTTCATGAGGCTTTCAATACGAATTCTACATTTTATGCTTTCAAATATATAAATATATCCAAGGAGAATATAATACTTAAATAATAAAAAAAATAGTTTGAACTAAGTGAAAATTGAAAATAACTGAGATGCGGTCAGAAACAGTGCGATTGGATGAATAAATGTTACACTTAAAAAATTTGTTTATAAATTATTTTAAGTATAAAACTAAATTTTTTATAACTTCATATGACTGTAATTAAAAACACAAGCATATTGTTTTCTTAAACTGAAAACATTTGTCATAGAAACTAATGTATTTTTATGACACAATTTGTATTACAATTTTGTGTAAGTTGTTTATAGGAAACATGTACCGTTTTTGTTATATTTCTCCTGTGAAATTTTACGGTACAAATGGATTTTATGGTAAAAAGTACTGACACCCCTAGACCCGGTAATTTTAATCGTAATTTTTAATGATTTTTTATGCTTATTCTATAAGTTTGAAAACTAATGCTTATGTGGACGAAAGGTACATTTTGAAGATAAATCTTCCTAAATATATGTTTTTGCATAATTTTTAAAATGTTAGAAATTTGCCAGTTTATACATCCATGACTCTCAAGGAAGAATATATCTTTAATTAGTGAATTACCTTGACTAATGTTTAACCTTAATATATGAAGGTATAAAACATTAAATTGAAACCATACGAGGAATTACTTGTTCCGAAAAAAATTGAACACGCTTTAATTCGAAAATTATATGCTGTTAAAGCAACTTACTTTACATATTATATCTACATTTCATATCTACATATCTAAACACACTTTCTATGCACACGTTATTTATCATTCAATGTACCACATATGTATCTTATTAAGTTAGAATTTCATTTTTTTAAATTGAAATTAATGTGTGTACTATAATTGCTTTGATATGAGTGTAAATTATTCAAATTGTTCTATTAACAGATTGGGAAAATAATATTTTTCGTATAAATAAAAATATCGTTGTACCAAATGTGTCTATTTTATTTACATAATCCTTCTATTTCAATTAAAAATTATCTTTCCTTTGGATGATTTCGACACCCTGTGGCTCAGCGGTAGCGCTTCGCGCCGTCGTGCCACAGGTCCCTGGTTCGATCCTCGGGCCGGGCAAGGTTGACTCAGCCTTTCATCCCTTCAGTGGGTCGATAAATGAGTACCAAGCATACTTGGGAACTAAACACTAGGGGTTCCGCGTTCGGCTGACCACCTGACCGGAACATCTGCTCCTGCAACCCAGAGCCCAAGGTCAAGAAAACTGAGATTGGCACAGAACGCCTTGGCCCTCATGGGCTGTCGCGCCGCTGAGTTTAGTTTTTTTTTGTTGATGATTTCAAACTACACGTTTCTAATATTAACGTATTTTTCTTAGATTCTTTACATCAGGTTAGAAGATGATTTCAAATTAATTGTAAATCACAGCTTTATAAAGCTTCATAAAGCTCAATCTTTAAAGCAGAGCTATGTTCATATTAGGAATCACAAATAATCGTTTAGTAATAAGAAGAAAATATCTTTATCATAACATGAGAAATTATTTTTTAATCCCATCATAATGATAAATGGCATTAAACTTATCAAAATCAGCTGAAACATCTACTCTATTAATTATAGCAAAAAGTGTGTATTTCTTCGAAAAATCAATACCTTAGGTATTGTGTCACGGAAAACTTAGTACAATCATTTTCAATTATAACAACAACAACAAAAACTCACGTAATATTCTCTGTGCGTTTTCTCCTTTGAGGGAAACGAGGATAATTTGAGGGAAAGAATTAATATTTTTCTAATTAGACAAGTGGTACATTTATCCTATAAATTTTTTCACACTAAATTGAATGAGTCTTATCCAAGATGATCGAACAAAGAGTTTAGAATTTACGAGGGGTTTGTGTAGAAAAAATACAAATCTGTACATGTACTTCGTTAAGAATCTTAGTATTACAACAAAAACAAGTGCGACATTGTTTCCTATATATTTTTTACTTTCAACCAAATGAGACTATATACAAGTTAATTAAACGGTAAGTTTAAAAGTTGTAAACACTTTCATGTATAATAATAATTGCTTTTGGCATAACTTAGTACAATTTTTACTTGGCTATCTAAGGGCTATCTGAAAATGCCAGGTATGTCTTCCTATGAAATTTTTGATACAGAATTGAATGAGATGAAATTCGAGAAGATGAGATTAATAGTTTCTAAGTTAAAAGGATTTTCCGCATAATAAGTTCAATTCAAAAAATAGTACTTTTTATACAAAAAAAGCATTTTTAACTTTTTAAATATTAACTTTTTAAATCCATACATTTAGTCCAATTTGATTAAACGAGAAAATTAAGTAGAAAACGATATCTCTCTTGTCTGATAGGCAGCGTAGGAGGCAAAAATAAGTTTAGGTACAAATTTGTTCCTTTTGCACGAAAACGCTTATGACTTCAAAACTATAGTCCGATCATCTCGGAGTTAATCTCATGAAGTTCAGCGAGAAGAGTCATAATGAAATATAAAAAGTTATATGAAATATAATGAAATATGCAGATAATCTCTGAATAACACTGTAAAGTGTGTACATAAAGACGTATCAAAAGTAATACCAAGTTAAAAACCATATTAAAAAAATTACCAAATAAAATAATAAAAAAATGCCAATTAGAAAAGTTATACATAAAAGCTTTTGCCGCTTTTGAATTATATAAATAAATATTATTTAAATAAATAAGTACAAAAAAAATTAATTTTCTATTTTCTATAATATATATANCAATTTAAAATGTTAAAATATGCCCCAAAAAATTTATCTCATTCATGATTATTTTATCACGTAGGATTACATGACATATATATATATATATATATATACGTTTTAAATAATGTTTCTAAACAGCTTATTCAAATTAGCTTAATTGGAGCTAAGCAATTCCCGACAGAAACAAAAAATTAAGGGTCTATTTAAGAAATATAATTTAATCTTCCATTATCATTAAATATCGAAGATGATAAGGTATATATTTAACCCATCTAATAAATTCCTAAATTCGCAATTTCGTAAAATAAAGCTATTAAGAATCGAGTAGGCTCGAAACCATAGAAATTGAATTCAGCAAAAATTTAAGGATGTCAGTACCAGTAATAATTACATAAAATTAATAAAATTAGCGTATATAATAGAAATGATTATTTTCAAATAATAATTCGCACATTTACCGATAAAATTGTAATTAAATATATTATCAACGTTTTTAAATTGATGAAACTATTTGTTTTCTGCAACAAAAATGATTATGATTTGGAAAGGTAAAAGTTTTAATTAACTCGTTGTATTAACAAAGACTGTCTACACAATAAATATTGAAAATCATTGGATGAAAAATAAAAACTTACTTCACAATCTGCTCAATTTTCATGGACAATTGATCAGTCTGGTCCTTCTTATTGATTCACTGATTGATTATTCATGGATGTTCTTTTTTACATTTTCCAGCTTCATAAATTAAATTTTTTTTTTCAAAGCTAGGAAATACAAACATTTTTAAGTGAATAAATTTTCAACCCGCACAGCTGACATAAGTGATTCATTCTAAATTCCTTCGCAAAAATTTAAATTCTTCCACTATGTATTTCTTACTTAACGTAAAGACAAAGACGAAACCATGTAGAACATAAACAAACCAATCATGCATCGAAGTGGCCAGGTACACAAAAGAAAAATATATTAAGGATGCTATAGAATATATAAACAAATAATAAATCTAAGTTAAGTAAATGAAGTGGAAGTGAAATAATTATTATATATTAAGGTTACAATGGAATATATAAACAAATAATAAATCTAAGTTAAGTAAATGAAGTGGAAGTGAAATAATTATTATATATTAAGGTTACAATGAAATATATAAACAAATAATAAATCTAAGTTAAGTAAATGAAGTGGAAGTGAAATAATTATTATATATTAAGGTTACTATAGAATATATAAACAAATAATAAATCTAAGTTAAGTGAAAGACGTAGAAGAGAAAGAATTATATTTTAAAAAAACTCGATACAGCTCTGTATTTAATTAACTTCGAATTATTACAATGTGTTAAATAACATTGTAACTAATGTGGTGAAACTTAACACAACTTTAAGACACCATATTGCTTATAAACGATCAGCTGGTGCTGACGTCATAGGTCACATGTGTGGGTATCTGTGATATTCCTTTTTCTTCTTGAAGTTCAAGTACACAATTGTTAATAAATAAAATATTTCAATGTTCATTAGTTTTAAAATATTTTTACAGTAATATTGTATAACTAGTGCGCTGCGCCCTCTGCTCGCTAACGCTCGCCAACCAACAAAAATTGCTACGCAATCTTATATGGTTTGCTTCGCAAACCAAGCTCGTTTTGCTCGCTACTAACTTAGGTACATTGCAAATGCGCAAAATTCTAAGAATTCAAAACAATCATTCAAATCCATATAAAAACCTGTTTTTTAAAAAAAATTGCATCTTTTTAGTAAATACTAAGTCATTAAAATAAATTTGAATTCAAATAAATGACATGTAATTCGTTAAACCTATTAGAAATGTGTTATAGTATAATTCGTGATATAAATCAAAAATCGTCAAATGAATTCGTAATATATAAATTCGTGAAAAAAAGCGCTTTCGACAAAATACTGAAATAGAGATCGATCGACAAGGACTACTCACTTCTTATTCATTCACGGATTGATTATTCATGGATATTGTTTCTAGATATAATAGCTAGCTATTATGGTTCACCTGAATAGAAAAATATCGATATTATTTAAAACGCTTATACAGTATTTAATTTTAAAAAAATTTCACGTGTTAATTTAAGCATAAAGCAAAGCAGTTAAACGCTGTTTAATTATTATAAGTTTTGACAAATTACTAGTAATTACATTCTAACTGTGGTACCCAGTTTTACTGAAAATTCACAATCTATCCCTTACTCACCCATCATATGCAATCATCATACCATTTATGCAATGACAGCCGAGCGATCATTTCTTCTCTTTTCCTATTATTTAGAGGAAAAGTTTAAGCAAATTTTGAATTTTCTGTGCAAATCAAAAATAAAAGTTACAATAATTATTAAACAAATATAATAATACTTCGAAATCAACTGCAATTGAATTTTTTGCTTTTAGAAAAAAGTTCTGTTCTAAAAAGCAAATTTAATAATGAAAAGGTACTTGTTTGGTTGGGAATTGGAGAAATGTTAAAAATTGCCGTACAGTTATTGACGTCATTGATGCTTAATTAGTTTTGATAATAATTTCTTCTAGTATTATTATCTTCTGGTATTATGGTACGACTTCTGGTATTACGGTAATTTGTGCTGTTTTAAGACACTATACTAGTATAAGTATCAAGGTACCTACTATAGGTACTTTGATATTAGGATTCTTGCGAAACGTGGAAAGCTATAAATACCGAAGAAATAGCTTGATTTTTGACTATCATGAGGGGGTCATGAACAAAGCATATTAAATACGGCAAAGTTTTGCTTTGATGAACATGAGTTTTTAAAACATGTTTTACTTATTCAAATTACATTAAGCAACCAGGAATGACAAAAAAGTAACAGAAAATCAAAAAAAGAAAAAAAAAACAAATTAAACAAGAAAGTTGTGATCCCCTTATTATGATCACTGGTTACCCCTTGGTGAAATGCTTTGTCTTTCTCGATTGACTTCTGGATTTAACATCACAACATTTCAAATCATGGGTTGCAAAAACTATCTCAATTGATGTTTGTCTTCTTATTGATTTTCATATCCTCTTACGTACGTGTTTCAAGACGTCACAAAATACTTTACCTTCTTCAGCTTTCATATTTATATTAAAATCACAGTCAAGACAGTAATTATACGTTAATAATAAAAAGAATATAAAAAATACTTTAAATTATTGTTATGTAAATACATTAAAAATGCCTGGTAGGAGAAATGAAAAGAAACCAAGAAACAGTCGCCATAGCAACGCATGCGAGAATGACGCATGCGCACTGTTTACTATTACTCTTGCACACAGTTGAAAAGTGTGCGGATGCCATCAGATCCTAACCAAGATCCATTTTGCCAATGGGTAATAAATGATAATTATTTTAGTTTTGTTAATTCGCGATCGCAACGAACTATAGGGGGCGTTGTTGTATGAGACTAATACCTGCGATTTCTATATGAACAGTCATTCAGTNTTACAGGCTCCCGCTAGACGGCGTACTCGAGCGTTGCGATCACGAATTGAGTTGGCACATGTCTTTCAGTTCTGCGCATGATTTGGTAGAATTGAATATTGCTCCTATATTGACTATTAGCTTTTTTCACTCCTTAAGAAGAACGGATATACAATTAGTTATTCATAAGTTATAAGTTATTTTTAAAGAACAAATCACAGAATTTTTCTGCTTTAAAAATGCTTTTTTTTTAACCAATTTGGAAAATTGGTACAGATCAAAGTTTTTTCACGCCTGCAAACTTTTTGATTCGACAATTATCACAAATAAAGAGTTGTTAGAGTCCTACAAAAATTTTGGCTTGCATAAGCATTAATAAAAGTAGGTAGCACTACAAGATCAAATAGCTGCTATCCATCAATTTTGCCTTTTTTTTAATTAAAGGTAACAAAATGCTAAGATGTTGGGTCTTTTTTTTTGTCTCGCAAAATCTGTGGAATGACTTTCATTCTGCGTGAATTCATCTGAATTCAAAATTTAAAGCAATACATTAAAGCAGTGCGATTCGAACATTAAAGCACTAAAGCTGTATATTAGTACTTTTGAGATTCAAGAACATATGGCAACGCAAAATCTAAAGAAAATTATTAAACTAGTGCTACAACTATAATCAAAAAAGTTTGAAAATATTACGCGTGAAAGTTCAAAAGTGATTTTAAAGTTCTACTACCAAAATCGCATGCTTAAAATCTTATAGTATCGACAATCGTTTTCCTCTTGAAGCATGGTTGCACATATATACAGATGGCTCAAGGCTTGAGATAGATGACGTTGCCGGTGCTGGCATTTACTGTGAGCATTTTTCCCACTATCTTTCGTTGGGAACAGCCAAGACCGCTTCTGATGATGAAGTTGAGGCAATCAAAGTAGCTTTAACTCATTTAAATGCTCGTCCTTCTCTTTTCGATCAAGCTGTCATCATCTCGGATTCCCAAGCTGCGATTCTGGCCATTGCCAACTGCTTTCAAGCCCCTAGCTCTTTTTCCATTGTGAAATGTAGATCTTTAATGACAGAGATAGGTGAAAAATATAAAACGATTGCCTTACAATGAATTCCATCCCACTGTGGTATCCCCGGCAACGAAAAAGCGGATGTATTTCCCAAAAGAGATTGCGTTGTTAATCAAGCACCAAATAACTTGGTTAGCTATAAGTCCACTTCATTAATGATTAATCATGCAATTAAGACTACACATATATCATTGCTAAATGAACGGACAAAAGAAAAATCGTGGAGAAATGACATCCTTAATCTCTCCGATTGCCCAAGAAGCAGTGCTGTAGCTCCCTTTCGTCTTGCTACCAAGCACGATTGCTTAAACACCCATCTTTTCCGTCTTAAAATAGTGGATAATCCTGCCTGTCCCCTCTGCCGCAGTGGTGCGACGATGAATGTTGAACATCTCCTCAACTGTTCAATTCTCACAAAGAACTGCATCTACTCCCGATACTGGAAGGACAGAGAGACCTTTTGTTCAATTTAAATTTTTGATTTAATTTTTGTGTTTGATGTTTTGCTTTTGTTTTTGCATTTTGTATATTTCATTTCTTTCTGTATTTGTATTTTTCTTTTGTCTTGATCTCTGTCCGGAGTTAGGTATCCCCTGCTACATTGGAAATTAAAAAAAGTATAGTTGATTCATTAAGGATACATTGTTTAGCCTTAAAAAGTAGCCGACAGAGAAAAAAAATATCTTTCTGCTTAAAACCAAACATTATAAAAATTTCCTAAATCAATTATATTTTTAAAACCAAAGAATCACTCTATTTTGTAAGTGTTCATCATCTATGTAAAAAAAAAGGTTTTACGTTTTGTAGAGTAATTATCAGCTAATACAATTCATTTTCTTTCATTTTGAAACACAAATGAGAAAAATTTCTCACAATGCTAAAGTCAGAGACTTCAAGGTGATTTTTTTTACTATTTTTATTTATTATTTTTCAAGATTGGGTTCTTGATTTTTTTAGTTACTTTTCAATCACTTGAATGCAGAAAAATTCAACAATTGTTTAACTTTCATTTTTTTTTCTGAACATTCTTTGTTTAATAAAATGAGATAAAATAATTAAAATAAAAATAGTGGAGGTCTACAATTGTTTGCAAATTTTTTAAATATTAATATAAAATATCAATTTCAAATATAATATATTTCAAAAATAAAAACTTTTCAAATATTTTTTTAAAATTCATAATGCAAAAAGTTATCAAATTTTTAAACTAGAAATAACGATCATATTCTTGAATCAGAAGATAATTTTTTTTTATTCTCATTAGTATTCTCGAATTACAAGAAACATTTTCTAGATTATGGAAACTTAAAACTTCCCTTAAAAATAAAAATAAAATCCCAATAACTTTAAAAATAGCAGAAAATTTTCTTAAAATATTTAAGTTTCCTAATGATCAAAGAAGATCTTTAAGTAAAATAGCACATGTAATTCAAAAAATTGTATCTAATTGACTTAAGACTTATTTATAGCCTTCAATTTATTTATATTTTCTTATAAAAAATTACTTATAAATAAGATATATAAATAAATTGAATTATAAGCAGATAGTAAATAAATAATATATCTTCAATTTGGAATAATTAAAATAAAATAAATAATAAAATTATTAAATACAGTAAATAGTAAAATTATTAAAATAAAATAAAGATAGAAAACCACAAAAATTTATAAAAAGTAAGCAAAACATAAAAATATTACGAAAAACAAAATAAAATAAACAGAAATATCTCAAATAAAAGAAATATAAAGTCGTGAAAATTCAAAAATATCTTAAAATCATTGAAAAAGCAGAAGGTAACATTAAGGGGCCCAAACCTCCAACCATTTTCGAAATTACAGTTACCATCATATTTTAAAAGCGTGGAATCAAAATATGTAAGGGTGATTTTCTCAAAACGTTAACTTTTGCCTAATACAATTAGGAAAAATACTTCTCATAATAAACCTGATGTTGATAATTTCTACAATAAAATCATAAATTTAAGCATGCAAAATAGTGATCAGCAATGAAAATATTTTAACAATAAAAAGAAACGATTTTCGTGTACGAGGACAGTACTTAAAAAAGGAATAGTAAAGACAGTAAACAGAAAAAAAAACACCATTTTATCTAATTTAAAAGCATAAATATTGCTTATTTCACATTTTAAAACATGTGTATATTTCATGTCAATTTATTATAATTTAGAAAGTAGTACAAATTGACCTGGTATTTTTTTAAATTACACATTTTTTTTCTTCTTTCCCACATATTAGCTACCAATAAGACTTTCATCCGATTAGCCCAGTGAACAAACATAGATATTGATTATTTCACATTTTAAATGTGTATATTTCATCTCAATTTATTATAATTTAGAAAGTGGTGCAAGTTGACCCTGGTAGTATTTTTTAAATTACACATTTCTTTTCTTTTGCACTTATTAGTGACCAATAAAACTTTTCGTTCAATTAGCCCAGTGAATAAACATAGATATTGCTTATTTCACATTTTAAACCATGATGTGTATGTTTCATCTGAATCGATTATAATTTAGAAAGTGGTACAAATTGACCTTGCTAGCATTTTTAAAGGTCCCTTTTTTTCGAATATCTTGTAAGGGAATCCCTGGATCAAGGCATTGGGAGAAATTTGCCTTCGTGGAGGACTTTTTGATGGAACTAACCCGCATGCATATATGCGTTACATAGAGAAGGAAACCACAAAAACCTCCCACGGTTAGCCTGACGACAAGGAGACTGAAACCCATAATCCGTCTAAAACTGAGGACATTTTACTTCCACACTGTGGTCGGTGCGAACCTAGGGCGGAACTCGTCACCTCATTGGAAGGTGAGCGCTTTATCCCCTGAGTCACCACAGCTCAGTAGTAGAAATTGACCGCGGGAGAATTTTTTTTTTTCTTTAAGGACACATCTCTTTTTCTTTTGCATATCTTGTACCTACGATCAATAAAACTTTTCATCCAATCAGCTCAGTAAAATTTCAATTTATTTCTTATTCGAAAATAGCTTTTATTTGTGATTATTTTATCACTTATATTTAAGCAATTTAACTAAACTGAAGAAGTGTCAACGAGTAGTTAGAACAGAAATTTCGAATTTCTATAAAATGTGATTTTTAAGTAGCCAAATTTTTATTTATATTCACAACTTATTAAGTAAAAACTGAGAAAAAAAATTAAAATTACAAAATTTAGATATTAATGTTGTTAAAATTATCATTTAAAGCAGTACTGCAAATATTCTAAATTATTCCATTCTCACTAATAAGTATAGAAAGGGAACACAAAAAATGCCAAAAAAAGTTCTAATTAAAAATTTTAAAAAAAAATTTACAAATAAATAAAATTGAAACTTTAAAAGAAACTTAGCTCTTCATTTTAATTGACCTTGTTAATATTTTGATTTATTTTGATTTTGAGTTGGTACACAAAACAGAATGTATTCTCAACAATCTAAACACTTGTTATTGGATTACTTTAACTTCATTAAAAACAGTCATAAGTTTGCTTTTAATCTTTAAAATTTAGTGTTTTTATGTATGTAAACAACGTTCTTATTTTCAAATAAAATTCTCTTTTACTGTTGATTGAAATCTGACAAAATGCGCCTAATTCATAATCAAATTCTTTAAAAGTTCCTCAAATAATAAAGTAATTACAAACCCTTGCTTAGATGAAGATTATTGGGACAGTAATTATTTCAATAAAGTCACCAATAGATTCTTTAGGGTGAAGTTTGCCTTTTTTAAGGTGAAACTGTTCTGTAGAGAAGATTGTTCTTTGTAACCTAGAAGTTTAATTTATTCAACTAGAGCCATCTATAGTGTTTTATTGGCACTTTTCGTACTTACGACAGTAATTACACAAAAGTGGGGCACATATACTAAATGATGTGTAAAACAAAATATACAAATTTATAAAATAATACTCAGAGTATTCATTACACACATCCAAGTAAGCGGTAACAATACACCAGATTATGTATGCATTTATTTCTGAAATTCTTTCATTATATCGCAAATTACTCAAAAAGTTAGTTCAGGAATATGTCTTGGGAATATACGACAGCAATAACCGTGTACCTATTTTTTTAGTATATTTTAAATGCAAAGTGTGCCTGGTACATATTTCTAATACTCCTTGCAACTATTTTAAGCAAAACATACCATTAACTAATGGAAACAAATAATTTAAAGAGAAATATTGCTTAAAGACTTGAAAAATAAAACCCGTATGTTAGTTCAAAGAAGGTGCGTTTATTTTGTCTTTGGAAACTTAAAATTCATCGCCTGCATCAAAAAGCATACTTAAGTTAAGAACTCAAACCGTTAATATTTGAATTCCAGTGCGTGAAAATCCGGTTCATTAGATAAAAAGTTATTGAATGTGTTCATTGTTTTTCTTGTTTATATATTTTTTTTATTTTTTTGTGATGCTTGTCAAAAAAGTACTGAAGATATTGATTGGAGTTTATTATTAAATGAAAAATATTTTGGCGAAAACAAAGTATTTGTTCATCATGATAACAAATCATTATCATAATAACAAATTAAGGTAGTGATCATAATGTATCAAACGTTATCAAAATTTGACAAATAGCTAACGGCAAAGGCAAGATTAAAAACATGTAGTTTGTTATATGGAAGCTAAGAGAAGTTGAAAGGAAATTTTAACAATACATTCAGATTTCTTTGGGGAAGCGAATTTGTTATTCATATTTTTAACATCATCTTCTAAAGCATTAATTTACATAGTTTTGTTAACGCTTTTGTTTTTCCTTCATTTAAATAGTAATTTGTGATGTGCATGGTCTGTTGACTTTATTTTTGATAATAGATTCCTAAAATATAATACATTTTATAAGAAGAGATTGTTGATCATTTTGTTTATTTAGGCATATTTAGAAAAAACAAACGAATATTTTTGATAATGGGTTCTTAAAACATAATGCATATTATAAATAGAAATTATAGATCACTTTGTTTATTTAGGCATAGTTAGAAAAAAACGAATATTTTTGATAATATGGATTCTTGAAATATAATACATATTATAAATACAGATTATAGATCACTTTGTTTATTTAGGCATATTTAGGTAAAAAAACGAATATTTTTGATAATGGATTCTTAAAATATAATACATATTATAAATGCAGATTATGGATCACTTTGTTTATTTAGGCATATTTAGGAAAAAGACGAATATTTTTTATAATGGATTCTTAAAATATAATACATATTATAAATACAGATTAAGGATTGCTTTGTTTATTTAGGCATATTTAGAAAAAAAAACGAATATTTTAAGTAAAAAAATACAACCAATTAAGTTTAAATGATACTAAATGATAAAAATATATAGTAAATTGAAGCGATTAATTTAATCCATAAATGAATATTAACATATGTAAATTGCGTTTTCAATGTAAACTTGCCATTGAAATGCTGTTAAAAAGAAAATTTTCATTATAAAAAAGAGTTAATAAGCTAATATAAAGTCCGCGACAGACACTAATTGAAAGAAAATTGAATTTTCTACTTGCTTAAAAGTAAATCTAATCTGCCATTCAAATACAGACGTGCATCAAACTCCTCACATATGGTACGTAATTCTTATCTCAAAATAAAACTTATTAACCTTAATAACATTTCTAGATGAGATCGAAGCACATTTTTTTTAACATTTCAATTAAATTGAGCATTGTGTTTAATATAAATGTTCTTCCATTTAATTTTAGAACATGATGTATACAGATGGCTTGAGACTATAAAAACTAAAGTTCGTATTTCGCTAGATCACTCTGTTGGAGAATTAAAGAAAGGTAAGTTAGAGAGCATTTTCTTTTAGATTATCAAAATGCGCATTGATACAACGAGTTTAGCTTCAGCTGTTGCTAAGAGAGACACCGATGATGATGCTGACGTGAATGCTGATTATGAAAAATCATTAGAAGAAATAGAAACAAGAAAAAAGATATGCAAGGGCTTCGAGTACGCTGAACATACAACAGGATTGGTGGGTAATTTGATCGATGATCTTCCAGATTTGCCTCTTATTACCGATACCGTAAAAGTAGTACTTTCGGGTATCACAGCGATACTACACATAGCTGAATTTGGAATGGACATTGCTCAAACAGCGATGAGATGTGGTGCAGTTAACTTTGATGAGGTTAAAGTAATAATGAATAAAAGATTTGACGACGTAGATAAAAAACTCGATAAAATGACTGAGGTGATGGAAAAACTGGATGAAGCCATAACTATAACTCTCCGAAGCGTCGAAAAAACTAGGGCGGAGATGAACTGGGGCTTCAAAACTATACTGGCAAGCCTGAAAAATCACGAAATACAAACAATACTCAGTAAAATTAACAAATTCTCTCGATATTTTGAAGAAAAAAAGGATGAGATAAGTAAACTACCAAAGGACCAATTTGTATTCCGGTTGAAAGAAGAAGACGGTATTCTTGATTACTTGCAAAAGATCCGAAAACCAGAAGGTTTGCATTCAGATTTATTAGAGCTTATGGATAAAAATACTAATTATGCGATTCCTAAAAACGCTGAAGACATCAAAGCGTTTCAAGCATTATATGCTTTATTTTATGGAACACAAACATATGCATCAGTTATGTTTTTCCTTCTTAAACAGCATTCCTACCTTGCAAGCTATTTTTATCAAGAGGGAAAAGACGCAGATTTTAATGACGAATTCGATATTTTGATAGCTACATTTAAAGAATTCAAAACTTCACTTATTGGAAGCAAGGGTCTAATTAATAAGGTTGTCCAAACGTTAGACGAAGTAAAAAATAAGCCTTTCATTCTTTTCGTTGAAGACCAGTTATACGCTGACATCTCTAAGAGACAAGACAGCTTACGAGAACTACAGTCAAATATTGCTAATATGACGTTATATGTCATAGAAGATGTACCAGATCCTGTACTTGATATCGACTTTGATGAACCTATTATCCCATCAAACTACGGGGATTGGGATGATAAGGCTAGAGTGAAGTATGCAGTGCAGCTCAGAAAAAATGGAACTTATTCTAAATTTAGTGACTGGACGGAATCCGTAAAGGTGGACGGGAAAGCAAATCCATTTCTTAAAATCAATCGAGACGAATACGGAAGAGACAGGTTAGTTTTCCGAAAATTCAATGACGAAAAACCTCAACTTGCTGGTATTTTGACTAAATCTCAGATGGAATTTCGAGACATTGATCGTGATCTTTACAATGCTGCTAAAAGTAAAAACCAAAATATTTCTTTGGAATACATTCCTAAGCTAATTGAGGAAGGGGCTTACATAAGACAGGTTTTTGAGATGAATCGAAGCGTCATGCATGCTGCAGCTGAAAGCGGAAACGTAAAAATTGCATTTCACTATCTTTTGGATGTACCAGATAACCTATTAGTAAATGCGGTAGATGATAAAGGATACACACCAATGCATGTTGCAGCAGATACTAAAAATGCTGGTTTCATAAACTTTTTAGCCACCCATTCAGCAGATGTTAATGCTCAGACAACTTCAGAAAAATTAACACCTTTGCATCTGGCAGCAAGAAAAGGTTACTCTATTGCTGTTAATTATTTACTTTCCAGTGATAAAATCGAGATCAATAAACCAGAAAAATCCGGATATACACCTTTACATTATGCCGTCCGTGGTACTCCCAAAACAATTCAAACTTTACTTGCTAAAGACCAAATTTCAGTAAATGCAAGGTCAGATTTTGGTCTTACACCCTTTCATTTAGCAGTAATGAAAGGCAATCGAGAAATTTGTGACGCTTTGTTAAGTAGCGGTAAAGTGGAAGTCAATGCTGGAGATAAAAATAACATGACACCTCTTCATTTTGCAGCGATGGAGGGAAATATAAATATGATACAGTACCTCCTTTCAGGAAAAAAAGAAGTTGAAGGTGTTGAAGTCAACGCAGTAACCTCGGATACAAATTGGACCCCACTCTACGCCGCTATTTATTTCCAACAAGAAGATGCTGCTCTTGAACTGCTAAAGAATGAAAAAGTTGACATAAGCTTAACTTCCAAAGAGAAAAACACACCTCTGCAACTTTCCATTGCAAATGGACAAATGAAAGTGTTCGATGAATTATTGAAAAAAACTTCTGATCTCGGATCAACGACAGAAAAAGGACTTACCGCACTTCACGTTGCAGCTTTAAGACCAGAAGCAGATTTCATTGCTAAATTATTAGATAGGAATGCTAATATTGATGCAAAAGCATTGGATGGAAATACTCCTTTGCATTTAGCTGCCATATCAGATAAGATGGACCCAATTATTCTCTTAATAAACAAGGGAGCCAGTCTAAAACTCTTTAATAACGAAAATTTACTACCACCTTATTATTTTGTAAAAAATATGAACTTTGAAGCAATGAATGCAATGGTAAAACAAGATCCAAATATCCTTCATTTCAATACTACGGAAGGTATAGCAGTAGGGCAATATTGTCTTGATTTTGTCTTCTTTCGTATCTTTGATTTTTACAAAAATAAAGATTCCTTTGAATATCGAAAATATAAAAATTTACCGCCTTTAGAAGCTTTTCATAAACTGGGTTACTATAATTTACTTAGAACTCTATCGTATGATGAAAAATTAATTAACGGAACGATAGAAATGGCTAACGATGCAGTCATAATGTGCCTTGAAATAGAAAAGAACCCAGATAAAAAGCAATGCAGTTTTACGTTTCCTAACTTCCATCAGAAACGTGACATTAACAATGTCTACTCTAAGCTTCAACTAGCACAGAGCTCTACCGGTCCAGTTCAGAATGTGATGAGTCCAAATCTCCTTGGGTCAAAACTCGCTGATCCCAGAAAATCTTTTTCAAATGCTAAAACGTCAATGGTCCAAAATGTTGATACAAATGGTATGTTGCTGTGGCTAGATCTGATTGTGAGAAAAGTAACAAATGAGAAGTATAATATGAAATTAAACGCTCCGATGTCTGCTCTAGAATCTCAAGCCGAAGCTTTGAAAATTGTTGAAAAGGTTAGTGAATTTATTGACAGCGTTAGTGATGTGCCTGCAGAAGAGCTGATAGACCTCGCCAAATTGCACTCAGACGTATACAAATCTATTGAAGGTGGAAAGAGCGACATAATTCTCAGTCTTTTGTGTGACCAGTTGAGGAGTATTGTAGATCCTGAGAGCATGGAAGATTTCTTTTCAGCTCTTATTTCCGATGCTTCCCAAAATCAAGATTTTATTAACAACGTAAAGCAACGCTGCTTATCTGAAGCTAATAAGGAATGAAATTTGTTACTTCTGAATTGCTTCTTTCGGTTTCAAATTTTGCACATTTTTATAACGGTTTCGCTCACAATTTCAATTTTTTGCTGTCTGAAATTTCAAGTAATTTATAGAATAACAATTAAATTCATATTTCTGGCAGTTTATATCCTCGATTTTATTACTCCTCACAAATTTTGCACGTTTTTATAAAAGTATTGATTGAAATTTTAATTTTTTTGCTGTCTGAAATTGAAAGTAATTTATGGAATAACAATTAAATTTATATTTCAGACAGTTTATATTCACGATTTTGTTAATCCTCACAAATTTTGGCAAGTTTTAATAAAAGTATTGATAGCAATTTCAATTTTTCGCTCTTGAAATTTAAAGTAATTTATAGAATAACAATTAAATTTATATTTCTGGCAGTTTATATTCACGATTTTGTTAATCCTCACAAATTTTGGCAAGTTTTAATAAAAGTATTGATAACAATTTCAATTTTTCGCTCTTGAAATTTAAAGTAATTTATAGAATAACAATTAAATTTATATTTCTGGCAGTTTATATTCACGATTTTATTAATCCTCACAAATGTTGGCAAGTTTTAATAAAAGTATTGAAAGCAATTTCAATTTTTCGCTCTTGAAATTTAAAGTAATTTAAAGAAATATTAAGTAATTTAAATAAATGTAAAGTAACAAATAAAATTTAACTATGTTTTATTTTTAAATATTGTTAACTGGAAATTGTTCTATTTATTATTATATAGAATTCGCATTACTTCGTATTGTAAATATATTGTAAATATTTTCTGAATATGCTCTAAATATGTAATATATATTGTAAATATGTTCTAAAAATTAAGAGTATAGAATCATACATACATTTTTTTCTTAAATACAAACATAGTAATTTTAAAAAGTATTTTTTACGCTTATATTTTAAAAATATTCTGAAATATCAAAGTACCGGTACCCGCTTACTAATTTCAAGACTCTGAATATAGAATAAAAGTAGAAGAGTATATTAACATTATGTTTAAATATTAAGCAGATGGGCCGGCAGAAGGTTAATGGATCTCGTATGGTTACATTCAGATGTATACAAATCTTTTGAAGATAAAAATAATAATATAATTCTCAATCTATGATCTTCTTTAAAAAATTGTAGAACCTAAGAAAGCTAAATCCTTATTGATAAGACTCATATCAAATGTTCCTGTTTCTAAAAACCGAGATCAAAACTACTCCCTAATACAGAAGTGTTAGCAAAAACTAATGACTCCAAAGCAGTCTACTTTCCACGACTCTTAAACACAGGAAATACAACAATAAAAGACAAACAAAAACATTTGCAATGTTTCTATAATCACTTCAAAAATGTACTTTCTTTTCTTTAAATTTACATTAAATTGGAACTTTCAATATATTCATATGAAATATTTATTCTGTAATATAAGATTATGAATGCTTATTGCAGGTTGAGAAAAATGCCATTGTATCCAAAATTGCTTGTATTTTTTTTAAAAAAATGTATACACGATCCTATACTTTTAAACTTTATTTCCACAACAAATATATTTACAATACAAAGTAATATGAATTCTATATAATAATATTTGAATTCAAAATATAGTTACATTTTATTTATAAACTTCCCTATTCATTGTCTTGAAGCCAAATGTATTCAATCGAATATTAACCTGTGTAATTATATAATCTTTACAATATTAACATCGAGTCACTTTTGCTTATCAAATTGGATTTAAGCCTAACGTATTTTTCTAAATTTCTTTGAAATTTTATGAATGGTAGAAGTTATCAAGCATGAAATATTATGCTTAGTTTTGAAACTTGACTGTTTATCGATTTAAAATCAAAGTAGACTATTAAATATAATAACAACCTGTGTAATTATATAACCTTTGTAATATTGACCTAAAGTCTTTTCTTAGCAATAAAATTGGACTTGAAACTAACAGATTTTTCTATCGTAAAATATTCTCATATTTGCTTTTGAAACTTGCATATTTATCGTCTTGCAACAAAATTATAGTGTTCCATATAATATTAATTTTTGAAATTATATCATCTTTGTAATGTTGACTTTAAGTCCCTAATTTATTATTAAATTGAACTTGAAACTAGCAATTTTGTTAAAAAGCTGTTAAAAAATTACAACTGTACAATTCACATTTCATATCGAAATTTGATTGATTATTTGATTGATTAAAATTTTATCATATTATTGAAATTTGATTGATTTAAAATGACTAAATAATTGCATTGTTTGAGAATATATAAATTGTTATTAAAATTATTTACAAACATGCCTTCTTATTTTCTTATCATCATTAATTTATATCAGTGAGAAAATTCATTTCAAGAAATTAAAATTAATTTTTTAAGGCTTTAATTCAAAAAAAAAATTTTGAAAAGGGATATTAACAAGAGTTATCTTCATTCTTGAAAAATGTCCTTGAAAAGCAAAATATTCTTTAAACATAAAATAATACAATCGGGCATTATAATAATATTTTGACTTTAAGTGTTTAAAAAAATCAGCGAACGGTATGCATATAGAAAAGTAAAGCTCTTTAATTGCTTTTGATCAGATTTTCTCTTACTTAGATATTTTCACGAAGTTTTGTAGACAGACTCGTGGGACCTATCTTAAATATGTTAAAATACATGCATACTGTTAAAATTTCCATTCTAAAATTATGGTAAAATAGTCGGCAGCAGTCTACCCATTCAATTAACCTTAAATTTAACAGTAAAAAAACATTTTTTACCCCTACGTTTTGCAAACCATTTACAAATAGCATGATTTCGAAACCATACAAAGGGAATCAACTGGATATTGAAGCTAGATTTTTTGATTTGGTAATGCGCATTGGAATTAGGTTTGAATGAGTTGTGTTTTCTCAAATAAACTGTGGATGTTTTTTTCATTAGTTTGGCAGCTTTATAGGGCTACCATCTGTATGAGAATGAGTATCGAATTCGAAGAACCCAAGGACGCAAATTGGGGAGACCGGAAACCCTTCATATGTTGAAGGGAATAGAGGAAATATGGTGTCAACGCTGGGATTCAAACCCCCATTCTGTTGGTGTTAGGATTGATAGATATTGATTGATAGATAGATAGATTGATAGATTTAACCATTTTTTGAGAGAATTTTTTAACAGTGCACAGCTATCAGCCTATATTTTAAATTACAAAATTAGGCCTAAAATTGTACTTCTTCTGAATAAATATACTTATATACAAATTTTGATTCTTGACCCTTAACCGCTTGCGTAAGCGTGATGAAGCCTGTCATTCTGGTCCACTTCTTGTACCAGCCGCAAGTAAAAGTTAAATGAAGTCTTCCTCTGCCAGCCAAACTCTACTCTCGAAGGAGTGGAGACGGGGAGGGAAAATTATAAATAGAATTTTAATCTTCCTCATTTAAATTTCCCATATAAACGGTTGTTGGCTGTAAACTTTATTTGTCAGTATCTTTCGGTAGATGTAGAATACGAGACTGTCTCCTAGTCAGAACTTCAGATATAAAGAGCGCGATAGATTAGATTCTGTTTGAATTTTTTCTGCCAAAATTATACTAATACTGTTCTGCAATCCCCAGTTTTCGAACGGTAGTGAAATAGCATACATTTGTCTGTTTCTAAATTTTTGATAAATACCTTTGTTTTTGCATCGTTTACGTAATAAAAATCAACCAAATCAGCTACCATCAGTTTAAACAGTAATAAAATAATTGACAAATGTGTAGTTTTTTAATTAATGATTCAAAAACCATAAATCTTATTTTTTATTACTTTAAGGTACTTTGATTCTTATACATTTTTTTGTTCGGAAACAGCATACATACATCATAACCCGTTTCACAGGAAAGACACATTCACAAACCATCCATCCATCCACAGATTGTAATTTTGACCTAAACCAGAGCACGATCAACCTCCAACCCCTCACTTCCAAAGGTAGGACTTAGTGACCCCGGCAAATTTAGCGGGAATCAATCACAGTTTTGAGCATGGGGAGTCTTCGACCGATGGGGATCGAACTTACGACTTCTCGGAACAACACCCTACCTGCCTGGTTATCCCGGTTCTACTTATTGCTTTAAAGCTGAGAAGAAAATTTCATAGAAATTCATATTTCTCCAATGATTATAATAGATACTATGATTATAATAAAATACTATGATTATAATAGATAATATAATCATAGTATAATATAATCAGTAGAGTAATATAATCATAGTATAATGTAATCAATAGAATAATACAATCAATAGAACAATATAATCATAGTATTAATAAAATAATTCAATATCGTTAATTATCACATTCGATATCAGTAATAATAAGAAATTCAGAATATGTTTTTGTTTTATTCATATGTCAAAAATGTCTTAGATAACACATACCATAAAAAACGTGCAATAAAAACCTTCTTCTACTTTATTTCTTTCCAGAAGTTTTTTCTTTGTCAAAATGCCATCTGTTCTGTCAATTAATGTAAAAAAAATCAAACCCTGTGACATTTTCATCTAATTCCAACCCAAAACTTATTGGTATCAATGTTTGACAGCAATCCTAAGTGAATAAGAATACACAATAAGCATTTTTTTTTGTCATCAGCTACCAAGCTGTGTAGTGATTTCCTACAGTAAAATCGAATCAAGTGTCACTCATAAAAAAACACCCACCAGATGGCAATTAACTTTATAAATCTTCACTGATCCACACTTATCCATTCGTTTCAAGAATAATCTCCCATAGTCAGGTAAGTAAAGCCAAACTCTTTATCTCTCGAAATGCGTATTAACCAGACGGCTGTTACTTTAGCTATAGTTAAACGAGATTCCGATAATGATCCCGATTCCGAGTATGAAACGGCAATGGAAGAAATTGAGTCAAGGAAAAAAACATGCAAAGCCTTAGAGTACGCTGGTCATGCAACAGGGCTCGTCACTGACTTGATAGGTGATATCCCAGAAATCCCTCTAGTTACAGATGGGGCCAAAATAGTAACTTCAGGAATTGCTGCTATAGCACATGTAGCGGAATTCGGAATGAACATTGCAGCTACAGCCATGGAATGTGATGATGTCAATTTCGATGAGATCAAATTAATTATGGATAAACGGTTTAATGAAGTTGATAGAAAGCTTGACAAAATGACAGAAGCGATGGAAAAAGTAACAGAAATGGTGACTAAAACATTAACTACCGTTGAACAAACCAGAGTAGATATGAAATGGGGATTCAAAACAGTACTAAAAACGTTAAGAAATAGCGAAATACAAACAATACTATTTAAAATTAAAGATTTTTCTCGATATTTTGAAAAAAGTAGAAACGAAATAAGCATACTCCCTGCATATCAGTTCGTTTTTCGTCTAAAACAGAAAGACGGTATTCTTGATTATTTAAAAAAAGTCAGAATGCCAAGAGGTTTGCATTCATATTTGTTTGAACTCATGGATAAAAACAATAATTTTGCTATTCCAAAAGAAGCTGATGATTCTAAAGCATTTCAAGCTTTATATGCCTTATTTTACGGAACTCAAACCTACGTATCGATTATGTTTTTTCTTCTGAAACAGCATTCTTATCTCGCTGATTATTACTATCAAAGAGGACAAGACAAGGAATTCAACGAAGAATTCGATATTTTAGCAACCACATTCAGCGAATTCAAAGCATCTCTTACTGGAACCAACGGCTTAATTAATGAAGTTGTCAAGACGTTAGAAGACGTAAAAAATAAATATTTTATTAGCGATGTTAATAATGAATTATATGCTGATATCTCCAAAAGAATAGATGGGTTAACTGACCTCAAAACCAATATTTCACAAATGACTCTAACTGTCATAGAAGACACACCGGAACCTGTAATTGATATCGATTTTAATAAACCTGATATTGCATCCAACTATGGCGATTGGGATGATAAATCTAGAGTAAGGTATGCTGTTCAGTTAAGAATGGATGGAACTTATTCAAAATTTAGTGAGTGGACAGAGCCGCTGAAAGTAGATGGAAAAGCAAACCCTACACTGCATATTTCCAGGGATGAAAAAGGCAGAGAAAGGCTTGTTTTTCGAAAGTTTAATGAAGAGAAACCTCAGCTAGTAGGAATTTTAAGAAAATCGCAAACGGAACTTCGAGACATTGATCGAGATCTTTATGATGCTGCGAGAAGCAAAGATCAAACTAAACCATTACAATATATACCTATTTTACTGGAAGCTGGAGCAAATATGACTGCAGTTTTTGAAAGGAAAAGAAACATTATGCATGCTGCCGCTGAAAGTGGAAATGTAAAGATTGCTATGAGGTTTCTTTTGGACGTAAAAAAAGAATTATTTGATGCTAGCGATGAAAAAGGGTATACAGCGATGCATGTTGCTGCTAGTACTAAAAATGCCGGTTTCGTGAGCTTTTTGCTTACCCATGATGCAAACGTAAATGCCCAAACTAATTTGGATAAATTAACTGCATTGCATATCGCAGCAAAAAAAGGTTACTTTAAAACAGTTAAAAACTTACTTTCAAGCAATAAAATAGAAATCAATATACCCGAAAAATCAGGATACACACCTCTACATTACGCTGTTCAAGGAACATCAAAAACCCTTAAGTTGCTTCTTGATGACGATAAAATTTTAGTTAACGCCAAGTCAGATTTTGGCTTGACTCCTTTCCACTTGGCTGTTATGAAAGGTGATCGAAGAATCTGTGATGCTTTGTTAAGTAGTGGCAAAGTAGAGGTAAACGCTGGAAATATAAACAACATGACGCCTCTTCACTTCGCAGCAATGGCGGGAAATGTAGACATGATACAATATCTTCTATCAGGAAAGGATGAAGTCAAAGAAGTTAATATCAACGTAGTAACTTCTGATAATAATTGGACACCCCTCTATTCAGCTGTTTATTTCAAACAGGAAAGTGCTGTCCTTGAATTACTCAAGTACGAAAAGACTGACCTTACAATACCTTCCAAGGAAAATTACACGCCTCTGCATCTTTCTGTTGCAACTGGTCAAATGAATGTTTTCGATGAATTATTAAAGAAAGGCTCTAATATAGAATCATTAACAAAAGAGAAGTTTACTGCTCTGCATCTTGCAGCTTTTCGATCAGAAAAGGATTTTACTGCAAAATTGCTGGATAAAAATGCTAACATAAATGCAATATCCGATGATGGTTCTACTCCTTTACATTTGGCTGCAAAAGCAGATAGGACAGATCAAATGTTACTTTTAATCAATGGAGGCGCAGATATGAAGCTTTATGATAGCAAAAACTTTTTACCACTTCAATATGCTATTAAAAATATGAATTTGAAAACTATAGAAGCAGCCGTAAATAAAGATCCGAGTATTGTCGATGGTAATTCTAAAGAGGGGAAAATAATAATGAAATATTCTGTTGACTTTATTTTCGCTAGCACTTATCATTACCATAAAAACAAAGATTTTGTTGAATATGAAGAATATAAAGATTTTTTACCATTGGAAGTTTTTCAGAAATTAGGTTATTTTGATTTATTAAAAATCGTAGCAAATGATCCCAAAGCAGAAGTTTCAATTAACCAAACAATTGCAACTGCTGACAAATTGGGAGAATGGTGCGTGAAAAAAGAAAAAGACCCTGAAGCAACGCATTGTAAAATCATAGACGTTCGGTCTAGACGTAATATTGAGGCTCATGATTCATATACTTATCAGCCTAAATATTTTCTACGTAATGCGTCCACCAATTCTAAGATTATTGGCAATTCTAACTCCCTGTCAGCAAATCCAAGCAGGGACTACAAATCTTTTTCCCAGTCTGGAAGCTCAATGGTTCAGGATATCGACACAAATGGAATGTTACTATTGTTTGATATACTAGTCAGAAAATTTACGAACGAGAAATATAATTTGAGTGCCGATAAACCGATAACCACTTTGGAATCACAAGCTGCAGCATTGGAAGTCATTGATAAATTTAGTGCTTTTGTAGATTCTGTCAGTGATGTACCAACAGAAGAGTTAATAGATCTCGCTAAATTGCACTCAGAAGTATACAAATCATTAGAAAGTGGAAACAGCAACATGATTTATTATCTTTTATGTCAGCATTTAAGAGATATTGCAGAAGCGGATCAAGTTGCAACTTTCTTATCAAGTATCAAGATCGACAATGGAGATCAAAGTCAAGAAAATTCTATTAAAACTTTAGTACAATATTGTTTAACAGAAGCTGATGAGGGTACTACATTCTAAGTGCTGAATTTGAATGATTTTGTTTTCTTTGCTACTATAAAATACTTAATCTCTATATAGTATCTTTTCTCTTTTCCTCATATTCTCTTATTTTCTTTTCTTTTTCTTTTCTGAAGCTTATCTTTATGGGATACTTTATGTTTTTCCTTCTCTTTTCTCGCTTTTTTTTTTATTTACTGCCTATTTTTTATTGCCTGAAATTCTGACAGATATTCCTTGCACTTGTTTTTGCTCTTTAAATGTTCCTCGCCCTGGTTTTTTCTTCTTTGCGTATACCTTGCACTCTTTTTACATATATACTACACGAAATTCTCTGAAGTATTTCTTGCACTTTTTTTCGCATTAATACGGATTTTTTGTACTTAATTTTTAGCTCAGTTTCAAACTGAATAAAAAGTAATCCATAAAATCAATTTTCAAAATAAATCTTTCACGAACTTGTATAGTAATTTTAAATCTTTTCTCTTTAAAAAAAAGAACTTTAGCACTTACTTTTCCAAAATTTTAAAAATGCATAATCCTTAATTGAAATTAACTAAAATAAATATTGAATTGTATTTGTTGATTTAATTTTTAAATAAATGTATAAATCTGAAATATTTCTAAAAAATTAAGAATGTTACCAAAACCTAACAATAATGTTTCTGTAATGAGCTTAAAATATTTCCTATGCTGTAACGTAATTGATACTTTTCTCCTATCAATTGTTTGTAGAAAATATTAAATTGAAAGATAAGAACTTAGTTTTCCAGAGAACAAATACGACACTAAGTCAAATCAAATATAACTATTGATAAATGCTTGTGCATTAATGTCAGTGCGTGTTGAATTAAGTAATAACTTTCTACACTAAAAATGAAGAATTACGCTGGTCTATATTGCGACTATAGACCGGCCTTATCAAAAATCTCTTTTCAATTGGTATCTCAATCAAAAGCATCTCAAATACGTAATAATAACAATACGTAGGATAGTTACAGCACAGATAAGCGCAAACGAATCGCGCAATTTTGTTTTTTCTACTTTAAGAAACAGGAATATTTCAATACTTATATTTTTCAAAATATTTTCGCGTTTTTCATTATCAAAAATCAAACAAATAATATTTTAGATCAAAACAGATTGTAATAAATAATTTCAGATATCTTTCACTCAATAAAACTTTAACACTTACTTTTTCAAAATTTTAAAAATGTATAAGCCTTAATTGAAATTAACTAAGATAAATATTGAATTGTATTTGTTGATTTAATTCATAAATAAATGCATAAATCTGAAATATTTCTGAAAAATTACGAATATTACCAAAACTTATCAATAGTGCTTCTGTAATGAGCCTAAAACATTTCCTATGTTGTAACATAGTTGATACTTTTCTCCTATCAATTGTTTGTAGAAAATATTAAATTCAAAGATAAGAACTTAGTTTCCCAAAGAACAAGCTCGACACTAAGTCAAATCAAATATAATTATTGATAAATGCTTGCGCATTAATGTCAGTGCGTGTTGAATTAAGTAATAACTTTCTACACTAAAAATGAAGAATTACGCTGGTCTATATTTCGACTATAGACCGGCCTTATCAAAAATCTCTTTTCAATTGGTATCTCAATCAAAAGCATCTCAAATACGTAATAATAACAATACGTAGGATAGTTACAGCACAGATAAGCGCAAACGAATCGCGAAATTTTGTTTTTTCTACTTTAAGAAACAGGAATATTTCAATACTTATATTTTTCAGAATATTTTCGCGTTTTTCATTATCAAAAATCAAACAAATAATATTTTAGATCAAAACAGATTGTAATAAATAATTTCAGATATCTTTCACTCAATACTCCAAAAATATCAAATTAGTAAGACAGCATCATGAAATTGAATAAAAATTCTTAGAAGTACAGAGAAATAGAAAATGCATATAGAATAGTAATTACACGCCAATGGTGTATGTCCATGAAAGCTGCTTCTTTGAGAAAAGGCTTTTTTAAGTCTGAGATTGTTCAGGAGCTAGCGTACGATACAAATCATGAAAATAAAAGTATACATGAGTATCACAAGCAATTATTTACATCTTCCAGAAATTTTAAAGCAAAATTTACAATTTTTTATGATGAGGAAAAATAAAATTTAAAAATCGGGTTGGGCAAAAACCGATTTTTTCTCGAAATTCCTCTCCAATCAATACTTCCTATGTAGAATCACCTCGCTCTTTTTTCCGCTAACTTTTCTGTTCGTCCAGTCTAATCGATGACAGGATCCACTTTTCGCCAGCATGGATCATCTTCAAAGTGTAATAACTCTCGGGGAGAAACTAATTTTCATGTTATTGATTTGTCAAAACTTAGTAATCTTCGAAATGCTACAATGTGATGCAATAATGATGATCCAATTATTATTTTTGTAAAAAAGGGACATAAATTATTCTTCCCCCTTGATCTTCAACTATGCTAGAGTCATTATTCATTTAAATTTGGTTCATGTGTGTTATATTTTATTTTAGAATTCTGGAAATAAAAACGCTGTTAGTTTCTAGAAGAGTTTTATACAAAAATCTGAAATAGACTTATAATTATTTCCCATATCTTCTGCAATCTTTTTATATACTTTTAAATTTAGATGATGAAATGATTTTTCTTTTGAATTTTATTTCTACTATTTTTTAATTAATTTTGCATCATATTTATAACTGAAAAATTACACTTTAAGGATCGCAATTCAGGAGAAAAAACGCTATTGAACTCTAACGAAATCTAGAGTGGACGGTGGAACTGAAATCATCGAAACCGGTTTGTTTTTCGAACAGAACAGAGAAGAGTAAAACAACGATTGTTATAAATACTTCAACGCTTCATCAAGCAAACAAACAGGTTTTGAGCTCTTTTCCTTCCACCCTCCTCACTAGTGATTAGATAGATTTTTGTTTCATCTTTGTTTAAATATTAATTTTTGACCCATAATGTGTAGGGGATAGAGGGGTCAATTGTAACACTTTTTACTTAACTATTTTTAACTAACAAAAAAACAATATATTATAAGTATTAATTGACAGACGAGTAAAGTAGGCCATCCTCTACTAGAAAAAAAATACCTTATTTTAAATATTATTATATTAGTTATTAACAATTTTTGACAGTCGTGTTACATTTGTCCCCACTTACGGGGTCAATTGTAACAGTTCATAAATTCAACTAAAACATAGTTAATTATACATATTATCATAGTTGTGATATATTTTTTTATTGATCAAAATAGTAGTGATATTTTAGGAGTAAAAATAATAATGAGCAGAGACCTTAAACTTTTAACTTTATGGGGATAAAAATTTTAATTTATGCTGTGAAAGGTGACAAATAAAATAATGCACATGCAACATAATATAAATGATATAGGAAACTATTGGTGGATCTTAAGGAGTTAAGTAATGGTTTGTAAACATAAGATGATTTATTTTCAGCTGTTACAATCGTTTATTTTCAGCTGTTACAATCGTCCCTTTACTTATTGTTACAATCGCCCCCAAGACACCATTTCAGCTTCATTTGTTGTTAAAAACAATGCTAGTTAACTAACAAAACTAATCTTTTTTTTAAATGCTAATTAAGGTGTCCACTTACATATTCGGTTAATAATTTTTATTTGTTTGAACAAAATTACTTTGTTACAATATAATATTCTAATACCAAAAAAAGTACTTACGTAGCGTGAAAATATCGTTTGTGATGTAACTTTTTCATAAGTACATAAAAATGGTTGCCAGCAGGGGTGTATACATGTAGATTTATTAAATACACCTTGTGCGCCACCTAGGAGCCAAATCTAGAATCCGACACTCGAAATTTTAACTCTGTTACAATCGTACCCTGTTACAATTGACCCCACTCTCCCCTATACTTTTTTGGCTTCATTATTTACAGTTTTAAGTATATATTTAAAGGTGATATTAATGGAAATACTTGTATAAGATTTATCTACGGTAGTTTAAGCTTTATTATTTTTTCTGCTTTTAGAGTATCGTTTTAAAAACTTAATAGTACTTAATTTTTAGAATGAATCATTCTACAAAATTTGTAAAAACTTGTATAACAATGTATCCGTTACTGGCAAATTTTGAAATCCCGCATTCTATAGAATGCCTAGGCATTGTACATAATGCCTAAAACTAGCCGGTAATGTATGAAACGACTTATATTTCACACATTTCTTAGGCATTCTATAGAAAGCCAAAAAAGAAACCTGCAAAACATAAAATACATCTCTGATTCGTCAAAATGTCATTCAAAAATGTCAAATTCAAAATGTCATTCAAGCCAGCCATGTTGCAACAAGTAGGTTAATTTCTTATTTCTTATATGAAAATTTTGTTTACCTTAATAAGAAAAGCATAAGTTATGTTTTACGCAACTTTCTTTCTTTTTACGCATTTCGAATAAAAAAATTTTAATGGCACTCTTATATTTTTTGAGAATAACGTTTTATTTTTGAGAAATGCACATCATTTACATAATGACCTCATCAGGACGTTTTTTTTTTAATGCTTTGCCTAAATAGCATTTGTCACTCTATAGAATGCCTAGGTATTATATACAGTGCCTAGGGAAATGTAGTACTTGTCATATTTCAAACCTTGCTTAAAAACAACCGACCTTATATACAATCCTTAGGCATTCTATAGAAAGCCGGCGTTTCATACTTATGCCGATAACATATCCAATTAAATCCTACAAATTGGATAATATTTGAAATATGTTCAGTGTGTTGTATTCAAGTGATTTATGATTACGGAACATCCTGTGTATTGTGTTTTTAGTAGTATTATATCGAACTTCTTTCTTTTACTTAGTCATTTGAAAAATAATGATGTATTATATAATATATAATAATATTATAATAATATGTAAAATAATAATAATGTATCGAGTAATGATGTATTGTATAAAAACTTCCCAGTAGTACTGTTTTCAAAATATGCCTTCAAAGATTTATGATTATGGAAAATACTATCTATTGTGTGGCTATAGTAATTTAAGCTTTTAAACAATTCATTTTTAGGGACAGTATACCGTACTTCATTTTTTGTATGAGTCATTTTACAAAATTTGTGAAAACCTGCATTATGTATGCTATTAAAACAAGCAAAATGAATAATCTTAGAAATATGTTCAGTTCATTGTCTTCAAGACTGCAAAAAATTTTATAAGAAAATATGAACTAAATTCAGTGACGTGACAGATCAAGGAGGGCCAAAGCCCATTGTGTCCATTCCAGTTTCCTCGATTATTAACTCTAGGCTGCAGGAGGAGACGTTCTGGTTAGCGCTGAAGACGGAACTTCCGATGATTAGTCCCCAAGCATGCTTGGTATCCATTTTATCGATACTGAAGGGCTGGGTCAACCTTAACCGATCCGAGGATAGAACACCGGACCAGTAGCACGGAAGCCGATACCACTCAGCTACCGAGCGTACAAGAACATATACAATTACATGGTTAATTTAAGCTTTGTATCTGATATCATATTTTAATATTACTTAATCATGTCCTAAAGAAGAAAATCGTATCATACCTATCCAACTAATGAGCAATGTTTCAATGAAACTAATGAACTATTCTGTTTTCTTAAATCAATATATTTAGTTGGAATATATATTTGTAAATATTTAAAATCACAGTTTTATACATGTTTGAAATAGTGTTTTAGAGCACGTCAATTAAATGACACAAGTCTTTCATGTGATAAATTGAATTGGAATTTTGACACGTAAACTTTAAAATTATAATTTCACTCGTGACGAACCCATATAAAAAATTTTATAATTGAAAGTTCTGCTTCATAACTTGTCAAACAATAATGTTATACACATAAATAAAAATTGTCTTTTAAGTGATATATATATTACTAAATATTTGGCTTGCAATAAATTAATGCATCAATTGCGCAGTTGTTTAAATAGATTTCAAATTAGGGTAAACTAACCAGTGAAGGAACACTTAAGCTTCGCTTGCCTTTTAAAAAATCATATTAATTTCAAAATTCGTAATTTCAGTTAAATGATAGTGTCNTAATAATAATTAATGCATCAATTCCACAGTTGTTTAAATAGATTTCAAATTACCTTAAACAAATGACACAAATCTTTGATGTGATCGATTTAATTGCAATAATTTTGACTTGTTCTTTTCTTAAATTTTAATTTCAATCTTAAAAAATCAGAAAAAAATATAGATTGTTGAAAGATTTGCTTCAGAACTTATCAAACATAATATGAAACATAATGTGATGCATTATATGATTGCTGCATAATGTTAAGCATTTAGATGGAATTTGGACTTGTAATGATGTAGCATAATTTTTAATTTGTTTTAAGCCCAGTTAAGTAAATAACAGGTGATCCTTCATGTAATATATTTATTTATAATTTTTACATTAAATGCAAAAAATTGTAATTATTAAATTTGTGCGAAGTTGTGTTATGGATACTTATCAAACAAATGACACAGAATCTTTATGTGATATTTATAATTAGCTATTATTCATGCATTATTGTAAAATTGCTATTTTTTATCTGTTCCTGTTTCAGAACACGACATGAATTCTTTATATTATGTAGTCAATATGAATTTTAAATTAATGTATAAAATTTGATTTTGTACCATTTAAAATCCTAATAAAGCAATTAACTGAAATGCGAAATGTAAATATGATTCTCAAAATTTGTTTTGAACACTCCCGACAAACTTATGATTGATTAAAATATTTTGGATTTCGTTAAGAATATTTTCTACCTAACATTGGGAAATTTTAAAAACACTTTCAAATTGATTCGAAATTAAATAATTATTTTTTCTGCTCAAAACAAATAGAGGTCATTTAATCTTTCAAAACACTATATATTAAGTCTGGTTAAAAAATGAACATATATCTTTCAAATAGCAGATTTCAATTTTATTAGCTTAAGAAATAAATTTAGTTGAAAGCTTGAAAAAAATTGTTTACTTAAAAGTTTAAAACATAATGAGTTGAATTATGTTAGATAACATGGTGAAAAATAAAAAATATCATGAAAGAAGGAAAAAATACAGACAACTTTCTTAAATGAAATTCCAAATGACTTCGAATATTCTTGACAAATATAATGCCAAACATATACTTTGGAGCGTTCCGAAACTATGTCAACGACGAGAACGGACAATGCTATTTGCATAATATTTTCCGTTAATTATAAATGTTTTCCATAATATTACAAATTGAATTAAAACGTGAAAATATTTCATTGAAATGCTTGAATTTTTATATTATATTTTGTTTAAAATATATTATTCTCCAAAATGTTTTAAAAAACTTAATTTTTATATTCACTGAGAAAAATTAGGAAAAAAACTACCACAATATGGTAGAATAAAACGAGTTTCTGGCTTTCTGGAACACCAAAGAGCACGTTAGTTTTTACCGAAACACTTTGGTTACGATTTTGGAGAAACTAACAATAAATTATGGTTTTATAATCTATGGTAAGTGTGGTAACATTTGGAGCATGGCATGAAAACAATTTATTCAGTTAAATTTACGTTACTGTTTTGTGCTGTTTACTAAATGTATGGTAATAAGAACTATAATATTGAACACCAGAATTTTCGGTAAACCGTAATCATATAAACGGAAACATTACCAAAATTAATAGTAAATCGTTACCATATGAAGGGAAAAATTACCAAAATGAATGGTTTACCAATATTTTGATTTTTATTATAAAAATTGTGTTGTTTACCAGAAATTGTTTACCAGAAATATTTTTACCATACTGTATGGTAATTTTACGATTTTTTTTCACCGTGCACGTAGTAAAAATATAAAATATTTTGTCATATTACTGAAATTAGACTAATTTGAAAATGACTAAATAATTTTGTTCATTAAAAATGCATAAATAGTCAATACAATTCTTTACGAACTTGTTTTCTCTTTGTATTTAATTTCTACCATAGTTAAAAAAAATTAAATATGATGCTTCCTATCACAATATTTTCAGCACTAACAAAATTATATTCCGCCCTAGCAGTATCAGGAAGTGGCTTTTGAATTTTTAGTACGTTAACACTACATTTTGCACAAACATTTTTTTATTCTCCATCACTTCATAAAGGACACTTGAAAGACTTTATGTGTTGAAGGTAATGGTGGAAATATGATGGTTCCAAGGCTGAGACAGGAGCCCCCATTCTGTCGGGCATGCGAATGACTAGAAAGCCCTCTCGGCTATTAAACATGTACCCATCTGAAAGGAATTTAGTGGCTTTCCGAGGTCAATTTGAATGGTAAAGACGATTTAATTTAACTTCTCATTATGATTGTAACAAAATTGCTCAGTATTGTGGTTCAAGTTGCCGATGCTAAGGTTCAACATTGAGCAAATTTTTAAGAAAATTTGCAATTTTTTTTCTTTTGATTTCTCTTGCAATTTTTCTGAAACCTGATTGAATTAATTTGAGATGACAATCAAATGCAGAATCTATAATTATTCACAAATTCAATTACTACAAAACAGATTTATCATTGCTTCTTTTTTCTCTCACATTGCAAATATGTGAAAGTTATTTAAAAAGATCTTGTAAAATAAAACCGACAGATAATAAAAACTTTTCTAGTTTAAATTATAATTTCAAAAATATAAGTAGCTTTTATTCCCTACCTTTTTGCAATATCAATATATACTAGCCATAACCTTTTACTTAACTCAGATATTCGTTTAAGAGTAAGCGTACACTATTAAAATTTTCATTCTAAAATTACGGTATAATAACCGGCTGCAGTTTGCCCATTCAATTAAGCTCACTGTAAAGAACANATTAAAAATGCATAAATAGTCAATACAATTCTTTACGAACTTGTTTTCTCTTTGTATTTAATTTCTACCATAGTTAAAAAAAATTAAATATGATGCTTCCTATCACAATATTTTCAGCACTAACAAAATTATATTCCGCCCTAGCAGTATCAGGAAGTGGCTTTTGAATTTTTAGTACGTTAACACTACATTTTGCACAAACATTTTTTTATTCTCCATCACTTCATAAAGGACACTTGAAAGACTTTATGTGTTGAAGGTAATGGTGGAAATATTATGGTTCCAAGGCTGAGACAGGAGCCCCCATTCTGTCGGGCATGCGAATGACTGGAAACCCCTCTCGGCTATTAAACATGTACCCATCTGCAAGGAATTTAGTGGCTTTCCAGGGTGAACTTGAATGGTAAAGATGGCAAAGATGATTTAATTTAACTTCTCATTAAGATTGTAACAAAATTGCTCAGTATTGTGGTTCAAGTTGCCGATGCTAAAGTTCAACATTGAGCAAATTTTTAAGAAAATTTGCATTTTTTTTGCCTTTGATTTCTCCTGCAATATTTCTGAAATCTGATTGAATTAATTTGAAATCACAATCAAATGCAGAATCCATAATTATTCACAAATTCAATTACTACAAAACAGATCATTGCTTCGGTTTTCTCTCACATTATAAATATGTGAAAGTTATTTAAAAAGATCTTGTGAAATAAAACTGACAGATAATAAAAACTTTTCCGTTCTAAATTATAATTTCCAAATATGTAGCTTTTATACCCTACCTTTCTGCAATATCAATATATACCAGCCTGAAGCTTTTACTCAACTTAAATATTCGTTTAAGAGTAAGCGTACACTATTAAAATTTTCATTCCAAAATTACGGTACAGTAACCGGCAGCAGTTTGCCCATTCAACTAAGTTCACAGTAAAGAAAATTTTATACTTTTACGGTTTGGAAACCGTTTACAACTAGTATGATTAAGCACCTATGAATAAAAAACAATACGGTTATATCTACAACTAGCATGGTTTCAAAACAACAACAACAAAAATAATAATAACTGGACATTGAAGTAAAGGCTCTTCATTAGGTGGTAGTTATTGGAGTTAGGTAATGGGTAATGAAAACTCTTCATGTGTTGAAGGGATTGCAGGAAATAATGCGTTGTCAATTCAGGGACTCGAACCCTTATTCTGTCTGTCATGAAATTAGCCCTTCCAATAATAATAGGTGCAAGGAACTAAATAGTTTCATTAGGTGGGCCTAGTTGGGTTGTTGGATTGTATTAAGTGAAAGCAGTTTATAAATGATTATTCACAGAGATAACACTTTGAATACCATCTTGTTTGTGGTAATTTGACTGTTAAATTATTGTTATTTAACCATTTTCTTCGAGAAATTTCGAACAGTGTACCATAAGAAAATTGCAGGCCTAACATCAAACTCTGCAGGGAGGGGGGGATTATAGTAATTATGGAAAAATCAAGTGTCTCAGTCTTCAAAGAGTTTCTGTCAGCTGTCCTCAGTCTACTGTGACGGCTGAAGCCTCTCTCACAGGAAGATGTGATCCCTGGTAAAATAGTACAAAAATCTCATTTTCTGAAAGATATTTTTAAAAAAAAACTTGCTGAACATTCTTCACTGTTAAACAGTTCCTGAGAAATCGTATTTTCAAGAAGTCGTATTTTTAAAATTCTATTTCTCAAGAACTATTTAACCGGTTTTGCTCAAATTTTGTATTTTGCCATTTAAAATTACGTAATTTAAAATGACGTGAAATATTATGTACCTCACAATTCAAAATTTTTTGACTGTTACTTCATAAAATAGTAAAAAGTTATAAATATTTACGAAAATTTATTTTTTGCGTTTAATTTATCTTTGGATAAAAATATTCATTATTGTATGTAAAATTTTTTCAATTCGTTTAAAAAGTTCTCGAGGTATGGCGAAGTATGCTCGTTCTCCTGATCAAACTATGGGGGCCATATTTTCCAGATTGCGGTATTTTGGGAGTCAGAAATTAAAATCCGTTGAAAAAAGGTCAGTTGAATGTTTATTCGGGGAAAGTTCGTTTTTGTGCCTGATTTGTAAATAATGATATCGTCTGCACCAATTAATTAACATATTTGAGATTACCTCTTCAAGCCATTAGGATTGAGTCCTAGAACGTGAAGATCATTAGATCAAAAGTCATTCAGGGTAGTTCACTTTTTTTCAATATTTTTTTTTCTGACGAGCTGAACGATGAACATCCTAAAATATAGCTTAGAAGTAAAAAGCTTTCTTCATATTTGACATATCTTCTTATATATTTTAACATCCTTTCATATAGCTTCTTAATATTACGTTTTCCAGTATGACGTATTGCTTAATTGCAGTATTTATGATTTTAATGGATTGAGAAACCAAATAATTCTGTATAATAGAATTCACCAAATTTAAGGAATATTCCATAGCGAAATAATAATTTTTAATTCAATTTCCCTAAAAAAACAAGCACTTCACTTATAAATAATTAATTCAGTTTACAAAAGGTTTACATAATTCGTGATCGCAACGAACTAAAGGGGGCGTTGTTGTATGAGACGAATACCTGCGATTTCTATATGAACAATCATTTAGTTACTCTGGAGACGTCTTTAATGTAGAGTGTAGCATTCTAACTTTCCTACTTTATTGGAGCCTATTAATTTTAAAAAAGAAAAGAAAAATTTTTGATATTCTTTCTTATACAAACGAAAACAAAATTGTATATCTTTTTTTTTAGAGAAGAAACATCCAAAACACATCGGAAAAATATTTTCTAAATAAACAGAAAAAAATATGTAGATTCTTATAAGTGTTAAAACCTAATGCCTAAGAAATAGCTTTACTAAATTTAATGTTATAACATGAAAGGCCCATTTAAACTTTACATTCCATAGTTGAAATAATCATTTAACTTCAAAAATTAAAATGAACAAAAAGTAGGACATAAAGCCGCATAATTTTATACAATTTAATTTTGTAAACAAAGTTTTTTGACAACAATTTATATCAAAAAATTTTAAGTTTCAATAAAAAATCAATATTTAGAAACTAAAAAACGTAAAATAAAGAATGCTTGCGAAACAAAAAAAGAAAGAAAAAAAACATTTCTTTTTTGACGCCATTTTTTGAAACTTTATCTTAGTAAACGTACGTTTTGGAAATGTTATTTTATTTGGAAACTTATTTATTAGAGTTCATATGGCGACAGCATCAGGTAGGTGAAAGAGAATAGAGTTTATTTTGAATCTGCCATTTTCCACCGAAATCCAACTGACTACTTTGATTATAAATAAAGTGTTTTATTTTATGATCAGTCGCTCAAAATTTTTAAGTGTAGATTAGCGACTCTTAAAAACTGCCAAATCTGTGGCTACGGTGTCGTTAATACGTAAGTACCGAATTTTTATTCCATATTTTTCTGAATCATATTACTTCAAACATTAGAATATGCAAGAAGTATACATTAACACATAATGTTATACCAACTAACGTTTCAAAAAAAATATTTTGACGAAAATTTTTATTAAAAAATTATAAACTAAAAAACGTAAAATAAAGAATTCTTAGGATAAAAAGCGATTATAAAAATTCTTCATATTGAAATAAAAAATTTTATAATGTTTCTTTTTTTTTATTCTGATAGTTCTTAATCACGTAAAAAGCCATTCTGTAGAGAACGATCATCAAATAAAAAAAAAATTATTAAGAAGCAAATTTTTATAAAAATCATAACACCCACCTGCTTTATAAATCCGAAGGATTCCAAATCAAATGTTCTTCGTTTGAAAATTTTATTCTCAAATAATACATACATAGATTATCCCTTCTACCTTAAGTGGATCGATAAATGAGTACCAAGCTTGCTTGGGAACTAAACGCTGGGGGTTTCGCGTTCGGCTGACCACCTAACAGGAACATCTGCTTCTGCACCCCAGAGCCCAAGCTCAAGAAAACTGAGATGGGCACCGGAGGCCTTGGCCCTCTATGGGCTGTCGCACCACTGAGTTTAGTTTTTAGTTTAGATTATCCCTTCATTACTTTTAGATACCACACAGCAAAATTGCATAATTGTAAGATCTCGATATGAATTTGAATATGTAGCTTAAAAACAGAATAGCTGAATTCTGGTTGAAATTATTCTTTCAAAACTAAAAAATACTTACCAAGAAAACGATAAAAATTTATTAATAATCAACATAAATGAAACTATTTCAAGTAGTTTGGATGATTCTTTATTGTTGTTTTCCGAATAATATCGATACAGAAATATATACTATTCTATAAAGAAGAAGAATATTCTATAACTTTTATACAGTTCTGTGTCAGTTCTGAATTTACATTTATTCCATGGAATGACGAAAACAATGTTGACTTCACTTTAATTTGTAATGAATTGAAGACAGAAAAAATTATTTTACCGTAATATACGCATCTGTAACAGCAAGTGATGGTGAAATCGGAAGTTACGTTGTTGGTAATAGAAAGGTAAAAATTATTGAGAAATTGTTCTTCGAATTCTTGGCGTGTTCTGCTTCAATGTTTGGCATGTTCTGGTTAGTTTTTCAAGTTCTTCTACCTTTTCCTTAGGGAAATTTTTCTTCTTATTTGCTGCTAAGAAAATGGCGTCCGTCATTACCAAAGGTTATGATGGAACTAATGCCCGATATTTTCAGGCTCCCGCTAGAGGGCGTACTCGAGCGTTGCGATCGCGAATTGATTATAATTTTCATTCCATTAAAAATAATTCAGTTTACTTCTGAAATCTTTTAATTCAAAAGGAAAAAAAAAAAAAAAAAAAATTTGGATGATTTTCGAAATCTTCAAATTTAATTCTAAATGCATTAGTATGGTAAACAAAATCAACTAAAAAGGGGAAAAGTTTACAACTTATTCAAAAGACTTATGTTGTCAAATTTAAAGCTTAAAATTCATGACGTATGCAAATTAATTTAAGTTCTATCTAATGTCTAAAAACATTATATTTTGATACTTGCAAGTGAGATCATGCTGGGTTCAACCAATCACGTTCGCCATACACGCCTGACGTCGCTCACTAGCATCGAAATTTATACGATCTTAAAATTGATCCCGTGTAATAGTAAGTCAAATCCTTTAAGCTGTAACGGTAACACGCCATGCATAGCCGCGTGATTGGGTGCAACAATATGATCAGTTGCAAGTACCTAATTCTGAAGCAAAAGTACAATAAAAGCAACAAAAAAATTGTTTTGTGTTCCACTTTCTTGCAACTTAAACTTTTTTTCTTTTCTTTCCAAAATAATCGCTTAAATATTTTCATGATGTAAGAAACGAGGAAAAGTGATCTCTAAATATATTTTGTAAAATAAAAAATGACGGTTTTGAAAATCCCTTCAACAGGCGAGATTTCTGAAAATAACCTAACCATCTGTCGTATCAAAAATATAAATTTAAAAAAAAAACACTGAACTTTCAGAACATGACATTTTAGTTCCAAGCATAGCGTGTTATCAATGTTTGACAGGAACTCAAAAAATATAAGAATGCACAATGAAACTCTTTTTCCATCGAAATCCATCAAAATCATGAAAACATAATGATTGACATGCGTCCAAATTTAAAGATTCACAGATGGTATGCAACTATAATTACTTCGTAAAATTTTTACAAATCCACTCGAACAGAGAACAGCACTTTGTAGACAGGTAAGCAAACTTAAAATTAAAAACATGCGTATTAATCAAACGGTTGTAGTGTTAGCTGTGGCTAAAAGAGATGCCGATAATAATTCCGAAAACGATCCTGAATATGACAAAGCAATGGAAGAAATTGAATCACGGAAAAACACATGCAAAAAATTGGAGTACGCTAAACATGGAACGGAACTCGTCACTAATTTAATTGGTGATATTCCGGACATCCCTCTTGTTACAACTGGTGCAAAAGTAGTAACTTCAGGTATAGCTGCTGCAACACACATAGCCGAGTTTGGAATAAACATTGCCGCCACGGCCATGGAATGTGATGATGTGAATTTCGATGAGATTAAATTAATTATGGATAAAAGATTTAATGAAGTGGACCGGAAGCTTGACAAACTGACAGAGGCAATGGAAAAAGTAACAGATATGGTGACTAAAACGTTAAGTACCGTTGAAAAAACAAGACAGGAGATGGAATGGGGATTTAAAAACGTGCTAGTAACGTTAAAAAACCATGACATACAAGCAATAATAAGTAAAATTAGCAAGTTTTCTCGATACTTCGAAGAAAAGAAAGACGAGGTAAGTAAGCTTCCAGCTGACCAATTCGTTTTCCGCTTAAAGCAGAAAGACGGTATATTAGATTACTTGAAAAAGGTAAGATTGCCGGAGGGTTTGCATTCTGATTTGTTCGAACTCATGGATAAAAATACTAATTTTTCAATTCCCGAAAATGCAAACGACTCCAAAGCATTTCAAGCTTTATATGCCTTATTCTACGGAACACAAACGTACGCATCGGTTATGTTTTTTCTTCTTAAACAACATTCTTATCTTGCTGATTATTACTATCAAAGAGGACAAGACAAAAAATTCAACGAAGAATTCGATCTTTTGGTAACTACTTTTAATGAATTTAAAACGTCTCTTACAGGAACCAATGGTCTGATTAATGCTGTAGTTGCTACCTTAGATAATGTAAAAAATAAACGATTCATTAAATTTGTCAATGATCAGCTGTATAAAGATATTTCTAAAAGAATAGATGGGTTAAAAAACCTCAAATATGGTATAACAAAAATGAGGTTAGCTGTCATAGAAGATACACCGGAACCAGTAGTTGATATAGATTTTAATGAGCCTGATATTAGGTCAAACTATGGTGATTGGGATGATAAATCTAAAGTAAGGTACGCTCTCCAATTCAGAGTTGATGGAATTTATTCTAAATTTAGTGAATGGACTGAGCCTCTGAAAATAGACAGGAAAGCAAATCCAACCATACATATCTCCATAGATGAAAAAGGAAGAGAAAGACTCGTTTTTCGAAAATTTAATGAAGAGAAACCTCAACTAGCTAAAGTTTTGACAAAATATGAGTCGGAATTTCGAGACATTGATCGAGATCTTTACAACGCTGCAAGAAGCAAAGATGAAACAAGACCATTACAATATATACCTTCTTTACTGAATGTCGGGGCAAATATTGATGCAGTTTTCGAAATGAAAAGAAGCGTAATGCATGCTGCCGCTGAAAGCGGGAATGTAAAGATTGCAATGCGGTTTCTTTTGGACGTAAAAAAAGAATTATTTGATGCTGTCGATGAAAAGGGGTATACAGCGATGCATGTTGCTGCTAGCACTAAAAACGCTGGTTTCATAAATTTTTTAATTACCCATAATGCAGATGTAAATGCCCGGACAAATGCAGACAAGTTAACAGCATTGCACATAGCAGCAAAAAGAGGTCACTATAACACAATTAAAAATTTGCTTGCTAGTGATAAAATAGAAATAAATAAACCAGAAAAATCAGGATACACACCTCTACATTACGCTGTTCGAGGCACACCAAAAGCTCTTAAGATTTTGCTTGATGACGATAAAATTTCAGTAAACGCTAAGTCAAATTTTGGCTTGACTCCTTTCCACTTGGCTGTTATGAAAGGTGATCGAGGAATCTGTGATGCTTTGTTGAGTAGTGGTAAAGTAGAAGTGAACGCTGGGAATAAAGACAATGTGACGCCGCTGCACTTTGCAGCGATGGCGGGAGATGTGAATATGGTTCAGTACCTTCTCTCAGGGAAAAAGGAAGTGGAAGAAGTAAATATTAATGCACTAACATCCGAAAATAATTGGACACCCCTTCATTTTGCTATTTATTTAAAGCAAGAAGAAGCCACCTTTGAATTACTGAAGAATGAGAAAGTTGATATTAGTGTAACTTCAAAAGAAAATTACACTCCTCTCCATCTTTCTATTGCAACTGGTCAATTGAAAATTTTCGATGAATTATTAAAGAAAGGCTCTAATATAGAATCATTAACAAAGGAGAAGTTTACGGCTCTCCATCTTGCGGTTTTGAGATCAGAAATGGAATTTACCACAAAGTTGCTGGATAAAAATGCTAGAATAAATGCAGTATCCGATGATGGTTCTACTCCTTTACATTTGGCTGCAAAAGCAGATAGAACAGATCAAGCTGTACTTTTAATAAGTAGAGGAGCGAATATGAGACTGTATGATAGCAAAAACTTTTTACCTCTTCAGTACGTTATTAAGAATATGAATTTTGAAGTTTTGAGAGCGGCTGCCAATCAAGATCCAAGTATAGTTGATTTAAATCAAGGAGAGGGCAAAGCTTTAGGAGAATATTGCGGATCCTTTTTAATCGAGAAAATGTATTATTACTACAAGAATAAAGATTCAGTTGAATACAGTAAGTATAAAGGTTTGCAACTACTTGATGTTTTCAAAAAATTAGGTTTATATGATTTATTAAGAATTCTAGGAAAAAATGATACAAGTCCCCATAAAGAAGACGCAATTAAATTTGCCCTTGCAGCTGCTAGCTCAGTGGCAACACAGTGTATCAAAGACAACAGAGAGACATGCCCCTTTACTGGAGTTCGTTATAAACGGAGTATTGAAAAATCTTATTTTGATTACTATCAGTATCTGCCTAAATTACAGCCTTTAAACTTTGCACAGAATGCTTTCAATATTTTCAAGATTGTAAGTAGTACAAATCAGCTAGAGGCTAAACAAACTAATAACTACCAATCTTTTTCGCACTCCATAACACCAATAGTGCAAAATGTTGATACGAACGGAATATTGCTGTTGTTTGATATACTAATCAGAAAATTTACGAACGAGAAATATACTATGAATGTCAATAAATCGACATCCACTTTGGAATCTCAAGCTACGGCATTAGAAGTCATTGATAAATTTAGTGCTTTTGTAGATTCTGTTAGTGACGTACCAGCGGAAGAGCTAATAGATCTCGCTAAATTGCACTCAGATGTTTACAAATCATTAGAAAGTGGAGACAACAATATAATTTTCGATCTATTCTGTCAGCATTTAAGAAAAATTGTAGATGAGGAGCAAGTTGCAGCTTTCCTATCAAGTATCAAAACTGACAATGAGGATCAAAATCAGGAAAATTCTGTTAATACTATGATACAATATTGTTTGTCGGAAGCTTACACTGCACCCTAATCTCGACGCTTGGACAAATATTTTTGCAATTAATGGTAATTAATTATTTTTTATTTCTCAATATCTTTCTTTACCTTTGCTGTAACCTTACCACTTTTTTATCTATTTTTTTAACAATGTAAAATAATCTTATCATTGGCACACATTATTTGCTCTTCAATTGCATTTATTTACAGTAAATGAATCTTTTTCACTATTTATGGCACTAATTTTTCACACGTATTAAAAGCACTTACTTAGTTTCTTAGCACATTGATTTCACAGATTTTTTCTACACTTTTATTGCACGCATTTTCCTTTAATTTTTCGAACAAACCATTATAATTTTAGTTATCATATAAAAATTTATTTAGAATTTATTTACTTCAAATTGATAGACTGATGAATTTGAGTTAATGGTATTTCGCGGCTTCTTTACAAAAATTTAGCTTCAAATTGTCTATTTTGAATTTTGAAATAAACTCAAATGAAATTATAGTAAAATGGAACTTTGGTTGTAAAAGTGTATGGCCATTTTAGGTAAATCATTTGCCGAAATACATTTCTTCATTCGTTGAATTTATCTTCAAGATTTCCAAAAAAGATTTTACTATTTTCTTTAGTAGTTTTTTTCCCAAGTTGGAAAACCTTATAAAACCGAGCAACTACCTCTTTTACCGAAAATTCTTGTGCTCGTTACGACATTTTTCGTCCTTTTTAACAGATTTTTGTCAAACATTTTTAACAACGAAGTTTTTTAAATCCTGTTTCTAAATCAAGTGCTGATCGAATTTCAGAACAAAATGTATTGTTTAATTTTAAAAAAAGCGAAAACTAATGGAACCTGAAACATTTTTTTTAGATATTTCTTTCATTATTTTAATGTTGTGTTACGAAAAAAGTGCTGAATTTCAGAACAAAATGATTTTTTCAGTAAAATAAACAAATTAAAGAAATTTCAAAAAAAAGAATTTTATTGTAATTTTTTAGATATTGTAACTTTATTGTAATTTTTCAGATATTTTTAATTTTTTTTAAAGAAGAATTTTTTAAGGTTTTATCACTAATCAGACGCTGAATATGAAAACAAAGGGAATTGTTAAATTAAAAAAAGAAAACTAAGGAAACCTGAAACATTTCTCTTTTTTTTAAATTTTTTAAAGTTGTGTTACTACAACAGTGTTGAATGTCAAGAAAAAGAATTTTTTCAATAAAAAAAACTAACTAAAAAAATAAAAGATTTCAAAAATTGTGTTTTTATTGTAATTTTTCAGATATTCCTTGCATTTTTTAGCGAAGAACTTTTTGAAGTTGTGTTACTAAAAAAGTGTTGAATTTCAGAGTAAAATCATTTTTCATTAAAAAAAAACTAACTAAAGAAACAAAAATAAATAAAAATTGTTTTTTTACAGTAATTTTTCAAATATTTCTTATTTTTTCAAGAAGATTTTCTTGAAGTTTTATTACTAATCAGGTACTGAATTTGAAGACCAAATGAATTGTTCAATTAAAAAAAAAAAGAAAACTAAAGAAAACTGAAAAATTTTTGCTGAAAAAAATACTAAAGATATATCTATATGCTTGAATTTGTGACAATTTCTGATCAAAAAAAGGGCTGAATATAAATGTTTTCAAATTTGAATCCTGTATCTCTCTATAAACAAAACTAATATCGTTCAAATTTGCTACAACACTGATATGGTGTAAAGTTTAACCATGTTATGATACAACTTAAACTTAATTATGTTATACTATGTGTCAACTTGAAAGGTAGAGGCGACTCAATTTAACTTCTCATTAAGATTGTAGCAAATTTGGTTCTGGTTTGGTGTTGTGGTTCAAGTTGCGACGCTGAGGTTCAACATTGAGTGAACTTTTCAGAAAATTTGCTAATTTTTATATCTCTTCTAAATTTTTATAAATTTGCAAAATCTTTTCTGCAAAATTTCTGATATCTGATGAATTAATTTCGAAATCAAAATTAAATGCAGAATCTATAATTCTTCCCAAATTCAATTACTACAATACAGATTTACCATTGCTTCGTTTTTTTTGTAACATTATAATTATGTGAAAGTTATTTAAAAAGAAGTTGTGAAATAAAAATGACAGATAATAAGAATTTTCTGTTTTAAATTATATTTTAAAAAATATATGTAGCTTTTATACCCTACCTTTTTGCAATATCAATATATACTAGTCATTACCTTTTACTTATCTTAGATATTCATCAAAAGAATTTGTGTACACTATTAAAATTTTAATTCCAAAATTACGGTATAATAACCGGCAGCAGTTATCCCGTTCAATTAAGTTCACGGTAAAGAACATTTTATATATTTACGGTTTGGAAGCCGTTTACAACTGGTATGTTTAAAAAAACTATGAATAAGAAACGATAGGGTTTTTTAACGATTTGTAACTTGCATGGTTTCAAAACGGTAAAAAAAAATTATTGGACATTAAAGTAAGGCTTTTCGTTAGGTGGTAGATATTGAAGTTAGATAATGAACAATGAAAACTCTTCATGTGTTGAAGGGATTGGAGGAAATATTGTAGTATCAATTCATGGACTTGAACCAGATTAGCCATTTTGGTTATAATATGTACAAGGAACTAAATAGCTTCATTAGATGGGCCTAGTTGGGTTGTTAAATCGTATTAAGTGAAAGCAGTTAAAAACGATTTGTCTCAAAGTTAAAAGTTTCAATGCCATCTTGCTTATAATTATTTGACTGTTTTGTTTGAATAAGGTAAAATAACTATTGAATGAATTGTTATTTAACCATTTTTTCCAAGAGACTTTCCAATGTAGCGTTTTTAAATTCCATAGTATTTGTTTTTAATTTCTGATGGTAGGTTAAGCACATTATTTTTGCTACTTCATGTCCTTTAAACTCCTAATCACTCTTCTGAAGCTTTCAATATAAATAAAAACCTATGCATAAAACTGTGGTAGTTGTGCAAAATCCCCGTCGACCAAGGAAGTTAGCATAAGCTCCAAGTGGACACCAAATAACCAGTGAGAATTAAATGAATATCAAAACAAAGAATTTATTTTTTAAAATAAACTGTTGACATTATCTTTTTAGAACTTAAAATTAAAAAAATTGCGATACAGTTTATTTTCAAAAATAACTGAACGTAAAAGTATGTTATCAACAAAAAAATGCTATTTTAATGAAGCATCTAAAAGAAAGTATCTGAACTATAGTTTTCAAATAAAGTCGACGGGTATTTATGCAAGTACTGAAATTACGAGCTTCAAAATAATTATAAAAATCTAAATATAGAAGAACCTAAGACATTGGTTTGATAAAGAAGTAATTTTATCACTTTATAAGATACTTAACTAAAGCCAAGCTTATTGTGAAGCAAAATTAATTATATATGTTCATTCATTGTATAAATTTACTGCAAAAGCCTACATTCATTGTAAAAAAGAGGTAATATTGTGTATGTATTACATTAAATTTGCAAAAATGTGATTGCATTTTTTTCCTTATGTAATATATTTTTAATTATCATGGTTTTTGATATTATGATTGATCTTTAATTAATGTGTGCATATTTTTATTTATTAATCAAAATGCTACTGAAATCATTAAATAGCTAATATATATAAATGCTAATAATTTATTTATACCTATTTTACCTCTAAATTTTGATTTTAAATCGGATATGTTTTTATAAGTTTTAGAAATAATTTTTAGAATTAAATTTAGAGCACAAATTTTTTTTTACTCTTGAACATTGTTGCAAATATTAAAAAACGCTGAATGTTCAGTAACTGCTAATACTAACACCAAGAAACATTTTTTTTCTCTATTGCATGAGATTTTTTTAATGGATCTTGTATATTTTCACGTCTCTGATTTTAAATCTGCAATAGATTTCTCTCTCTAAGCTACAGATATTTCTTAAATGACATTTTTAGCCTATCTTTTGTCAAAATGTACAAGTTTGAAAACTTTTATATAACAGGAGGTCGCATAAAAGTTGCGACAAACTTATACGGGAGTTAGGGAACATCAACAGGAAATATTAAAATTACATAGGAACCCATGCCCAGAAATGTCGTCATGCACCGCTAGGAGGGCTTCCTTATTATGGCCTGTTCAGAAGCATACGAAGAAGTAGTTCAAGATAAGAAAACGCCTCAATCCATGTACGACAAACTTTAGGGGCATGTGTTTCCATGCAATTTCAACTCTGATTTTGAGCCATAACTGCGGTAGAGGTTTGTCGCTATGCATTCCACTGTAACGGAACCCCCTGTAACGTTTTTAAACTTGTACATTTCGACAAAAAATGTCATTTTGAAAAAATCTGTAGCTTTAAGATCAAAGCTAATTTCAGATTTGAAATTCCCTCATACGAATTAGGAAGGATCAAGTATTTGAATAAATTTAATAAAAACTTTTTCCCCAGTCTAAGCAGCCACTTCTTAAAATCAAATCTGCAGGAGCAAAATCATCACAATACCGCAACATACTAAAACCTACTTTTTATAAAATCATTATTCCCGGCTTGTAAATTTAAATTTTTACGGAGCATATATTCAAAATGGATAAAAACTCTTCTTTTTTCTAATTTTTAAAGTTTTTATAGCATATAAATAACAAATCTCATTGTGCTCACAACTAATGAGAAGTAAAAAGTTATTATTAAAAGTTGGATTACATGTGTTTTAAGGAAATTGAAGAGTAGGAGTTTAAAAAAATTTATGAAACAGACAGTGTGAAGAATCATGAATGAAAACAGGTTTTGAATTGAGAAAAGTTTTAGAATGCCTATCTTCATTGTAAATGATCATCACTATTTCAATAACGTAAATCTAGCTTTAGTAGAACTACGAAAAACGCTTGATCATTAACAAACGAACTTTGCAACAAAAAAGAAAATGTTGAAGGGAAAAAAAAAATTTTAAATTTTGCTAATCAAACAAATATGCTTAAATTATTGTTTTAAAAAAATGTAGCGACTAATTTAGATTTTAGTGTATTTTCAAAGTTAAAATCTGAATATTTTTCTTATAATTAAATGTTGCAATTCCACTTTATAAAACTAAATGTTCTCAAAGCGGACATGATTTTAATAAACAGTGGTCACTTTACCTATTCTACGGTTCAGTGAACTTATTATTTAAGTGTATAGTAGATTATTTCCTGTTATTTTAGTTTTTTTTCCATTATTGCAAAAAGCAACTATATTAAAATTATTGATAACCTTAACCTCAACAAATTATAGTTTAAAAACCGAAATGTGCATGGTACGTTAGTCTACAAACTGATCTGAAAAATGTGTTTGATAAGATAAAAACAGAAACATAGATAAACAATTATAATGTACTTTAGCAAGGAAATCTAAAAATTTGACTGATTGACTATTATTGCATTTAATTGGTAATATAAACTTGTAATCCTCATTTATGAAGAGATATCTAATGTGTTGTTCAATAGGCCAGAATAGAATTTTTTAAGGAAATAAAAATGAAAGAATATATCGAAATGTATCACCTTTTCAATGTGTGTAAAGGCTCATAAGTTATTTATAATTTTTTAAAAGTTGCTGAATGTAACGTTTTCTTCCAACGATAAAAATCAGTTACAAAAAGAAAAAAAGATAAAAACAAGCAACAAGTTCAAATTTGTATTTTTCTTATGAAAGATGAAACAGAAATGAGAACCGTTGGATCAATATATATTACAATATGCCTCACTGGATTATTATGCATAGCAGAAAACACCTTGATATGCATTCTGGAGTCTGAAAAATACAGTTTCAATATTTTTCAATTTATTGACTTTACCTCCAAGAGGAGATTACTTCTGTTCAAGATGGAACTAAATAATCAAATAATAAATAAAATCCATCTAACTAGACGACTGATGTATAAAACAATCTAACACTGTGTGCTAATTTTCTTAAGGGGAAGTAAATTAAAAAGAAAACATATAAAAGTGAACTATAAGAATTAAAGAAAATTTGTATAGCATGAAAAATATTAGTGCGCTCTTGTGACACAGTCTGATAAGTCGTCGCTGAAACCGCTGTTGGAAAGCTGGGAGTCCTGAGTTCGATCTCGGCAATCGACTTTATAACCTGCTGGTGCACGCAATAGAGTTAACTCTGTCAAAACTCTTGTTGATTATGACGTGGAAGTTTGTAGAAAAAGTTACCAGCTCTATCAATCTCATATAACCTGGAACAAAACTACCAGGCATTCGATTCAAGGCCATCAAAGGATAGGGCTTTAAAAATTGTTGAGTAGTGTGATGGAAAAAGTATTAGTAAAAGAAGTTTAAGAGAGCCTTCTCTCAATATTTAGAATGATTTAGAATGAGTGGAACAATCTCAAAAATCAACAATCGGCAATTATCAATTCTTCAATAAGAACTAATTATTTCTTATTTTGTATATTAATTGAGCAATCACACAAATTCAACTCAAATTTTGAAGCATTTTGATAATATTGAAATCAATTGTAGATTTATTTGTATATTTGCTGCTGCAATTATCTTTGTCTCTTAGACATCAAAAAATGAAAAGAGTTATATTATAAAATAAAATGCATTGTGTTACATAAAACATGACAAAAATAAATTTATACATTGTACATTTTAAGAAATTTTATTTAAACTGCATCCAAGCGTATCATCACACATTTTTAATTTTATTCTGATATTACTTTCAAAGATTTAATTTGCAAAATTTTCCAAAATATTTTCAACTGTTACATTTTATTCAAATTATAAAAAATTACGTATCTCAGGGATGAAAAATCTAAAATGTATACTCGTTTACATTGATGTTAAAAAAAACTCATATATAGCAGCATAAATGCGAGTTACTCGAGTGTCAGGTATAATTCGAGTATCTAAGTTTATTTATGAAACAAAATTTATAATAATTACCATCCTCAAAACAGATTATAATCCAGTAATCCAATTTTTTATACATCAAAAAACTCGTTTACATAATTCGCATTATAAATAATAGTCTAATACGCCTGGTAGCTAGACACCCGCTAGTTAATCAACGCTTACTGCAAGCAAAACCCAATACACTGATATCACCGCCCCCATATAAACTTTCACAATCACGGCCAACGTTGTGAGTAATGGAATGGGCTACTCGGTCATCATATATGCAATAAATTTGAACTTAAATCTGGAAAACTGATTGCTAAGAACAATACACAGATATCCCTGCACCTTTACAGACTTTCAGGCTTTTTGTATGACATCTGCATACGTAATCGATTTGAAACTTCAATAACTATCCTGACATAATCTTCCAATTATCTGTAAAAAAATCTATTTGATTTGCCACAATTTTTTCATTAAGTTTTAATTTTTTAAACTATGAAGTTTCCTGAAGAATATGAGATGCGCGAAGTTTTAAAAAATCATTACATTTCATATTCTAATAAAACTCTGAATTATTTTTTTTTAAACTTACCCATTGTTTTGACACTAGATATTTGCATAAGCAGATTTAAAGTTAAATTATGAACTTTATTATTCAAACTTCCAACAAATTTTTATATATCACTTTGATATTCAGTTTCGAGAAAGTGAGATTCCTAGTTCATAAAATTATTGATGGATGGTGCAAAGTAAGCATAAAGATGAACATTTTAATTTTATATTAGGACACTTAAGGCTGAAACTAAGATATCTTGATTCACTCCCCGTTTCTAATGAAAACAAAGTAGCATATAAATTTAAACTTTAACCTATTCCAATTTTAATTAAGTTAGATGAAAGTCGTTTCATTGTGTATTTCATTGGGTTTTAAAGTAGCTCTTTGTTTCAAATGGATGAAAGTAATACAAATACACATTTTCGTAAATTTTAGAAAGAGCTCTTCTATAAATAGAAATTTTGATATTAACACGTTGAATTCCATGCTAATTTTACATGGTTCTCCCGTCTGACCAAACGGTAAATGACTACAAACTAAATTTGCAAATATTAGACAGATTTTGCTACTTTTTAAAAGGTTTAGCATGACATATCTGAAAAAAAGGTGAATTATATAAGCCTACGAATTGTTTAAAACTAGTGTTGGATAAAAATCTACTAAATTGAATTTATTAAACCAAGAATCACAATTAATAAACTACCACTTTAAAATATGTATTCGCTGTTCGGAGCAAGTTGGCATTTCTGTGTATATAAATAAAACTAACTATAAAACTGTGTGTTCTGTATTGCATTAATTTCTTCAAACCGTTTTAGTAGCGATAATAATATAAAAAAATTTAAAATTTACTCGAATTATGTGTTTCTAATAATCTTGGGTTCGGTGACCCCCATGGCATTCAACGTGTTAGACTGAAATTACATTTTTTTAAATTCTTATTTCTTTATTTCACAATTAAAACCCTGAGTTAAAAAAGGGTAGCGGAGCAGTGGCCAAATGAAATATTTTATTAATACTTACTTAATACTCGTGTGTTCCTTAATATTTATTAATAGTAATTCTAAATTTCCCATAGAGTTATAATTATGTGAACCCAGTCTTACCTATTAGTGGGGTGAAGCTGAGTTATTTGACTTTTTCTAAAACAAAAAAAATCATTTATTAAAAAAGTCGTACATCTATGACTTCTCAAAAAGTGATATAATGTACACAACTAAACAATAAATATTTTGACTAAATCTGTCACTTTCTAAGTTAAACAATGTAGCAACAATTAAGCTCCAACAAGTTCTTCACCCCTAAAAATATAATAATTCGATTATTACATTTTTGATATAACTTCTAAAAAACATAGTATTAATGCCCACAGTTCATGTTACAATTAGTGATATAAGAAATAATGTATGCTACATAGCTCGTAATTGCTTTACTCATGGCAATTCTTTATTTGACAGGATCATTATATTAAATTTAAACCGAGACCTTCTATTATTTGTGTAATAAAGGGTATCTCATAAGTTTTCATTGAATATCGAACAAGAAATTCTGAAGTGTGATTAAAAATATTATGATTTTATTTAGAACAGTAATAACATATATATATATATATATATATATATATATAAGTTTAAAAT
>NC_092212.1:56696829-56708349 GCF_043381705.1 Parasteatoda tepidariorum
TATATATATATTATTTTTTCTGCAAGCTTTTTTCTTTTCTCAAAACTATTGCAAGCAGCATGCATTGCTTCCATAAAATTACTTAAGTTACACACAACTTTAAATCATTCCGAAGTTCATTCAAATTTATAAATTTTACATCATTTAATTTGACTAGTATACATGCTACTCATCTTTTATTAGAAAATTAGTCAAGTTGTCTTAGTACCAGCATTAGACATTTCTCACTGTATGTAAAGTTAGACCAGCTTACGAGTGGTAATAATATTCGTTCCCATACTTATTTCTGAGATTGGGTAAAAAGGCTTCCCTAAAAATCAGTACTTTTTAGGCATCAGAAATTTCAGATATCTTTTTTATAGTTTGCACACCTAAAAAAGCTCACCAAGTTATTAAAAATGTTTTTTTTTTAAATCTAGTCATCAAATTTTTATCACATGCTGTGTCCAAAATTGATGCTGACCCGTTGATCATAATCTGAGTAGGAATAAGATATTTAAAGAGATGTATAAAAATATTTTTTTTATTTACTAAAAACACGTTTTTTTTTTTTAAATTCTACTTTGAGAGAAATTCTACAATGATTTTATACTACTTAATTTTCCTAAAACCGAATTTGCACTGAAATGCAAATTCAGTGATAAGGTTGACTAATGCAGACACAAATGAGAATTTTCCTAAATCCTCATTTTATTATAAGAGTATGAACTATCAACGTTTTCAATGTTTTTGAATTTGCTTCGAACTCGTCTTAATTAATCCACATTTTGCTTTTATTATATCTGATGAAAATTTATTCATAATTTGCGATTGTGAATTAGATTTCATTTTTAAAGATGTTTGACTAAGATTGTTGATAAATACATGTAAAATATTTTAATTGAATACTGTAAAGAGAAGTATAATTCGTGTTTTTATTATGCTATGCATATTATTTGTTTAATTATTAGTTAACAGAGTTATTTATTTGAAACAATTATTGGTTTAGGATTTTTCTATAAAAAAACATCAGAAAAAAAACATCTAAAATAGTCATCTCCTATATTTTGACTATACATTGTGGCTGTTTATTTTCAGCAATGCTCTTACGAGAACTAAAAGTAAATTTAGCTTAACTATTGAAATTTATTAAATTTTGCTGATATAACATTCTATACCCTTTAATTTTCTTTCTAATATACGTATATATATAATAATATATAATATTAAAAAAGGCGGTTTGAACCATAATACCGTGTAAATTTCCTGCAATTTTAATAAGGTGTTTAATAGTACAATGCTTCCGTTCAAGATGCAAATGTGTAGTATGTAATGTTAAAAAGGGTGGTTCAACGTTACCGTGCAAATTTCTTGCAATTTTAATAAGGTGTCAAATAGAACTGTGTTTCCATTCAAGATACACCATAGAAGTATATATTGTCAAAAAGAGCAGTTGTACGTTAAACCATAATACCTTGTAAATTTCCTGCAATTTGAATAAGTTGACAATTGGAACTATGCGTTCGAGATACACCCATTGTAGTATGTATTGTTAAGAAGAGTGGGTTTAAGTTAAACCGTAATACCTTGTAAGTTTCCTGCAAACCAATCCAGAAGACAAGGGAACTCCTGGACTAAGTATTGGGAGAAATTTACCTTCGTGGAGGACTTATTGATTGAACTAACCAGCATTTGCGTTAAATTAGGAGGAAAAACCACGAAAACCTCCCAAGATTAGCCTGATGGCAAGAGGACTCTATCCCATAATACGTTTACCATTGACGATATTTTGCGTCAGCACTGGGGTCGGTGCGTGCCGGGTGCGGAATTCATATCTACCGGCCATCGCTGGGATTCGACCACGGTTCACCTCATTGGAAGGCGAACGCTCTATCTTCTAAGCCACCACAGCTCAAAGATAGTTATTTTATTTTATAACAGTCGTTCAATAGCCAACCCGATTTCGGGTTTACGACTGCCAATGTTTAACTCCGTAACCTTGTAATTTTGAACCCAATCCAGAAGATAAGGGAACTCCTGTATTAGGAGAAATTTGCTTTCATGAAGGACTTTTGATGAAACTAACCGAATAATGGTGAATTAATTTAATAATAGGTACTCATTGAAAAAAAAAGCAATGAACTGAATGGCAAATTAATAGATATATTCATTACCAATTGCTATAAGCAATAAATATTTTAAGTTGTCTGAAAGGATGATCATTTTCATTATCTGTTTGTTACTGAAATCATAAAAAAGAATAATTACATGTAAATAATATATTGACCACTAAATTGGTTCATCAAATCATATCTGTGTGAAAACGATGATGGAACTAACTCGCATTTGCGCTACATAGAGAGAAAAAACACCTCCCACGGTTATGTGTTGGCAGAGTGGACTGTAACCCATGATCCGTCTACCACTGAGGAAACTCTACGTCTGCACTGCGATCGGTGCGAGCCTGTTACAGAATTCGTATCGACCAGTCATTGCTAGGATTCGAACCCGGTTTATCTCATTAGAAAGCGAACGCTTTATTCCCTGATCCACCACGGCTCCAAAGATGCTCATTTTATTTTATCTCATTTTATTTTATTTCATAACCGTCATTTTATTTCATTTTATAAGCCGACCCAATTTTGGGTTTACAACTGCTAATGTTCAACTCCGTAGGTTTGTAGCTCCTCAGCGTAATATTTTACTCTGTATTAAACTGGAAAAAAAAAAGAATGCTCTCACCGTGATAATTCAGTGGCACAACGGTTGTTGATATTTTTAGCTAATTATTTTAAAATCATTCTTCTATTTATGTTTTATTTCTAATATAGATTTTTTAAACTTTTTTTGTATTATTTTAACTTATCTAATTTATTATATATATTTTCAGTATTAATTTACTTTTTATGCTGAAATATCTCATAAACTTCAATAAATTCAGGCTCAACTCTGTAAATATACAAATATTGTTTTATTAAATTTTGTTTCATACCCACAAATTGCTTCCAAATATTTTAAATACGTTGAATAATAATATTGCCGCTCAAAACACTAAATATATTAGTAATAATAGGAGAAAATTATGTTTCCTCATGATTTTTGTTAGTTTCTAAATTATATTCAAAAAAATATTTTAAACTTATTGGCCTAATAAAAATATTTTCAACTCGCAACTTATAAAAATATTTTCAAATATTTTATATTCTTCAATAAATTTTTACATTCGCAACATATCGTATCGAATTTAAAAGTTCAAATTTAAAAAATGGGATCTTTTTTAGAATGACACGAAAATGAAACCATATATAAAATCTCTGGTGTGCTAATTTATATACAAAATCAAGAGCTAATATTCCTGAATATAAAATTTGAAGAAAAATTATATTTTTATTAGTTTATATCTTTTTACTCTTATAATGTTTTGTTTTTCTAATTTAAGAAGTATTTAATTATTTCCTTTTGCTTCATTTGTTGCATAGTGTAAGTAATTTTAGAAATATTACCTAAATACATTTTTTGTTCTCGAAAAAAAATGTTTTTTTCTTACAAGATACAAATATATGACAGCTTTAAAGTTAATTTCTAGATCTGATGCCTGTCAAAAGTATCAAAAAGTTATAAAATCTGAGCATCTACAGACCTTCACATTAGATATTTTGTTCATAATTCATTGCAAAACACATGGCTGTCAATATGAAATAAAGTCACTCGGTTTTTCACTGCAAAGACACACAATGGGCTTATTTTTTTTTACTGCTTTGACATCTATCAAAGAAGTGTGTTTTTTTTTACGTAGTAGGACAACTGTCTTTCAATCGGAATATTACCAGATGTCGAAGAACTATATGTACATCAAACGTTTTGGACCTATTCACTTAGTTCGAAATCACAGTAATTTGATTTAGGCAGTCAGTTAAGCCTATTTTTTTTACCAAATCAACAACATGCATATTAATCTAACTCTTATAACTAATGTAGTTGCAAAACGTGCTGCCGACGATAACGCGGACATCGATGCTGAATACCAAGAAGCTATGGAGGAAATTGAAGAAAGAAAAAAGACGTGCAAGGCTTTAGAATACGCTGGTCATGCAACTGGACTCGTAACTAATCTAATTGGTGATATTCCTGAAATTCCTCTCGTTACTGATACCGTAAAAATAGCAACATCTGGCATAGCTGCGGCAGCTCATGTAGCAGAATTCGGAATGAATATTGCCGCAACAGCAATGGAATGCGATGATGTGAATTTTGATGAGATTAAAGCCATAATGGAGAAAAGGTTTAGTGAAATCGACAGGAAGCTCGATAAAATGTCAGAGGCAATGGAAAAAGTGACAGAAGTGGTCACAAAGACTTTTAATAGCGTAGAAAAAACGAGAGCGGAAATGAATTGGGGATTTAAAAATGTACTAGCTACACTTAAAAGTCGAGAAATTCAATCAATACTTAGTAAAATTAACAAATTTGTTAGGTATTTCGAAGAGAAAAGAAAAGAAATAAGTAAACTTCCTTTACACCAGTTCGTTTTCAGATTGAAGGAAAAAGATGGGATTCTTAGTTACTTGCAAAAAGCCCGCAAACCAGAAGGTTTACACTCAGATTTGCTTGAACTTATGGATAAGAATAATAATTTTGCTATTCCTGAAAATGCTGAAGACACAAAAGCGTTTCAAGCATTATATGCTTTATTTTATGGAACTCAAACATATGCATCAGTTATGTTTTTCCTCCTTAAGCAACATTCTTATCTTGCCGATTATTACTACCAAACAGGAAGAGATAAGAAATTTAATGAAGCATTCGATGTTTTGATTACTACTTTCAATGAATTCAAAGCATCGCTTACTAGAGCCAAAGGATTAATTAACGAAGTCGTTAAGACGTTGGAAGAAGTAAAAAACAAAGACTTCATTAAAGATGTTAAAAATGAATTATATGATGATATTTCCAAAAGAATAGATGGATTAAAAGACCTCAAAACTAACATAACAAAAATGGTTTTAAATGTCATAGAAGATATACCAGAACCAGTACTAGACATCGACTTTAATGAACCTCATATTGCATCAAACTATGGAGATTGGGATGATAAGTCCAAAGTAAGATATGCTGTGCAGTTGACAGTAAATGGAACCTACTCTAAATTTGGTGAATGGACTGAGCCAGTAAAAGTTTATCAGAAAGCAAATCCAACTCTTCAAGTCCCAAGAGATGAAAAAGGAAGATTGAGGCTTGTTTTTCGTAAATTTAATGAAGAAAAGCCTCAATTAGTGGCAATTTTGTCAAAATCAAGTCAAGTAGAATTTCGAGATATCGATCGAGATCTTTATAATGCAGCCAGAAGTAAAGATCAAACTAGACCATTGGAATATATTCCTACCTTACTTGATGCGGGTGCAAACATGCATGCTACTTTTGAAATGAAGAGAAATGTCATGCACGCTGCAGCTGAAAGTGGAAATGTTAAAATTGCGATGCGATTTTTTTCTAGCGGGACACAAGAACAACTCTTAAATGCTAGAGACGAAAAAGGATTCACCCCGATTCACATTGCTGCGAGTACCAGAAATTCTGGTTTTGTAAAGTTCTTAGTCGATCAAAATGCAGACGTAAATGTCCAAACTGCAGGAGACAAAGTAACGCCATTGCATATAGCAGCTAAAAGAGGATTTTTCAAAACCATTAAGAATTTACTTGCTAGCAATAAAATCGAAATAAATAAACGAGAAAAATCAGGCTACACACCTTTGCATTATGCTGTACGAGGTATAGTAAAAGCAATTAAGATTTTACTTGCCGATGATAAAATTTTAATAAATGCTAAGTCAAATTTCGGTCTGACGCCCTTTCACTTGGCTGTCATGAAAGGGGATCGAGAAATCTGTGATGCTTTGTTAAGCAGCGGTAAAGTAGAAGTCAATGCTGGAAACAAAGATAACATGACGCCTCTACACTTTGCAGCAATGGCAGGAAATGTAGACATGATACAGTACCTTCTTTCAGGTAAGAAAGAGTTGGAGGAAGTGAATATTAACGCAGTCACGTCAGATAATATATGGACCCCTCTTCATTTTGCTATTTATTTTAAACATGTAGATGCCGCGCTTGAACTTCTAAAGAACGATAAGATAGACGTCAGTATGACCTCCAAGCAATCTTACACACCTTTGCATTTTTCTATAGCAACTGGGCAATTGAAAATATTTCATGAACTGCTAAGGAAAGATTCCAATCTCGAAGCATTGACAAAAGAGAAGTTTACAGCTCTTCATCTGGCAACACTGCGGTCTGAGACAGATTTCGCCACAACGTTATTAGACAAAAATGCTAATATAAATGCAGTATCAGATGATGGATCTACTCCTTTGCATTTGGCTACAAAATCAGATAAAATTGACCAAATGGTACTTTTAATAAACAGAGGTGCAAATATGAAGCTGTACGATGGTAATAATTTTTTACCGTTTCATTATGCTATTAAAAATGTTAATTTAAGAGCTATGAAGGCAGCTGTAGAAAAAGATCCAAGTCTCACTGATACTAACCATAAGGAGGGAAAATCAATTATGAAATATTCCATTCATTTTATTTTCGGACTCATTTATCATTATTACAAAAATAAAGATTCGGTTGAATATAGAAAATTTAAAGATTTGCCACCTTTGGAAGTTTTTAAAAAGTTGGGCTATTACGACTTATTACAAATTGTCCGGAAGGATTCTTCAAATTCTTCGGAGAAAGTTGATAGAGTAATAAACGCAGGTAACAGATTTGCAATTTGGTGCATCAAGAGAGAAAACAGTAAGGGAAAAACCTGTTCTTTTAAAGGCGTTCGTGATAAACGCAAGATTGAATCTCTAAATGTAGAGGGATATCCACATCCAACTGTTATGGGACCCACATATCAACAAAACCTCAACAATGTTTTGATAAATATGATTCATTCTATGAAACAAATTGGAAGCAACAAATCTTTTCCCTATTCTAATCCTTTGATGATCCAAAATGCTGACACCAATGGAATATTGTTGCTGGTTGATCTACTCGTTAGAAAATTTACGAATGAGAAATATAATGTGAGTAACAATACCTCAATATCCACTCTAGAATCTCAAGGCACAGCTTTAAAGATCATTGATAAATTCAGTGCTTTTGTTGATACTGTAAGTGATATACCAGCAGAAGAGTTAATAGATCTCACAAAATTGCACTCCGATTTATACAAATCCATTGAAAGTGGAAACAGCAATAATATTTTTTATCTATTATGCCAGCATTTACGAAATATTGTTGATGCAGAACAAGTTACAGCTTTCTTATCTGGAGTCATGACCAATGATGAAGACATGAGTAAAGAAAAATATGCTGTCAACACTATAATAAAATACTGCATATCAGAAGCTAATATGGATAATGCATCATAACTTCTAAGTCTTAACTACTTTTCTGTTAATGGTAATGAATCTTGCTGAGTCTTTGCTTTTACTATACTTTAACGATTGAAATTTATTTTAGTGTTTGTTAAACAGCTATTGACACAATTTTCACATTCTACAGTACACATTATTGGTACTTAATATTGGTATAACATATTATATTGAATTACTTAATATTATATTGGTATAACTTAATATATTGGTAACATATATTAAGTTATACCAATATAAACTTAATATATTGCAAATAACTTAATATATTGGTAAAGGACACAATTTTCACTTTTTACAGGACTAATATGAAACATTCTATTTAAACTCATTTAAAAAAAAATCTTATTTCATAATGTATCTTGGCTTAAAAAAAACTCATTTGCAGACAATAAACTGTCTATCAATAAAAAAATACATTTGAACCATTCGTTAGCTTAAAATCCTAAACTAGTTTTAAAACAAATAACTTACTAACAGGAAAGAGAAAAAAATTAAGATACAGGAGGTATCTAAGTGCTTTCTCAGAAAATCAAAAAAAGTACTTAATAAGTAGCTTTCTAACTTCAAAAAAGAAAAAAAAAACAGAAAAGGAACTAAACGGAACTATATTTTTTTCACAAATAGCATTTAATAGTTAACAATATCCTGAAAATATTTTTTTATTTTCAAAATTAAGACGTTAATAAGAAGGCATTTCTTAAATCTCCTAAAGTGCTAATTAACTTATTGTTTCAATTTTTAAAAAAGTTATATGCAATTGCATATTATTTTTTTATTGAATACAGTTATTTTTGTTGTTATTCAAAAGTTTTGTTGTTATTCATTAGATTAATGCAGCATTTCTTATTATTCTCAAGTCAATGTCATAGAAATAGAGTAAATTATTTACTATAATTTTTTTGTCAAAAATTTCTTTTTTTTTCCACACTAATTTTTCAAAAAATTATTTTCTTTCAGATTGAAATGTTTACCATTTCAAAAGTTATAAGAAACAAATATCCTCATGAATTTTTATACGTCACTAAATTATAATAAAGCTACTTTTACGGATTCATTAAGAATACGTACATTATTTTTTCTTTTCTTTCTTTTTCAAAAATTCAGCTTAAAACATAATTTTAGCTTTAAAAGTAATTACTTAAAGGTTTTCTTAGAAATTCATAATTTTTAATAATTGCCCTATAAATTGCTATTAATGAAGATGTTATTCTGATTTCGCTTAAATATATTTTAAATTTTTTGATTTAAAAATGAAATTTGGAAAAAATTAATTTGATAAAAATAATAATGAAACAGTAAATCTGTTATTAAAAGCACCAATTGTTCTGTGGTATACTTTTTTATTTATAACTTTTAAACTTATGCTTTTTTTTAATAAAGTAATCGTAAATTCTATGACATTCTATGACATTAATATTTTTCCTATTTAATAAGAACACAAGTACGAGTTTTCGTAGAGTCGGCAACATTTTCAGTAAAACAATTGTTTCGAAACGAATTAAAATTGCTTTTATTTATTGCCTAAATCAAAGAAATGTATTCCTGCCAGTAACCTTTATTAAAAGCTTTTATTTACGTTTCTAAAAGTAGTGCAATAATGATTTTATTTAGTTTTTTTCCTTACTATCTTATTGTTTATTGTTTACTATGACTCTAGCTCAAAAGTATGAACCAGTATTGAGCCAGTTTTATTAATTCGGCAACCCAAGGTATTTTCAACCAAGTATTTTTTAAATTTTCCCTTTGCTCTTTGCCTCTTCCAATATATTAAATTATTTGTAAACCTCTCAATTTTGAAATATCCAATAAAATATTTCTTGGCATTATGTTTAATTTAATTCATTTTACCTCTTTGAAAACTTCATATGAAAAAGTTTTAATAGCATAAATATCAAAATTCAATCAACTAACACGTCTAAAAGGCATGAACTTAAAATTAGTGCTATCTGATGTGTAACATCCAATGATCCATGGTATGACACAATATTGTGTCGTGGAATTCCTAAAAAGTAATTTATGGCAAATGTTATTTACGAAAAATATGTAAAAATTATAGTTGCGGAAAAAATAATAAAAAGGACAGCAATGAAATACCTTTTAACCTATCATTATACATGTATTTTTTTAAATATTACAAATTTTTCTGATACATTACAACTTATTATCAATTATTTTTTAAAATAACTTCTTTTGTTTAAGATATGTTACAATGTTCAATTTAACATATCGTATATTTTGTTTATTTGCAACAAATTGTTTATTTTGTGACAAATTTTTTTGTTTAGGACATGCGACACACAATTGAAAGCCATTATCCGTTGCTGACATGCCACAGATTTTCATGATGATTAACGACTAAAACAGTTTTTTTTCACAATTTTTTGAACTGAAATTGCGATTAGGCCCCGATTTTGAAGTTTGATTCAAATTAAGAAAATGACGTAACTGCCAATAGTGATTCGCATATTCAAAATGCGTATAACTTTTTTTTTGATTTATGAGTCGATTTCCTTAATTTTGCTATCAGTAAAAAGAAAAAAGTCAACACTGTATAATTGGGTACTTGCACTTCAAGAAGAAGATCACAAATATCACACATATGACCTATGACGTCAATGCCAGCTGATTGTTTATAAGCAAAATGGCAGGTTAAAGTTAAGCTAAGTTTCTCCACATAAATTAGAATGTTAATTAACGTGCAGATATATAAATACCGTACCACACATCGAACTTATTGAAATATAATTCGTTCTCGCCTACGTCTCTTACTTAACTTAGATTTATTATTTGCTTATGTCTTTTATTGTAACCGTGATATATTTTTGCTACGTGTACCTGGCAACTTCGATACGTAATTAATTTGTTTATGTTATACATGGCTTCATGTCGGTCGTCGTGTTAATTACGAAATATATAGTGAAAGAATTGAAATCTTTGAACAAGACGAATGAGAAATATAATGTGAGTAATTAACNACACGAGAGAAAATAAGTGCAACTGTAAGTGTAAGTGCAACTGTAAGTGTAATTTCTCCAAAAATTGCTCGAAAAATCCTAGTGTGATATAGAAATCACGGTTGCACGAAATATCTGCAACCGTTCAGGCAATTTCTTACGTGAACCAATCAGATCGTTTGCTGTTTATGACATTTCAATTTTATGTGATGACATATACAAATGTAAATAAAAATGGCGGCGACGTTAGGAAGAGGATGATCGGATGAAATTTTTTTATAGATGAGACGGAACAGTTTTTTAGTTTCAATAAAATCAATCAATATTCTACAGCGTCTGTGATTTCTTTTTCCTCCCTTTACGAACGTCGTTGAGAAACTATGATATAATAGAATCATATGATGAAATGAAATAAGAGCCAAAAGTAAAGATAAATAACAAAGTATGGTAACCCAATTACATGCAACCGTTCAGGCAATTAAGCAACCCTTTCGGCAACTCCGAACGGAGGAATAGACAGGGACAGTGATGACGTATTTCATGACGTCAAACGACGCGTCCTTCCAATCTCCGTTCCAAACATTCTGTTGAACGATCCATTTAAATGGCATTTCCTATGTTAATTTAAGACGGCAAGATTTTTAGTTGTTTATTGACATAAATAAAATTATTTAGCGCTTTTAAGAGACTTATTCCTAATTTATGTAGTTTTCTTTATACGGGGTATCAGTAGGTTTTACGAGTTAAGTGCATTAAATGCTATAAAAAAAGTTTCAAAATGGTCAAGTTATCTTTAATTTTGATGTATAAAAATTTAAGCGTCAATATTTTTAACTCTTGTTTCATGTTTATAATAATGTCTTATTTTATTTAGAATTTGTTACATATTCTTTATCTACATCTAATTTTTTTCTTTAGTTATGGATAGGCATGCATTGTTTTTAAAAACGTTTTGTAATTTTTAATCTATAATTAGATTGTATTTATCAATACTAATGTCTGTTTATTTAATTAAGTCTGATGATTAAATTTGTAGTTATTGTAAACTTTGTTTGCTTAAGATTTTCTGATTATTGCTGCTAATTCTCATTAGCTTTAGTTTTTAACTATTAAATAGGAATAAATTATGTTACTAACTTATTGTTAAATGTGCA
>NC_092212.1:56709336-56761663 GCF_043381705.1 Parasteatoda tepidariorum
GCCGAATTTACTACCGTTTAGCGGTACCTTCACAAATTCAACTTTAGGAAAAACGGTAGTTTCACAAATTCAATTTTAGGAAAAACGGTAGTTTCACAAAATACTTTTTCTTAAAATTTTATTTTTGTATCCCTTAAGAAACGATAAATCCATATTTTTGTGTTGATTTTTTAATATAATTTTTACTTTTTCACAAATTATGTCTAAATTTTCACAAAATAGGTACCTCTCCGAAAAACCTAGACAGACCCCTGTACATTAACGATGTCTCTAGAGTAACTGAATGACTGTTCATATAGAAATAGCAGGTATTAGTCTCATACAACAACGCCCCCTATAGTTCGTTGCGATCGCGAATTGTTATTTAAAGAAAAATATTCAAAAATTTGCGAAAAAAATCACTTGAAATTGCAATAACGTATGAGTAAGTACTTTGAAAAAACAAATAAGAACTTTGAGAAAAAAAAGTATCGTGGTTTTATCAGAATTCATTGAAAATGGCACATTAGACTCGTCAAATTTTAGCTTTGTAATTGCATTTTTATGGACTGCGAAATGATTTACTTATTTTTTTTACTTCAAAAGTAACAGTCAATATCTTACGAACTAACTATCGAATATTTATTTATTTATTCCCTCGTTTTTCTACACTCCTTTGTTGTTTCACATTTTTCTACACATCTTTGTTGTTCCAAGTTTCTAAGTCTTATAGTTCTTGCTCAAGAAAACACTGTAACGTAAAGCAAAAAATTTTAATGCTTTTAAACGAACTGAAATTTTAATAAAAGCTTCAATTAAGTTCATTAAACATAGTTTTTTCAACATAGTAAACTTCAAGTTTGTAATTATATTTCTGCGTCCTTCAGAGTTGCCCGCAAGATGTACCTTTCAACTAGTTGATTAATCAATAATTCCTGATATAATTATTGAATGTTAAATTTTTATATTTCGTACTCTTTGTACATTTCTCTACACACATTCGTACATTCTAGTTTCTAAGTTTCATAGTTCTAACGCATCAAAACAAAATGTATCATTTAACTGAAAGCCCAAAAGAAAATTAAGAGGATGTTTCTATTGTTTTGATTGAGATTAAGGAACTTTGTTATTTTACTTAAATCTTTTTCCTAAACATTTGGGTTAAAAGCCACTTTTATTTTTTTAATGACCAAAAACAAGCAAAAAAAACTTTGGGGAGTTCTATTATGCTAAATTGTGTAACCTTTATGTGAAAAAAATGTTTGTCTACAAACTTTGCTTTTATGCCATAAAAACCAAAGTATTTTGACTAAAAACTACTTTTTTAATATTTTACTGACCAAAAACATGTCTCCATGTATTGAAGGGAATGGTGGAAAAATTATGGTGACAACGCTGTGACTCGAACCACCGTTCTCTCGATCATGAGATATAACAAATAACAATTATATAAATTGTTATTTAACTAACAGCTTACAGCAATTTTGCATTACTATAATAAAATATATTGATGAAATAACAATGAAAGGATAATTTTGATTTAAACGTTATTCTGATTCAAACGCTAGGCATAAACGCTGATTTGATTTCATCGCTTAAGTAAATTAAAACGTCAAGTAATCCTGCAACAGCGAAAAAGGTCATGGAAGTTTTGCAAGTCAGAAGGATCATGAAAGTTAAAACTCCAAATTTCCGTGACGAATTGCATGATATTATCGTTATATTTAAAAAATTGTAATGGTATGTTTAGTATTGCGCACTAATTACCTCCACTTCCTAAAGAAGCTGGCACCCATCGATTTGAAGAAGGGTGGGCTTCAAGTCTGCACAGAGGACAAACAGACTAAAAAAACGATCATAAATAAAAATTATTCAATTACAAGATTCCAAAAAAATTTTATTGCATTAACACCCATTTAGTTCCATGGATAAAGATATCTTAAATATAATAAAATGGTAACTAAATATGTGTATCCTAAAATGTTTCATAATAAGGTAATGTCATAAGATATAATTACTGTCAGATAATGTCATAAAATACATTTTTTACAATATGATGAGGACTAATAAATTAATGTTGCAGTTAAATGTTTTAAAAAGGAATAAATAAATAATTTACAAATATGGTAAGGATGATGATTTTATTATTGATTATATCCAAACACATCTAGATCTTCTTTGTTTACATACAACCTTATCACGTGGTCCTTCCTGACCATTGGCAAAACATGAATAGTAAGATTGAAATCATATTTTAGTGTTACATAAAGATATAAACAAAACAAAAAAACTCTAAAACTATTTAAGGAGCTAAAATAACACTTCAGATTTCAGAGAATAAAAATAAACTTAATTTTCTTAAATTTTTAAAAACCGGGTAACAGAACACATTTGTTAAAATTTTAAATAATGCTGAAAAATAATGGATCAGTAATGATGAAGATTCATGAGCATTATGAGTTATGAACATTAATGATCAAAAGTTATCAAAGATAATGTTTAATTGATAGAAATAATGTTTAAAAAATCGAATTAGGGGAGTGTCGGGTACCCCCGCCCACTGTCAATTTCATAAGTATAGAATATTTTTTCAAATCAATGAGCCATCGGACATTAATTGTCATATTAAAAAAAGATTATTTTCAGAGTTTCAAGTATTTATGCAGCTGGTAACATGGTAAACAATAGTTTTGAAAATATGTTGACTACAGTATTCATGAAATTAAGAAAAATTGGTTGAATGTTTCGATTAAACTTCATTTTAATACTAAAAAAATAATTTTTTCTATACATACAGCATTAAAGTATGTAGTCTTAAGTTTAATTTGCACAAAGAAAGAAGTTTGTATGTAAAAAATTGTTCGAGTAATTACAAATTTACAAAAAAATTGGATTTCGGGTAGCCCCGCTCACATGAATGTCGGGTATCACCGCCCAATTTTATTTCGTCGATAAATGTACGGTTGCAAAGATTATTATTTTATTGCTTCAAATTTGAATGTTATATGCATTTTTAACAACAAATATATGTTTTAATATTATATGAAACATAAATTTATATATTTAAAAATGAAAAATTAAATATTTTTAAAATGTAATTGATATATCCAAATTAAATTTAATATCAAGAAATCATAAATATTATGATAAGCTATTTGCTTACTTATTTATTTTCACTTATTTGTGAACGAATCAATCTACAGAAGCATTTGAATGCAATCAAAATACAAAGTGAATTTGTAATTTTATAAGAAGTATTTTATATTAAGTTTATAAGAAGAGATCAACCAAATAAGTTTATATTGAAAAACAACTATTGTTATTAATTATTGTTACTTAAATTAAATTATTTTCGTTAAATATTTAATATAAATATATATTAATATTATAATATATTAATATACATTAATAATGATAAAAAGTATGACATTTGTTGTTATTAAATGATAGAATTCACTAAAAGTATATAAATATGTAATAAATAAAATAATTTTGTGATAAAAATGATAAATGAGGTTTATCTATTGTCAATACATTGGTCATTTTCATTTACACCTGAAAAAACAGTCAAAAAACATAATTTTTGTAACTGGGCGGGGCTACCCGACACATTTTGAAAAGAGCTGAAAAACATGTTTTTTTAAATTTCTATTTTTTTAAATTAAACTATTCTTTTTTTGGTTTATTCCTTTTGCATTATTCAATTAAATGATAAAACAATTGAAATATACAAAAATATTGATTATTACTCAATATTATACAGAAATAAGCAATACTCCTTAAGTGGGCGGGGCTACCCGACTCTCCCCTAATTATTAAAGATAAAGATTAAAAAGTGATAGTTGATAAATAAAATATTTCCACAAACTAATTGAAATTGCTTTCAAAACAACAAATGAAATAATTCAGATAAATATGTTTATCGATTTTTCATTACTTGGAGATTTATTGAGAAACCAGAAATTTCATACCTGCCAACTCTTCCGGATTTTCCGGAAGATTTCATTTTCATATTTAAAGTGGTAGGAATACTCAGGTTATTCCTATTAACTTTTTGAATTATAATGATAATTATAAAAGAGTTTGACCACCACTACATATAAATAATTACAATAAATATATAAAAGCGCAATAATCATTGCGCAAGCGAATTTCAACGGGATCAAGACATAAATATATTTTTGAGTCAGATTGTTTTTCGTTTATTGTTTTGCAACCAATCTGAAAATTCGTTCTCGGAAAGAGTGAAAGTTGGCAGGTATGGTATATCTCTTGATTAGAAAAATATGAAACGGAATGAATTAAACTAATAAAAACAGTAAATAACTAAGTAACAAGATATTAACGGAAAAAATATGTCGAAAAACTATTTTAAAGAAAAATATTTAATGAATATTATACTGAGCGAAATACTCGATGAACTACTGGCACTTTTTCCATTATCCAGTCAAAGCCAATATTTCTTTTTATATTTGAGTATAAAAAACGATATAAAAGAAGACAAACAGCCAGCTCATTTTTTAGTTTGTTTTATTGAAATTCAGTTAATTTATATTAATTATTTACTGAAACAAACCATATCTCTTTTATCTAAACTAGAAAGTAGTAATTAATCTAAATAGTTGTTAAATCTTGATGTCTCTTTTTATGGTTAGGTTATACTTAAAGGTGATAATAATTTTCTACGCTTAAAGTTACCCTGCTGAGATCCGCACAGTGTTCGTTCTGGATTACGCATGTTCTATGAGAAAAAGAAATTTGCAATAAAAGGAAATGAAATTTCCATCTCCAGGTGAAACAATCACCTTCAGAAAGGAACAAAACACAATTGATTGAAACAAAAGTTTATTAAATCACATCAAGTTCTTTATGCCCAGTGCGCCATAAAAGCGGACCACCCTGAATATCTTCTGATCTAACGATCGAATCTTCACGTTCTAGGACTCAATCTTAGTGGTTCGATGGGCTAACCTCAAATATGCTAATTAATAAGTGCAGGCGATATTTTAAGTTACGAAATCAGACACAAAAATGTACTTTCTCTGAATAAACATGCCTTTTTTTTAAACGGATTCGGATTTCAGACCACCCAAAATATAGGGTGCAGTCACGATCTAGGAAATTCGGTCAGGGGTGCGGGTCAGGGGAACTTTTGGGAGAAGGATGCGAACTAGGCTGCTATTTGGCGATCGTATGACAAAAATATTTATTTCGCAATCTTCATGTGCATATTTTGAGCATGTGCACTTTATTTCATAAACTTGTTGATATTTCTCTCTTTTTATTGAATAGTTTGTTCTTTTTGAGATATTTTGCTGGGAAAAAGTTTTTAAATATAAATTAGATGGAATAACGAAAGGTATAATAGCTGATGATAAAGCGAAGTAAGTGACTGAAAAAGAATTCACTGTTTGTGTTTGGCTATTTAAAAAAAGACTATTTAAAAAGTGAACAGTTTGAGCGCATGAAACCAAATTCTATTTTAAAAGTGACTGCGAGGAATTTGTCATATATATTTGAGAATTGAATCTGTAGTGACGAGTAAATAAGACAAACTAAGACAAGTAAATACGACAAACTAATCATATTCAAAAATTAAACAAATTTTTAGCCATATATTTGCTACCACTTTCTTATTTTTACTAGATTTTGTATTAAAGGGCCCTTTCGTAAACTAGTTTTCCTCCATAATGGTCTGATCGAACTACCTATAAAAAACCGTGTGAAGGCTTTCCGCGCATTAGAGGTTATCTCGATTTCAAGCGGGGAAATGTTTTTCATCTTACTCCCCCGCGCTGAAATGAACTCTGCGTCCGAGGAAATGGAGCCAAGTGCCAACTCCTGGTGAACGAACTATGCACTCTCATGGTGTTGCACTAATATCATAAAATAGAGATTCCGCATTCATAGGAATGAATAGTTAGTTCATCACGAACTTTTCATTTCGCTTGGAACTGTATCTTGCTCTGATTTACCTCTTTCGAAGACCATCGTTTTTCTCGGACAACAGTTTTTTTTTTCTCTTATTTTGCTTTTATTTCTTCCCTTTCATTTTTTTTCCATATTTTTCGTTGACAACTTTGTGTTTCTTCAAAAATTGTGTTTTGTTTTTTATTATTTAATTTTATTTTATATATTTATTTATTGGGAATAAGTACTTTGTTTTTTGTGCTCGAACCTTAACTTTTGGAGAAAATGAAATTTTTCCACTGTCGTGTTTCAGTCAGGTTAAAGTTATGTTGTCAAGTGTAGTCAAGTTAAAAAGGTTCGAGAATATGGTTCAATTAGGCATCACGTCAAAAATTGCAGCAAATTTAAACGATATTATGGTTCAAAATGGTTAAAAAATTTCAACAATGTGATACTAATGAACTAAATTTTCGAGATTGCAAATTCTGAACACGTTTCCAACTAAACGGTTATTTTGCCGGATTAGGTGAAAACAACCAAAGAAATTTTTAATTTTTTAGCTGTCTGAAATAGTTTGAAAATGTTTTGCTACACTTTACAAACTCTATTCTGCATTTATTTAGCGAAGAACGTAGGTTATCTTCTAACTCTTTTCTCAGACATGCGTGGCAACAGTTGAAAAGTCTCTTGTACGAAAAAAAAGCATATATTAGCTGATACAAACAATATTAGTGAAATGCAATAAAAATATTAATGCTTCAGAAGGCATGATTTACTTCAGTATTTTTTTCTTTTAAAACATATAAATTACTTACAACACAAAAAAAAGTTAGATCCTTAGTCTACAATATTATTTTTTCATCAATATTTTTTGAAAAAATTTTAAATATATGAAATAGTCTGTGAAGAAATTTGAATAACGTTTAACTGAACATATACCCCAACAACTTTTTAATGTTTGAGTTCAATGTTGAATCCAATCAACTTAAATGTATCGTAACAATAAAATATATTTATGTAAATAAATGTTTTATTTAACTTAAGTCTAAGTTTTTATGACTGGAAACTACTGTCGCAATACGATGCTGGTAGCGAAATTTTCTAAACTTTTAAAACAAACAAGAGTTTAGACATAAATCCTGACAAAAATTGAAGAAAATTCTCTGAGAATATCAAATTCTCCAAAGAAGACATATTAATATAAATTACATGACAAAGACAACTCTATTTAAATTTTATTTTCAAACAGCACAACTTTTCTAATTCCTTTTCTTTTTCATTTCTTTTCACTGTACAAAACAAAATGATATTGCCTTTCCTGACTTTTAAGTTAATTTCAAATTAATTTTATTAACAGCTTGACTTTCGACACAGATATCCTAGTTCAGTTTTTTTTAATATATACATATAGCCAATATTAATGTCACCACGATGTATTTTCTTCAAATTTATGATATTACTTTAAATCTATAAAATCTCTGGGCACTTTCAATGTCAGTTATAAAAATCAAAAAATAGTTTATAATTATTTTAAGAAAATATTTCACAACTTGAAACGTTTCATTAAGTTTTAATATTTAATCATTTACATTGGTATAAATATTGTGTTCTCCATTTAGTGCTTCGGTATATTCTCTGATTTATGGATGAGATAGCACGAAACAATTTTTAAAAAGATCGGTATTTATTTTGAAGATATTTCATTTTAAATATCATTGAAGTATTTAATCTAAAAATATCATTATATATCATAGTTCTTCCAAAAAAAAATTTATTCAAACAAAATAAACTTATAAATGAGTAAGTTTAATGTCAAAATGACATAAGACTTCATATGAAGACCTTCACATCTGGTTTTCCAGTTACAATTCAATATGAGAAGCACATTAATATCAATAGCTTTTTCAGGTATATAATGATGAACAATGGTTGATTTTTTAGATTGCACCTTTTAATATGGTAGGTTTTCTCTTTTATACATCTAAAATTATACTTTAGAGTGGCATATTGGCAGGTGGTGTAATACTATAAGTACTGCCAAACATTTTGCATTTACATACTTGCTTAAAATCCCAGTGATAGGTAAACGGATTTTTTCCTATTTCTATCAACATGCGTATAAACCAAACTGCTATGGCTCTAGTTATTGCTAAAAGAGATGCTGGTGATAACGCCGATATCGAAGCCGAGTTTGAAGAATCGATGGAAGAAATCGAGTCTATGAAAAAAAAATGTAAGGCTTTAGAGTATGGGACTCATACAACAGGACTCATTACCAACCTTATTGGTGATATTCCGGACATACCCTTGGTTACGGATACAGTACAAGTAATTGGTTCAGGAGTAGCTGCGGTAGCTCATGTAGCTGAATTTGGAATGAATATTGCCTCAACTGCAATGGAATGTGACGATTGGAATTTTGAGGAAGTAAAAGCGATTATGGAAAAAAGGTTTAGTGAAACGGATCGAAAACTTGATAAGATGATTGAGGCTATGGAAAAAGTAACAGAAATGGCAACCAAAACTTTTGATAGCGTTGAAAAAACTAGAGCAGAGATGAACTGGGGATTTAAAAAAGTACTAGCCTCGTTGAAAAATCTCGAAATGCCAGCGATTCTCAGTAAAATTTACACATTTACTCGGTATTTTGAAGAAAAGAGAAGTGAAATAAGCACACTTCCAATAAACCAATTTGTTTTCCGGTTGAAAGAAAAAGGTGGCATTCTCGACTACTTGAAAAAGGTGAGAATGCCAGAAGGATTGCATTCTGACTTGTTTGAACTTATGGATAAGAATAATAACTACGCTATTCCTGAAAATGCTGAAGACTCTAAAGCCTTTCAAGCATTATATGCCTTATTTTATGGAACACAAATTTATGCATCGGTTATGTTCTTCTTACTGAAACAGCATTCTTACCTTGCCGACTACTACTATCAAAGAGGTCAAGATAAAGAGTTTAATAATGAATTTGATACCTTAATAACTACGTTCAGTGAGTTTAAGACGTCACTTACTGGAAATAAAGGTCTAATTAATGAAGTCGTTAAGACACTAGACGAAGTAAAAGACAAACATTTTATTAAAAATGTTAAGAATAAACTTTATAAAGACATATCTAAGAGAGCAGAGGCTTTGAAAGACCTCAAAAACAGAATAACTAAAATGGTATTAAATGTAATACAAGATACACCAGAGCCTGTACTTGATATCGACTTTATTGAGCCTAATATTCAATCAAATTATGGTGATTGGGATGATATGACTAAAGTAAAGTACGCAGTGCAGCTAAGAGCAGATGGGGTATACTCCAAATTAAGTGATTGGACTGAACCATTAAAGGTGGAGGGAAAAGCAAATCCAACTCTCCAAGTACCCCGAGATGAAAAAGGAAGAGAGAGGCTTATATTTCGAAAATTCAATGAAGAAAAGCCTCAGTTAGTAGCAATTTTGAGAAAATCCCAAGGGGAATTTCGAGATGTTAATCGGGATATTTATAACGCCGCTAGAAGCAAAGACCAAACTAAACCGATTGAATATATCCCTAAATTACTTGAAGTAGGAGGCGATATCGCTGCAACTTTCGAAATGAAAAGAAGCTCCATGCATGCTGCAGCTGAAAGTGGAAACGTAAAAATTGCAATGCGGTTTCTTTTAGACGAAGCAGAAGAATTAATCAACGGAAAAGATGAGAAAGGATATACACCAATGCATATAGCAGCGAGTACTAAAAACGCTGGATTCGTAAAGTTTTTACTTATCCATAATGCAGACGTAAATGCCCAAACTACTTCAGAAAAATTAACAGCACTACATATAGCAGCTAAAAGTGGCTATCCTATTACTGTTAAAAACTTGCTTGCTAGCGATAAAATCGAAATAAATAAACCTGAAAAGTCAGGGTACACACCTTTACATTACGCTGTACGTGGCACCGCAAAAACAATCAAAATGATACTTGCTGATGAAAAAGTCTTAGTAAATGCTAAATCAGACTTTGGCCTGACTCCTTTTCACTTGGCTGTTATGAAAGGTGATCGAGAAATCTGTGATGCTTTGTTAAGCAGTGGTAAAGTAGAAGTCAATGCTGGAAACAGAGATTACATGACGCCACTTCATTTTGCAGCGATGGCAGGAAATGTAAACATGATTAAGTACCTTCTTTCAGGAAAAAAGAAAGTCGAGGAGGTAAATGTCAACGCTATAACGTCAGATAATAATTGGACTCCTCTTTATTTCGCAATTTATTTTAAACAAGAAGAAGCTGCCCTTGAATTACTGAAAAGCGATAAAATTAAGATTAATATAACTTCCAAAGAAAAGTACACTCCTCTACATCTTTCCGTTGCAACTGGGCAAGTTAAAGTATTTGTTGAATTACTGGAAAAAGATCCTAATCTCGAATCATTAACAAAAGAAAGGTTCACTGCTCTTCATCTTGCAGCTTTACGACCAGAAACAGAATTTACTGAAAAGTTGCTGAATAAAAATGCAAATATAAATGCTATAGCAGATGACGGTTCTACTCCTTTACATTTAGCATCAAAATTTGATCAGAAAGACCAAATACTAGCTTTAATAAATAATGGAGCAAATATGAAACTGTTTGATAACAAGAAATTTTTACCATTGCAATATTCTATTCAAAATATGAATTTGGACGTCATGAAAGCAGCCGCAGAAAAAGATCCAAGTATTATTGATCCTGATACCATTGAGGGCAAAACAATTGTGCAGTATTGCCTGGAATATGTTTTTTCAGGCATTCATCATTACTACAAGAATAAAGACTCCGTAGAATATCAAAAATACAAAGATCTTCAGCCATTAGAAATATTTGAGAAGGAAGGATATTATGATGTTATTAAGTTTGCGCAAAATGTTAAATTGCCAGAGGATGAAATCAGACGAAATGGAACAATTGCTTTCCTTGACATAATGGCGCGTGGTTGCATTGAAAAAGAAAACGATCCAAGTGAAAAGCAATGCAGCTTTGTTGACGTCCGTATTCGTTCTCGACGCGACATTGGGAGCAACAACTCTGAAGACCATCCGAATTCAATAAAACTACATCCGATAAATTCGATCCGAAAATCCATTAGTACCAACTGGAACGTAAGCAGTCCGGCGTTGCTTGCAATGAATTCAAACGAAGGCAGTAAATCTTTTTTAAACGGTAAAGATTCATTGTTGCGAAGTATTGATTCAAGTGGTATGTTGCTGTTAATGGATGTGCTTGTTAGAAAACTTACAAACGTAAAGTATAATACGAGTTTTAACAAGCCGGTGTCCAGCTTAAAATCTCAAGCAGCTGCATTGAATATTGTTGAAAAATTTATTGATTTTGTAGATTCTGTTAGTGATGTACCAGCGGAAGAGTTAATGGATCTCGCTAAATTGCACTCAGATGTATACAAATCTATAGAAGGGGGAAACAGCATCAAGATATTTGATCTTTTGTGTGAGCATTTAAGAAGTATTGTAGATTCGGGGCAAGTTATAGCTTTCTTATCAAGTATCAGAACCAACAAAGAAGACTCAGATGCCCACACGCAAGGAAATTACGTTGATGCTATAGCGCAGTATTGCTTATCTGAAGTTAATAAGAGTAATGCAACCTAGTTTCTGACTTTAACTTCTTTTTTAGTTAATGGTAATGCGTTTTATTTAAACCAGAATCTTTGCACTTTTCTATGCCCTATCTATATTTAAAATGCATAATAATGTTTCTGTTTTCACGACTGCAATATTTGTTACAAGTGTAATAATATTTAAGTTCATTTAATTGCACTTAGTTTTTGATTTTTATCTTGATGTCATATATTTATTTCACTTATTTAAAGCGAAATAAGAACTTTTGTATTACAATTATTTACTACTCTCTTCTATGCCTCAATTTAAATATTTAAATAAATAAATATTCAAGTAAATAAATATTCAGATAATTTATTAATGCAATATGTTTAATACTAATGAGCGAAATGTAGTCTAGTTTTTGTCTAATTAAAACTACTTTATTTTTATAATGGGAAAGAGATTTTTTTCTTAAAACTATTTGCTACTGATCTTAATACTTAAATTTTCAAAATATCCATAAAAATATCTTAAATTTTTTGATTAAGAAAAATTAATTTAGTTTTTAAAAATTTAATTTTTGGTGATTCATTACATAATAAATAGAACAATTTCGAAAAAGTTATTAATTTAACATCAGTTAATATAAAATTTTCTTCATAGCTATAAATGTAATAGTTGTTAACACTTTCTATGAGAGTGGTTTAAAAACTTCATTATAAATAATTTGTCTATTATTTATTTTTGTTTATTATTTATTTTCTGTCTCTTATATTTAATTTCCCATTTTTTGATTAAAAAAAATATCATTTTTTTTTACATTTAATTTTTGAAACATATGATTAATAATCACTTATTTTGCATAACTAGGTTAAAAATCTTTAGAAACAATTTTAAAATATCAATATCCAATGACATGCATTGAAATTATTGTCACATATATAAAATAACACGAATTGTAACCATTGATACACATTATTATTTTGAAAGAGAGTGATTTTTTTCATATAATTATTTACTACTGTCCTCAATTTTTAAATCTTTATAAAAATCTATCAAAATGATTTAAATTTATTTATTAAAACAGGTTTAATTTTTGGTGTTGCATTACCATTAAACATACATAAAATTTTTAAAAAATATATGTATTTCGTAGCAGTTAATATAAACATTTTCCTCATATATATATATAAATTGAATCATTTGTCAATACTCTCCTCTAATATTAGCTATATATGAAGATTATATAGTATATTATCTATTATATAGATTATATAGATTATATAGTAGAGATTATATAGATATAAATAGTGTATGGTAAGCTTGATATGAAGTCTTCTAATACAGACATTCTTTTCAGTTATGTAAAACAGACTAAAAATAAAAATCTCAATTTGAATTCAAGCACTGAAATATTTGAATGTTGCCGAAAGAATTTACAATGATACTCTCCTGTTTGAACATGTACTGTACAACTTGTTGCAAACTTCCTTGTTTCAATGCTAAATAGTTACAAACTTTCTAGTTTTATTGCTTTAATAATTTTTTATGCTTTATTAATTTAATATAAGACACAGATCTAAGCAAATTGCAATGTTTTCTCTAAGAGCGGATCTCCCTGCCAGCCCTTTATCCCTTTAAATGCGCCTTCTTTGCCCTTTTTGTAAAAATAAGCCACCATCTCGTAACTATGCCTTTTTATACATATTGCATAATTGTTTCATTACGGGCAGGGTTCATTATAAGAGGGTATAAGAGGGTAATTTACAAATTGTTGAGGATCAAATTCAGTTATAACATTATGATACACATTTTGATAAATTTTTACAGCGTTAAGTGAGTGCCCTTACAAAACTCTAAGTGCCTTCTTCTGTGATGAAGCTCTCTGCCCTTTTTTTATTCCTAGGAAGAACTCTGCAAATTGCACTTTTGTTTTTTTAATGAGTGATGTTATTGAGAGAAAAAAATTATAATGGTACTTAATATACTTAATATAATAAATTTTGCATAGATTGCTGAAGATTGCTCTTGATCAGTTTATAGAACTGTTACTGAATATACCATTACATCATTATTTATTGTGTTTCCAAAGTCATTTGAAAAACTGACTTTATAGATTGCTCTTGATTGAATGATTTGATAGATTGCTCTTGATCAGTTTATAGAACTGTTATTGAATATACAATTACACCATTATTTATTGTGTTTTAAGTCATTTGAAAAATTTTTAGTTTTCGTTTTAAAAATCATATACACGCTTAGCATAAGTTTTAAGAAGAGAAATATGCAGTGAGAAAAAAAGTATTATCAAAATTAACAGATTATGGCACAATTAACCATGTTTTTGGTACTATCGGAACACCAAAAAGTTTGGTAATTTTTACCAGAGCACCTTGGTATATAATAATAAAACATGGTTTTATAATATGTCATAAAATTTGATAAATGTGGTAACATTTGGTAATTTTATTAGGATACCTTAAAGCATGTCATAAAAACTATTTATTCGATTCAATTTACTTTTCAGTTTTGTTTTCTTTACTAAATGTGCAGTAATGAAATCTATAATTTTAAAACAAGAATTTCCGGTAAACCGTTACCATGCGAATAGAAAATTTTCAAAATGAATGATTTAAAAATAACAAGTTTTACCAATAATTATTTTTGTTTCAGTCAGAATTATGATTACTTACAGTACGGTAATTTTACTAGAATTTTATTCTGACATAAAAGATAATTGCTTAAAAAATCATTAAAATATCTTAAAATCAATAACTATCTATATTTTTAAAATAATAATAGCCTTATCAGATCATATCTGTATAAGAATTAAAAATTTAAAAAAAATATCTAAATAAAAATGAGCAAATGTTGAACAGTAAAAACCATTGAAAAATAAACTAGAAAAGTTTTCTTAAGAAATGGACGCACTGGTATAGCGCTCTAAGATAAGGAAAGACTTTTTTCCAATGTAACAAGCTCGTTCCAGTTTTTGCTTCTGACAAGTTTTTTAATGACGGAAATCATTAAGAAGTTTCAAAAAGGGTAAAGAACCTCTCAAAGAACATTGCTACTGAATCTTGACAGAAATGGAATGGATAAAAAATGTTACCGAAAAATGTTTCTTAAGATCTTATCGTAAGTTCTAAGATTTAAAACTCAGAAAAATCTGTTAAAAATACGTTTAGGCTATGTATAAAAAAGAGCAGACTTTAAAAACAAAGCGTTAAAGACTTTTAAAGCAAGATAAATATGTTTTAATACCTATGTTTAGCGTTTAAATTAAAATTCACGTAGTTTTAGAAGTGGGGTTGAATGTTTAAATTAGGAATGATGTTATTGATCATGATAATAGCACATTTGTCTAAAAATGAATGCTGTTAAAACCAGCTTTCAAATTTTCGCATTTAGCTCATTTTATTTCTACACTGTAAAAAATTCGTTCACAAATTACGCTATAAAATATCTGCAATTTAGAATCCATAAAATTCATTATTAAAGGATTATATTTCACCGAAATTTTCATAGTAATATCTATTTAATTAGGGTGATTTTGAGATTTTACAGTAATTATTACCGTAAAAATTACGGTGTATCAGATTTACCGTAATTTACCATGATTTGATCCCAAATTTCTGACAGTGTACCTAGTTGACTACCAGCTCATCGTATGGGATAAAAACATCAAGAATTAACTAATCAATATTAATCAACACAACGAAATCGCGCTCAAAACTGAAAGTCATATATCAGTTAAAAACTTCCAATTTCTTTTTTTATTATTATTTGTTGCCCTTCCCTACAGTTTCTCGTTATTAGATGATCAAGAATATTAAATTATTAGAATTTCAACTCATCAAAATAGAGATTAAATGCACTGAGTACCACTTAATATCAAGTATCAAGCATTTCGTTAGTAAATTTGAACTTTAGTAAGTAACTTAATTTTTCATTGCAATTGGATACCTAAAAGTGACTTCGTCATAGGTAAATCGCAGCCCTTGTCGATTCAGAAGCCTATCAAGTTAGACACACGCGTGACGTCACTTGCAGGTATTCAATTAAATTTTACTTAAATCATACGGTTAGGCATGATTATTTCATTTCTTATCGAATTTCAAATACCCATTATCGTTGTTTTTTTTATTATTATTTAGGTTCATAGAAACACGTTTCAAGATCGATTTTTTGAAAATAACAATCACGTGGTTCATGATTTTATTTTTTTCAAACTAATGGAATACCTGCAAGTGACGTAGTGTGGGTATCTCAACCCTCATTGGTTGTTGAATCGTGACATTTGTTTACGTTAGCATCTGTTCATTCCATTCTATTTTGAGTAAGCCAAGCCCACCAAGGATCAATTCTCTTAAGTGACACATTCTAAATTCTTTCATTAAGATTCTTTCTCATAGGTTTCAATTATTTCGCTATATATTTGCGCAGAGACTAAACACAAACAATGGCATATGGCACGACGCCATATGGAACCTAAACAAACTAACTAGGCATCGAAGTTGACAGGTACACAAAATAAAAATATATATCACGGTTGCAATAAAATACATAAACAAATAATAAATCTAAGTTAAGTGAACGAAATAGACAAGAAAGAATTATATTTCAGCTAGCTTGATGTGCATTACGGCTCTGTATTTGATTAACTTATCGTGAATTAAAATTCTAACTTGCGTAGAACAACTCAACTCAACTTTAACATGCCATTTTACTGATAAAGATTAACAATTAAGTTACTGATCAAATTCAGTCTTATCCTGAGCAAATAGAAACATTTGAAAAAAAGTAACAGAGAAGGACGGGCAACTTCGTTTTCAATTCAACACAGTTATACACCGAAGAGCCATTACATTATGACCACCCTCCATCTATAACAATGGGCTCGCCCAGGTTTTCATGGTTTCTCGCCCAGAAACAATGTTTTAATGGGGCACATTAGGACCCACAATCCTCAGAGAACAATCCCTGACGTCTGTAAGCTACTTGAACATCGTTCACCCAGTCACGGCAACAGTTTTTCCTGCGGGGGATGGTGTTTACCAACAGGATAATGCATCCTGTCATAAGGGTCGAATCGTCGAGGAACACTCCAGTCACTTTCAAGTCAAGTCTTGGCCCCCAAATTCACCTGACCTTAATCCAATAGAGCATTTGAGGTCCTACTTGGAAAACCAAATTCGTGCTGCAACGCTACCCCCTCACAATGTGAGGATATTGCAGGACCAGTTGTTGAGCTTGGTACCAGATACCTCAGACTACCTATCAGCACCTTGTGGAATCAATGCCACTTTGGGTGCTAGCAGTTTTGAGGGCTAAAGTTGGTCCTACATGTTATTAGCAGAGTGGTCATAATAGCTCTTCGGTGTAAAATAGCAAGCATTATTGATGTTACCGTTTTATAATTATAAAGAAAAGGCGCCTGCAGTTTATTTTGTTTCAATATCTATTAGAAAAATTCACTTTTTAAGCATACATAGCGAACAGAGAAATTGTAATTTTTAAGCGAACTTAAGTAACAAAGGTTAAAATAGCCGCCAGTAACGTAAAGAAGGCTCTAGCAACCTCTGTCCGAATTTCAGAAATCTGGCAGAAATTCTGGAATTACAAGAGAGACACGCAGACAAAATCTTTTTCTCATTACTATAAATCAGTATTTAAAAGCAAAAAGAAACTAAGCATTCTTAGGAGTAGGGTACTTAATTTAATGATTAAATTAAATATAACATCAAAAATGATCACAGACAATTGAGCTTTTAGATTTATTTTTTAAATTTAAAGTTTCTGATATGATTTAAGCATTTTAAAGTAAGCATCCACCTAAACAATATTTTGAATATATGATTCTATAATTCCCATGTCATTAAAATAATTTCAAAAAACTTTTAATCTGCTATATATCTGTGCATAAAATTTAACATAATAAAACTTGTATTACGAATTGTAGTTCAGTAATTTTAAATGACGTAATATTTGATAAATAATTTTAAAATAAACTTAAACTTAACAAAAACTTAAGCATAATCATAAACATTTCATTAAACATAAGGGACAATAAACTTAAGAAAAAAACCATAACGACCTCAAAAAGATTGATAATGAGTATTTCTAGCAATTAATTTCATTTGAAATGGATAACTGTGATTAGGTTTGATTTATCACTAGTAATGGCAATAATATTAATAATAATAAGAGTATTGTTGTACAAAATCGCTAATGCTTAGAGAAATATTTTGAACAAGCAAATTCCAGAAAAATCAAAATTGATTTTTTTTTTTTAATTGAGCAATTATTCTTGAGAATATTTGTTGACCACTGTGTTTTTGAGAGTTGTTTTAAAGTTTACTTCAAGCTAATAACTTTACCAATTTTGGCACAAAGCCGTGGCAATCAGCCAGTTTAAAATAAGTTACTGAAAAATCTATAAAGTTATATTTCATTATTTTCTTTCATCTACACGATACGGATGTCACATTTCTTTTATAAAAGGTTGTCATTCTATCGCAAACAGAAAACAATAACTGAGTCAGCGAGTTTTATTGCTTTAAAATGTCTTCATTTTTTTTCAGAGAAATATTTTAATGGAATAAAAGGTTTGGATACAGATAAGGAAAATAAAAGTTTTGGTAATTGAAGGTTATTAAGGAAGATTATTGAGAATTATTGTCGGATGTTAAGAATTATTTTCTTTTGTAAAATGCGAACAAGAAAGGCTGACTCTTTAAGGAAATTGATAACGCTTTTTCGTATTTATTTAACCTTTAAAAGACTGCTGGTTGCTCAGCCGTACAAGCCTCCCTGTAGTGTAAAATAATATCTTACATTTTTATTTAATAACTGTCGTTGAACAGCCGACCCAATTTCATTGGTTTACGACTATTAATGTTCACCTCCGTAGCCTTGTAATTTTGAACCCAATCCAGAAGACAAGGGAACTCCTGGATCAAGTATTGGGAGAAATTTTGCCTTCGTGGAGGACTTTTTGATGGAGCTAACCCGAATTTGCGTTACATGGAGAGGAAGACCACTAGAACCACCCACAGTTAGCCTGACGGCAAGGGGACTTGAACCCATGATCCGTCTACCACTGAGGATATTTCAAGTCAGCACTGTGGTTGGTGCAAGCCGGATGCGGAATTTGTATCGACTGGGATTCGAACCCGGTTCGCCTCATTGGAAGGCGAACGCTCTATCCCCTGCTCCATCGTGGCTGTATGATAATATTTATAATAAACATCTTAAATAAAAGTTTTTAAAAAATTTATTTTAAATAAAAATTCAGAGTTTAAAACTTGAGGTGAGATCGCCCATGAGTCGTTTCCAAGCAATAAAGAAAAATTCGCCTCTCTTGTACATTCGTACAATGCATGTCGAGTAAACCATATAGCTCATTTCCCTGTATAATCCCTGCATATTTTTTTTTAAAAAAAGCCTTTTAAATTAGTCTTTTTTGATAAAATATTAAAACTCAACAGTTGTCACTTTCTTAAACACGCATTTCGAGTTACGTTCAAAATAAAAATCTCACAGACGAATGACAAGTTTCATACTGTCAAAATCAAACATAACGCCCTCATATTAACTTTTTCAAAAACAATGCAGTAGCAAGGACAACTGAAGAAAACAAAAGTTACATCATTATTATATTATCAAACATAGCCTTCATACAAACTTTTTCGAACAATGCAGTTGCAAAAATAACTGAAGGAAATTTAGAACTATTACTTTGCTAAACAATAATGCAAAACGTTCGCACAGATTTCTAGAATAAAGCAATAGCTAAAGTCGCTGAAGAATATGAAATACGAGTATTACTTTGCCATACTCCTTCATGAAACCTTTATGCAGATTTTTTTAGCACAATGCAGTAGCGAGGATAACTTAAGGAAATTCAAAACTATTACATTGCCAAACAATCATGTAAAACATCCACACATATTTTTAGAACAAATCGATAGTGGAATAACCGAGAATATAAAATATTACTTCATGCTCCTGCATAAAATCTTCATATAGGATTTTTTAGAACAATGCAGTAGTGAGAATAACTGAAGGAAATTCAAAACTATTACAGTGTCAAACAATCATGCTAAACATTCACTCATATTTTTAGAACAATGCAGTAACGAGAATAACTGTAGGAAAATCAAAACTCTTGCATTGTCAAACAATCTTGTAAAACATTCACACATATTTTTAGAGCAAAGCGATAGCTGGAATAACCGAGAATATAAAATATTACTTCATGCTCCTATACAAAATCTTCATACCAATTTTTTTAGAACAATGCAGTAGCGAGGATAACTTAAGGAAATTCAAAACTATTACCTTGTCAAACAATCTTGTAAAACATTCGCACATATTTTTAGAACAAATCAATACTGGAATAACCGAGAATATAAAATATTACTTCATGCTCCTACATAAAATCTTCATATAGAATTTTTTAGAACAATGCAGTAGCGAGAATAACTGATGAAAATTCAAAACTATTACCTTGTCAAACAATCGTGTAAAATATTTACACGGATTTTTGCAACAAAACAATGTCCAGAACAGCTGAAGAATAAAAAACATCACTTTGCCTCTTGCTCTTACATAAAATCCTCACTTAGAATCTTTTAGAACAATACAGTAGAAAGAATAATCGAAGGAAATTGAAGAATATGAAATATTACTTCAAGCTTCTACAAAAAATCTTCATATAGAATCTTTTGGAACAATGCAGTAGCGAGAATAACTGATGAAAATTCAAAACAATTACCTTATCAAACATTCGTGTAAAATATTTATGCGAATTTTTGCAACAAAACAATGCCTAGAACAGCTTAAGAATAAAAAACATCACTTTGCCTTGCACTTACATGAAATCTTCACTTAGATTCTTTTGGAACGATACAGTAGCAAGAATAATAGAAGGAAATTCAAAACTAGTATATTATCAAACTTTTTCATAAAGCCTTCATGCAGTCTTTCTTAGAATAATACCCCAGCTAGAATAATAATAAAAAAATAAACTATTCCATTGCCACACTCTCTCATAAAGCCTCTATACAGCCTTATAACAATGCAATTGCAAGAATAGCAGAAGAAACTATAAACTATTATATTGTCAAACTCTAAAATGAAGTCCTCCTACAAGCTTTTTTAGAGCTATGCACGAGCGAATATGACGAAAGAAAATAAAAACTATTGCATAATTTAAACCCCTATTTTACTTCATTAACTAACAACTCAACTCAACATGCATCTAGATAAATGCTTTACATTTATAAAACTTAGTTGCCAATATTTTATACTAAAAGTACACAAAACCATTACTTTAACTTCATTATGCGATGCGTAAACAACTAATCATTTTAACACGAACCACATTTCCAAGCTCAGACAACCAGAAAATAAGTTAACAATCTCTTTTAACTAAACAAACAAAGACGAGAACAGAAAATGCTCGGCTTTGCACTTAATTTACTGTCAATCCAACTAACTTTCCGTTCCTAATATTATTACTAAATCATATTCAAATTTACTCCCAATTTTCCAGTAAGCTGATTTTGAAAACAACTAGACTTGTTGAATTAATAATGCAAGAAGAGAACTTTAATGTTTTAAACTCATTTGTTCGGCTGCTTAATAATTATTATTTGAATAAACACTTTAATTTATGTATAATTATTTATAATTCATGTGTAGCAAAGTGAATTAAAATGGTTCAGGTAAAACAATTTCATTTATTTTTCTTAGAATATTTATAATTATTGCATTGCAGATATTTATAATTATTGTATTGCAGAATATTTTAAATTATTTGCAAGAAAATGTTATCTAAATTGCAACTTATAAAATACTTTATAAATAAATGTATCTTTTCTTTCGTAATTCAAATAATTCAGGAGCCTATAGAAAACTTAAAGTTTAATTTGTTTAGAGGAAAATGACAAAATTACAACTTATAAAATACATTGAAAGTAAATGTATGTTCTCTTTTATAATTCAATTAATTCAGTAGCCTATAGTTCATATTGCTGAGCAGCAATATTTTACTTTACTATTGTTCATATAGTTCATATAGTTTGCTATATCTCCTTTAGTATACTATAGTTTGCATAGTTCATAGTTTATATAGTTTTACTACAGTTCTTTGATACTGACTAATTCAGAATTTTAATGATATTTATTAAATATATAAGATCAAACAAACTGACAATGTTTAAAGTCAATAAGAATTGTTATTTACTTTCTTTCCTTACACGGAGAAAAAAATTCTTGTAAAGTTTCATTATTATATGGTAATAACATTTCTAATATAAAAAAATGCGGCATTTAAACCATTCATTTGATAATTTTTTCGTTCATATGGTAAAGATTTAACAGAAATTCTAGTTTTCAAAATCATAGTTCTTTTGGCAACACATTTAGTAAAAATTACAAATCTTAAGAGTAATTTTAATCAAATAAATGGTTTGTATGTTCGAAAGGACCGTGCAAAATTACCAATTTTTACCACATTTATCAAATTTTATCACATATTGTAAAACCATATTTTATTGTTAATTTTACCAAAATCCTTACGCTTCAATAAAAATTGCAGAGTTTTCTGATGCTTCGTTAGAGACAGAAATAAGGTAAATTGGGTCATATTCTTGTAGTTTTTACCATACTTATTTTCTTCTGTGTTTAAAAGTAAATATTTTAACATATATGAGAAATAATAATTTTTGCATGAGTTAAAAAACAACTTAGACATATCTACTGCTCATACACATTTAATGATTATAGTCCAACCAAACTTTCAATTAAAAATTAAGAAGAAAACTACATAGTACTACAACTATAATAAATATGCAAAAAGAATTTCAAACTGGCAAGTTTTGGCCTTAATGCATGCAGTAAACTTCTCAAAAAAATTTTTGCTTTGAACCTTATTCACATACATATTTTGTCACATTTCCAAGCATAATATGTCCCATTAGTTAAACATGAGGCATAGACTATGACTCTGAGGCATACCAAAAACTAAACATACCAAAACTCACATTCATGATGGAACGAAAAATCTATTAGACATAAGTCTGATGAACATGGGGGTCACGCGTTTGTAGTAAAAGTCAGGTAAATATGTATTGCATTATAATGAATGCCTTTAATTCTATATGCTACGGAAGCATAATAGATAAATCTCGCATTTTAATATCTGTCTGTGTGTTTACATTTGACATTTACACTTAACATTTGGTAACTGATGAAATGGATTTACACTTAACATTTGGTAACTGATAAAAATATTTGGTTTCAAACTTTGGCCAAATTTTTTCTAGTCATTTTGTAATAAATTGCTGTCAAGCACTTTTTTTATGTATTTTTAATATTATCGATAAATTTATTAATATTAAGATAACAGGTTCCTGCAATTTGAAATCATTGATTAAATATGAACTAAATTTAATTTGAGTGTGAATATTCATTTGAGTGTGAATTTGTGTGATTTGGAGCTGTAATTTTTGAAACTACAAATACTAGATCATGAGTTTTGAAGGCAAACATGGTTTCCCCAACAACCGAAATAAAAATTCTAAATTAACTATATTTATTTGGTATTAATTACATTGCAAAAAGTAAAAATGGTGTAAAATTGATATATTTATAAATCACTATCAATTACACTAGGGAGCAAACTTTTTTCTGCATTTATATAAATACATAATTCGTATCTTACCTAATTCGAGAGTGAGGATTTCAAACATGAAATTAATTTTGCTTCTAAAGCTACAGATTTTTTTAAATAAAATTTTTAGTCTATTTTTTGTCAAAAAGTGCAAGTCCGAAAACGTAATGTATAACAATGATTGACTATACATTACGTTTTTGGACTTGCACATTTGAGATTAATGTTGCGACGACGAACTTTTAGGAGAGTTAGGGCACATCATTATTAGTATTGAGTCTGAATAGAAACCCTTTGCCCAAAAAAGTCGTCGTACATCTCAAGCGGAGCTTTCATATCCTTTCCTGTTCGAAACATACCAATAAAAAGTTCATGACACGAAAGCATCCCTAGCGGCGTATGACGATATTTCGTGGCATGCAATTCTAGTCCTATTGCTGTGCCCTAAGCCCCCTAGAAGTTTCACAACATTTACAACACTCCACGTTATAGATAACGTTTTAAAACACGCACATTTCGTCAAAAAATAGACTAAAAATGCCATTTTAAAATAAAATCTGTCCTTGGAGAGAAAACCCGTTTTCAGATTTGAAATCAGCTTTACGAAAGTATTTAAAATCTGTCAAAATATTTCATGCAATCGAAATCAAAAAAAAAATTGTTCCCCTGCGTTTTCTATTAGTGTTAAAGGCTATATTACAGCCTTTATTTTACCCACTAAATATAAATAGTTAATTTGAATTGAATTAGCTGTTTATATTTAGGGAGATTTCAGACCTGAAATTTTTTTAAATTATAATCAACAGATCAAGTGTCTTAAGGTAAAAAAAATTTATGTGTTTCATTTTTTTTATTTGTTTCCCAAATAGTTAAAATAAAATCATAAATTAACTTTTTACTTAATTACAAAAAAACTCGATGCTCTGTAAAAGTTCCACACTGAATACCGGCACTTCTGGATCCGTTAAATGCATTTTACCATAAAATATTATACCTTAATTTTTAAAGAAATATTTATTTAATTAGAGTGATTCAGTGCTTTTACGGTAATTAATACTGTTAAAATTAGGATATATCAAATTATTTACTCCGTAACATGTTCCGATTAAAATGGATTTTATGGAAAAATAAAAGTATCAGCATCCTGATACTTTTCATCGTAATTTGAAAGAGAATTTTTTGCAAAGCACTTTTTTAAGTTTTAAAAATATTTTGCATTCTCTGTACTCTAGCATTCTGTTTCAAATCCTGAAATATTTCAAGAAATAGTTTCCCGACATTTAGAAAATTTTTGTTAAGAGAAATATTCTGAGAACTCTTTTCATGGAATACTTTTTTAGAACAAATATTTTATTTGAAACTGCATTAGTTAAGTGCAATGCAGTGTTTGTCTTGATGGAATAAATCGGAAATGTGTATTTTTAGACTGAAAAAAGTGAGATTAATCTTCTTCTACATTTCTTTTAAAATAAAGTTTTTAAGTGCAAAATATATTTTCTTGAGAAACTGCATTAGTGTTTAAATTAATTAAAACTATTGCAAATAAATAACTTTTAAAAAAAATTATTGTATCAACAGCATTTCTAAGTTAATTATTTATTTTGTTTGTTAAAGAAGGTAAAAATATTTGAGAAAAAGCATATTTTGCAATTTTTGTTATTCTTANATATAAATATATATATATATATCAAAATAAATAAATACAAAAAGGGCAAAAAGGGAAAAAAAGAAGAAAATGAAGATTTATTTTCTGCGCATAAGCTGCAATTAAACAGAACTCATAAAGTAAGTTCAAAATGTGGAGAAAACATGGAAAAAATTACAGAACAATTAAAAAAAGGGGGGAAGAAAAATAATAATATAAATAAAGCTAATAAGAAACCGGGGGAAAAAATCCGAAGAAGAGAGCAAACGATATAATCTTTTCATCAGCTCACACGATTATATCAGCAAAAAGGAGTGCTTTCTAATATTGTATCAATATAGCCAAAGTAAAATATATCAATACAATAGTGTAAGGAGCACTCAAAAAAAAAATTTACAAAAAATTTGTAACAAATAAAATAGAACACATTAAGTAAAAATATCACGTAATGGAATATATTTTTTACTAGGCGCTAAATTTTTATAACTGTTTAAATCCATCAAAATAGGCTCATAGAGCAACGTCCAAAACACACGCAACGTCCCAAAGACACGAAATAAGAAAAAAGAATTAAAAACGAAACCTGAAGGAAAACGAATGTAAGTTAATAGTAGATAATATTAAGCACTAAGGCTAAATTTAAGTTTGGGGGACCAACAATAAATTACAAACGGAAAATAGTGTTTTTTAATACCCTATGCCAAAAAATGCATCAATAAATTTGTAACTTTTAACAATTATTTTGGTTAATACATGCAATAAATAGACGAAATTTCGTAAACCTAGCTTGAATATTTTTGGATATAAGGACATTCTTATTTTTAAAAAAAAATTGCGTATTTTTTCGCCATAATTTTAAAATTATTCAATAAAATTAAATAGTAAAACTTTTGAAGCAACTTAGAATTAATTAGAAATTGAGAACAATTTGAAATTTGAGAACAATTTGTTTTAAATTGCGCAAGATATAAGTAATTAAAGTAGTTCATTTATACTGCACATATGCGGGTAAAATTTAGATTTTTTTTTCGCTTAATTTCGTAAAGAATCGTGTTTGAAAACTAATAAAAAAACGACCGATTTAGATACCTCAAAAATTTAAAAAGTTTCAAGCAATCTTCTTAGTGCATGTTTTATCTGAAAACTCAAAATGATAAGGGATTTTCCACAAAATTTCATTTTGCACAAGATTATTAAACAAGATTTATCAAAAGTGACACCGACATTGTTGGGGGTCATCCCAAAGTATCTTTTCTTTCGCCGCTTTATTTTCCTTATACAATCATATTTCGGTGTATGTTTATTGTAAGATATTACCATTTAATATTTAATTTTTTCTCATAATACAAAATATTATTGGCGAAAAATATTATTTGTTCAAATGTTAGAGCAAAACTTCTGTAATTAAGTTTAAATTGCTCTAAAAACTTTATTTAGTTTTATCGAATATTTTGAAAGTAATAGCGAAGCAATCTACAAATTTAGTTTTTTTTTTCAATAAAAATAATTTAGTTTTTCATAAAATTGCTCTTAGTTTCTGTAAAGAAATATCCATATCTCCATAAATATTTAATCTAAGCTTATGAAATTTTTTTTCAATTATTGAATATAATAATCAAAATAATTGTTACAATTTACCAAGTCTTATTGCCACATTTTTAGCATATGGTGATCAAAAACAATATTTTTCGTTTGTAACTTATTGTTGGTCCCTCAAAACTTCTAAAAGCTTTAAACTTTATTGATCTGAATCAGAAGTTTCATGATCTTACACTTCTGAATTAATAAAATGATTCCCTAATTATTTCTTAAGAAATGTTTAAAAATGTATCAACATAGTGTTTCCATTATTTTGTCCTCTTTTTTTATGCAGATGGGACACCGGTGTCTCTTTTGTATATTTTTTTAACGCTCTAATTGCAAGCAAAAATATTTTTTGGTATTTTTTAATTATAAAAAGCCATTTAGTAGTTACAAAAAAAAACGCTGGATTATCGGAATTATATTTGTTCTGAAATATAAAATCCAAAAAAATTGTTTGATTTTTTTTCTGTTTGATATTCAGAAAAATTATCAATAATTTACTTTAAAAGTAAATAAAAAAAAATTTCAAGAACGAATAATTGTCGAATTGTCGTTTCAAAGACGAATAATATCACTGGCTCTAGAACTAAACCTTTTTTCCGATGTGCAGTGTAGATTGTACTGATTATATATTACTAATAGCACGCTCTTACAAAAATAAATGTTCGTTTAGTCTTATTATCTATATGTTTGACAGTCAAGATAATCTGGTTTGTCCTCTTGTTTGTCCAACGCATTTCAGAATGCGCTCATGAGAAGCGGAATGAGTACTTCATTTTTTTACAAATTGGGAAACTTCTTCTTGTCTTTGAATGAGAAGCACTTAAGATGACCCCTTGCAAACCTGGCTAGAGCGGTCTGAGTAGCTCTGTAATATTTGGTGTTCAAAAATGTGTCATGGCGTGTCCTAATTAGTAGCAGTGGTGCACAAATGGTATATGTCGCAATAAATTAAGTGCTAATTTTTCATTGGTATACATTTCTTGAAAAGTGAGTCATCCCTCCCTTGGTCAATCTGTCTGCGACTTCATCACCATGTAATTACCCTTTTTCTAATTTTCAACTATGAAACTGATTTTAATTAAAAATTTAAAATTGAATTAACTTGAAAATTCTGCGAAATAAAAATAGCCTTAACCGATGAAAAGTATTTATATTAAACTTTGTAAGCAGAGTTGAACCTTTATATCTGAACCCTTTATAAACTAAGCTGTTATATCTTTTTAGCTGCTATCTACACAGAGAGAAAAAAAATCTGGTAAATTAACGTACTGTATGGTAATAATTTTTTTAGTGAAAAAAATCCTAATTCTTGTATCAAATCCCAAAATACGCGGCATTTAAGCCATCCATTAGGTAATTTTTCCATTCGTACAATAACGGCTGCCAGAAATTCTGATTTCCAAAACTAAAGTTCTCTTTACCACGCATTTAATCAGAAATACAAAAGTGAAAAGTATATTTAACTCAATAAATTGTTTTTTGGCCATGCTCTAAGGTATCATGATAAAATTGCCAAATTTTACATCATTTATCAAATTTTATCACATATTATAAAACCATGTTTTAAACTTTATTTTATAAAAATCGTTACTAAAGCACTGCAGTAAAAATTACCGAACAGTTTGGTGTTACTCAGCCAAAAACACGGTCAATTTTACCATATCCTGGTAGTTTTGACTATACATTTCTTTCTCGGTGTTACGAATATTTTCTTATAAATTGCGAGGTTCAAGACTATCTCACATTTTTTGCCTGCAAAGAAAATAAGTTATTCTACAATATTCTACAATTACAGTTATTCGATAATATTGTCCTTATTAATATAGTAAAGAAAAAAGTATGATAACAATTTATTTATATTTCTGATGACAATTCATAAAGAACAGCAATTGCTTAAGATGCTGGATGCAGTGACTAATTGTAACAACTATTTCTCATAAGGGAACAAAATGTCTAACGAATATTTCTTCAAGAAATACTACCTAATGAGTATTAGTAATACTAAATAATTCCTAAGATAGCATAGCATGCCAAAGAGAATTAGGTTTTCTAAGGAACAATAACATTAGCGAAAGTAGTTATGCAGAATAGTAAAGACGTCTGGTTAGTCTCATACGTGAGTCTTCTTTATAGATCTAAAGTGACTAAAGAAGGTAAATTAAAGCAATTGATAATTCTTTTATTGCCATGGAAACACAATAGGAAATCTAATTAGGAAATAAATTTAGATAGAGTAAACGAAACAGCGGGAAATAACAAATAAATAATAACATAAAATTAATGAAATAAATGGTGCAGTATAATACAATATTACAGAAAACCGATAATTTCATTACTAGTGTATTAATTTTACCCTGACGACAACCAAAAATATATGGAAATTAATGAGGGAAAATTGCATTCTACCACTTGATTTTTTGGCTAATAAAAATACACTGACAAAAATTGAACACTGTGTTAGACCATTCTGTTTGATGCTATTTTGAGATTTATAACACGCATTTGAAGAAGTTCATTGGAGTAACAAAAATGTATGATTTTATAGCATTCCCATTTCTGACTGGCTGGTTGATGCATTTGAAGCTTATGAAAAATTCTTGATCAAATTACAGCATTAAGCACCAGCACTTTGGGTGCATCATCCATAAAATCTATTTTACCGTAAAATTCATTTTTTCTTAAAATTTATTTTACTGAAAAATGTATTTTCCCTAAAATAGAAAAAGTTCTACACTGTAAAAATTTCCGGATTAAATTCAATACCTGCACTTTAGAATCCGTAAAATTCACTTTACTGTAAAATATTACATTGTAATTTTTTAAGTAATATTTAATTCATTCGATTTATTCGGTAATTTTACGGTGATTATTACTGCTGAAACAGCGGTATCCTATTTTTTGTTCCGTAACCTCTTCAGGTAAAAATGGATTATACGGTAAAAAGTACCGGCACTGAGTGTCTGTACATTTTACTATAATTTGATCATGAAAGATTCATAGTGCAAGACTTTCATATTTTCAAATATTTCATTGGATCCTGCGACATTATCATTCGATTTTTATTTCTAGTTAGATATAACATAATTTAAATTACATCGACTATCACTGAACTGGAAAGTGAAAATAAAATGCATATTTTGTTTAAATATTGTAGATTGATTTTAAAAGAGACCCAGGGTTGTCATGAACTATATAGGGAACTCATTAGTACTTTCTTTGAATTATGTTTTTTTTTAAACCTTTTTCAAAAATGAAGTTTCTAAAACCTGTACATTAGGGGTCATAAATCAGAATGGGTGTAGGTAAAAAAGATTGTTGTTCACCAACAATCTTTGCCAACGTGGATTTCGACTCATCAAAGCTAGTTCGCAAGTAAGTTAAAACTGATTGTAAGTTGGTTTTATTGTTACTGGAATAATTACGCAAGATGGTTGAAGGATTGGACTGTTGCAAACAAATTCATGTTTCTTAGCTCAGTTTTGAATTGTTTAAAAACAATTTCTGATTACAGACTTATTGGTTTTTTTTACTTATTAATTTTGAATTTCTGCAATAAAAATTTGTTCATGACATTCCACTATCTACATATTTTTAAAATTTAGATAACTGATTATCGATAACAATTTAGATAACTGTTTTAAAATTAATTCTTAATTTGCCCTATTTTATAAAACAAGCATCTGTCCTACAAACATCGGTCCTATACTTTTAAGACCTCGTTCAAAAATATTGAAATATTATAAATAATTTTTATGCCCTGATATAACTTAAAACTAATTAACAGGAATTTATTAATACTTACTTTTTAATACAAGCATTATTAAAATGATGTTTCTGTCATAACTGAAAAAATGATAAATTTGTATGCTCATTATGACACAGAAAAAAGTATGAATATGGTCAATACTAGATTATTAGAAAGTTGACAAAATATGGTAAATTATCAAATTACCAGAATATGGTGAAATTTACAGGGTCTCTGACTCTTTGGGAGTACCAAATAACTTGGTAATTTTTATCTAAGCTCTTTGGTATTGCTTTTGGTAAAATTAACGATAAAACATAGTTTTATCACTTGTGGTAAAATTTAATTTCGTTGTACTTATACACAGAAAGTATGTTTTTTGTGTCTGATTTGTAACTTAAAATATAGTCAGCTCTAATTGGTCTAATTAGGTCATTATATTTGATGTCAAGCCTTCTAGCCATGAAGAATGAGTCCTATTACCAGAAAATCCGATCATTAGATCAAAAGTTATTCAAAATGTTTCAGTTTTTTGTCGCACCTTTCGTAAAATGCAGTATTAGAACTGGAGAAAAATGAAGGTAGTAAAGACGTACGAAACAATATTTTTGAAGAAAAAACCCTTCTAAGCAATGTAATATATATTTGAAATAAATTCTATAAATAACTTAAAACTGCACTTAAATGATTTTACATAAAACATTTCCTAGAAACATCGATATTTTGTTCTTAGGTACGCATTATATTTTATTGAACAATTGGATCAACTAAAGTATCTAACAAAATTTCAAAATGGGAGTCATGCTGGAAGTTAGAAACTTTTGAAAATAATGAGAAAAATTTAGATGAAATGTAAAATCTCTTGAGGCGTAATAATATTTTTTAAAAATTACTTTTGCATATCATACATCATTATAACAAGATTGACTTTCAAAGAACTGCAAAACTTTCCAGTAAAAAAGCTCGACAAAAGAAAGATTTTTTTGTATCCAGAAAAAGTTTTATTCCAAATCTTTTGTTAAAAATGTTCGTTCCGTAAAAAGGAATGGCAATTTTTAAAGAAATAATAAAGAGAGGAGAATGGAGCTTGAAAAATATACTTTTTTCAAAACTATCGAAAAAATACCTTTACAGAGCAGACATTTCACAGAAATTAAAAGAAAACTTCTTTAAAGGACTAAAGAAATGCTTCAAAAAAATTTTAACTTTATTTTTAAGATAAAAGGTTCTTTTCTCGAAGTATATGATTTTAAATCCCAATCTTTGAAGCTCATAAAACTTTGTATAAGAAATATTTGTCACCTTCGCAAAAATGTAAAAACTTTTTAAGTATCGCCCAAACCGAAAGAATAAAATAAATTGAAGACTGATATTAATTAGTCATGAACGTGATAGATATTTTTACCTGCTTTCAGTTTTTTTTTAATTATTAATTGTTTGAAATCCATATTTATAATAATAAATTTCAATCTCTGTGTGTAGGTGTGTCCTTTATAGACCCCTAAACCATCCAACCGAAATTAACGAAATTTGCCATATGGATAGTTTGAAGTACGAGGAATTCGAGCGAGATTAGCGAAAAATGAAATAGAATTTTCTGATTAGTTATCCTTCCATTGTTTTATATTTAACTATAGACGATTCAATTCTTCACATATTTTAAATATAACATCAGGGATAATAACTAGTTTATAGCTCTATTTGTGCAGAAAAATAGTTTTTGGCACGTATTTAAATATTTAATTATTTTATATCCACTATGTCAAATAAATTCAATGAACAACATTACGTGGTAGCACTTAGGTCTACGTCACCAAATTTATACTTTTAAAAATAAGAGTCCAAGAATTATTAATTATTAAAAATGTCTTATCCCTTGCCCCTTATTAATGTCCTCTATTAAAAATGCCTGATACCACGCACTTTTTTTTATTTATAATAATTCTTTTAAGGTGCGTTTCTAAAAAATTACTTATTTAAAATCAACTGTAATAGAAAAAAATATTTATGTATTTAAATACGAAATTAATGGGAATGTGGTTAATAAACAAGCAAAAAATGAACAAATAGATAAAACTATAATAGGATACCTGCAAATGACGTAGTGTGGGTATCTCGATCCTGATTGGTTGTTGAAACGTGACATCTGTTTACGTTACCAAATGTTTATTTCATTCTATTTCGAGTAAGCCAAGGCCGTCAAAATCAATTCTTTTAAGTGAAACATTCTGTATTCTTACTCATAGATTCTTTCACAAAGATTTTAATTCTTTCTCTAAATATTTCTTACTTAACACAACGACAGGCATGAAGCCATGTAGAACATAAACAAACTAATTATGCATCGAAATTGTCAGGCACACGGAAACAAAAATATATCATGGTTACAATAAAATACATAAGCAAATGATAAATCTAAATTAAGTTAAAGATGTAGACGAGAAAGAATTTTATTTCAACAAATTCGATGTGCGATACGGCTCTGCATTCAATTAACTTCACTATAATTAACAATCTAACTTATGTGAAGAAATTTAGCTCAGCTTTAGCACACCAGTTTGCTTATACGCAATCATCTGGCACTAACGTCATAGGTCACATGTGTGGGTATTTATAATCTTCTTAAAATTAATTAACATTCTAACTTATGTAGAAAAACTTGCCCCGACTTCAACGTGCCATTTTGCTTATAAAAGATCAGCTGGTGCAGACGTCAAAGGTCACATGTGTTGGTATCCGTGGTCTTCTTCTTATTGAAGTGCAAGTACCCAATTGTGAAAAAGTAAATAAAAAAATTTGAGTAAACTGTAAAAAGTTTATTTTATCCTTATTCCAAAAATGGGGAAAAAGTAATCCCACAATAGTAAAAAGTAATGGAAAAGTAATCCCGCACAATGGAAAAGTAATCCCGCAATAATCCCTTGTGAAGAGGAGTCATTGGGGTTATAAGACTTCATAATATCGTGACCATCAGCTTAATGGTGGCTATGCGGGTAGCATTGCTCATCAATCACCCTTACTTCCAAGACAAGCCATTACTCGCCAGGTAGCACCTTTACCAGAATGCACCAAATGAGATAGTCATGGAGACACATTTGTGAAGTGGCATCTGACTTCTGCGACATGATGCGTGGGACTTAAAAGGTTACTATGTCCGCCTTTGGTGACGTCACCCAGATGTTAACATGAGACCACAATGAGACAAATAATTTTCGCAGTGACGTCACCAAATGACAAGAATGTGACATATTCAGTCTCAGCTTAGTTACACAGTGATCTTAATGAAACGTAAATGCCACAATTTCTTCATAACGTTGTGACATGAATAAGTCACATCTTCGTCCCACGGTGACCCTATGAGACGGGAATATGTCACATTTTTGTCACTTAGTGACCCTGTTGGGACTTAAATATGTCACAGTTTTATCTCACAGTGACCATATTGAGACGTAACTGTGTCACATCTTCATCACACTGTGATGTCTCTATCACTACTAAATGTCTCAATATGGTTTCATGTTGACGTCTAGGTGACATCAAAATGTAACGTCCCCGAAGGCTGGCTTAGTAACCTTTCTAAGGCCCACGCATCGACGTCGCAGATGTCATATGTGACTTCACAAATGAGTATCTGTGACAATCGCATTTTTGTGACAAACTAGTAGCGGTGCTATTTGGGAAAAAATAGCTATGCAATAAAAATGCTAACATTTCCTGAACGATGTTCTGAAAAAATTAGAATTTTGTCATCGTCATGCACAATTATATGCCAACTTTTGTTACGTATAAAGCTATTTTTATTAGCAATGGCTTTGCATTAGAGAAATTCTATTCATTAAAGAACATTGAGACGTTCACACTGACTCAAAATCTTATGCCTGTGAAAATTTACTTAAAATGTGTTTTTGCTTAGTTATCTATAGAATTAAATTCTAAATTTTGTGCAATTTAACAGCAGGGGGAAAATTTTAATATCTAAGGTAAATATAACTAGTTCAGAGTAATTTTTGTTAATAACATTAATGAAATGCATATTTGTAGATAAAAAGAATTTAAAGTAATTCTTCTGGCATTTTTTATGAAATGTTTGTTATCTTTTAATTCAAGAATTTTTTCTTTCTTCATTTCAGGCTTATGTAACTTGAAATATTGAGAAAAAATACTTTATTGTCATCAATGGAATGCACATTGACATAGCGATTGAAATAAGTATTTAAAAATGAAAGAGCCTTTTAACAATGAAAAAACTTAGACTTAAATGAAACGTAAATGAACAACCTTATTTAATAAAACCACTATTTCCTAGCTCTGAAAACAAAATAAACAGAACTCACCCCTTTCATATGACACGACTTCTTTCTTGCGTCACCATCAAACACAATTTTTTTTCAAAATAAAATGGAACTCGAAAAGATGAGTAATCACTTATAGTGAACTAAATCCCCATCACGAAAGCACAAAACTTCTTTAAGTCACAGCACTCATCAAAGGTGATCATTTTTATCAAAATATTCACTTTTCATGATATCATTGTCACTTCAATTTTAAATTTAACAAACGATCCTAAAGCCACCTTTCCTACAGCTTCTGGATAGTTTAAAATGTGGTTAGTCTTTTTTATCAAGTTATAACAAATTACGACGAAATAATTAAACTTCATCCACAATTAACAATAAGCTAATAACATTTATTGGAACAAAGCAGTATAATGCAGAAGCATTTTACGCTTACAGCGCATTCGACTAAAGTTAAAGAATTTTAATCTTCAAAAATTTCTTTTGTAGATAACTACGTTCATGATGAGAACATTAACTGCAACATTCAGTTGTTGCCAAGCAAATAAAAAAAATAAAATGAAATGAAAGAAAAACGCTTGGTCTTAAATCGTCTGACATTTGGTATGTTTCTTCTTTTTATGATGCTTCCCTAATCGCGATCGCAACGCTTGACTACGCCCTCTAGCGGGTAGTATATTTTCAGGCTTTTATACATTAAGTTTTCATTTAGTTCTATCAGAATCATTGGCAGAGTAGGACGCTATTTTCTTAGCAGCCGAAAAAAATGAAAATTTCCCTAAGGAAAAAGCAGAACTTGAAAAAAAAGACATAGAACATTTGTAAATTTTTCTGAAGCAGAAAGCACCTAACATTTGAAGAACAATTTCTCAATAATTTTTACCTTTTTTTCTACTATGAACAAACTTGCAACTGATAACTTCCAGTTTCGTTATCGCATACTGTTACAGATGTGTGTATTACGGTAAAATATTTTTTTTCTTCAGTGAAGTCAACATTGCTTACTTCATTCCAATAAATAAATGTGATTATAATAGTTATAGAATATTCTTCTTCTTTATAGAATAGTAAATATTTCTGAATCTATATAATTTGGAAAACAACAATTAGGAATCATCGGAATTACTTGAAATAGTATCATTTGCCTTAATTATTAATAATTTTTTATCGTTTTTTTGGTAAGTATTTTTTTAATTTAATGAGTAATTTCAACTAGAATTCAGCTATTCTGTTTTTAAGTTACATATTGAAATTCATATCGAGATCTTACAATTATAAAATTTTGTTGCGTGGTAAGTCATCTAAAAGTAATGAAAGGATAGTCTATGTATATATTATTTGAGAATAAAATTTTCAAACGAAGAATATTTTATTCGGAATTCTCCGGATTTATAAAGCAAGTTTACTTGTAATTAAATTTTTTTTCTCAATTTGATGATAGTTCTCTACAGAATGGTTTTCTACGTCTTATTAAGAACTTTAAGAACAAAAAAAAGAAAAAAGGAACAATATGTCAGCTTTTTATTTCAATATGAGGAATTTTTAGAATAGTTTTTTTTTTTTTTTAATCGTAAGCATTCTTTATTTTACGTTTTTTAGTTTGTAAATAATGATTTTTTAAGGAAACTTTAAATTTTTGGATAAAAATTGTTGTCAAAAACTTTTTTGCAAGATTAAATGGTATAACATTACGGGCTTCTGTATACTTTTTGCATAATTTTAATAATTTTTAATAATTACTTATGAAGTTTTATTAGTGCAATAATTTTCAACGCTTTCGGGTAGAGTTTCTAATACGCTTGCATAATGGTAATTTCCTGCAGTACCAGCTAGACAATGTTAGTTTTTTGTTTACTTTAGATGTCAACGTCCGCCCTTTATGTACGTTGTTCATACATTAAACAAATACTTGACATTTTTAATTCTTTTTGATTATTTTTACTTTTTCGTTCTTTAAAGCAACTAGACCTAAAACAAACGCATGAGTGTAGGATGTACCGCATACTGGGCAGCGGCCCCTCACCTTAAAAAAACAGTGCGGGGATATCACGGGCAGTGACACTTTACCTTAAAAAACATCAGTTTAGGGTAAACTGGGCAATGACAACTTTGACTAATCCGATTATTAATAACATTAAGACGGGTCATGGGTAAATCCCCTTGCCGTCAGGCTAACCGCGAGAGTTTTTCATGATTTCCCTCTCCGCGCAACGCAAATGCCGGTTAATTGCATCAAAAAGTCCTCCACTTCTGAGGTCCACAGAAGTCTTCCACTTTAAGTTTCTCCCAATACTTAAGCCAGGAGTTATCTTGTCTTCTGGATTGGATTCAAAATTACAAGGCTGCGGAGTTGATCATTAGAAGTCGTAAACCCAATCACTTATTGGGTCGGCTGTTCAACGACGGTTTTTTAAAATAAAATTGAAAGAAATATAAAATAAAATAAATATAGTCGTAACATTTATGAAAAAATTTGACCTGAACACATAGTCGAGGATGATGCTTTGTAATCTTGATAATTTTTTAATAAAATTCTCTCATAATATGAAATTATTTGATTTGCGATACACTTGAAAAAAAATTAGGTTTCGGAGTAAAACCTAAAATTTTAAATTCAGCATGTGCTTCATTAGTGCCGAAGAAATGAAGCGACAAATGGGAAAGGAAAAAAAAAAACGTAAGTACAAGGATTGTCAGGTTATTGTTCCCCAGCAATCAGTCACTCACAATACAAAATCACCACAAACCTATTTTTCTACTGGTCAAAAAGGTCACCTTGAATAAATAGGTACGCTACATTGTTTTTTCCAACTGTACTTTGGAGTTACGACATTTTCTGTTTGCAAATTAAAGATTTAGTCAAAGTTACGTAGCGAAAACCGCTAAAAAACAAATTTTTGAAAGAAAAAGAAATTTGCAATATGTAGCAATTCATACAAAGTTGCAAAAAGTATAAAAATCTGAATTTCAAATTCTTTGAAACATCGAAGCTTCTGACTAGTAAAATTGAAAAATAAATCTTTCAAAATATCCTGAAAAAAGAGCACCTATGTGAACAGTTGGATTAGTCGATAAATCCAAATGTCTAGCTTTATTGAAAATGTTGCCATTCATAAAACTGTTACCATTCCTATTCAGAAATGTGAGCTGCGCTTAAACTTTTTCAATTCATTTATAAACTTTTTCAATGTTCATTTACCCGGAAAGTACACTATCTGTAAATAATTTAATAGAAAAGAAATCATATAAATCTGTTATTTATATGATTCCCCTTTTGTGAATTCATTAAAATTATCTAAATTTAATATGATATTCAATTCATTCCACGGAAATTATAATTATAAAGGAACCATTTTCATAGAAATATCGTTATTATTAACAGAATATAAAATTTTTTAATTATCGTTCTTTCACAAAAAGCCATGAAAAGAAGATGCCAATTAAAAGGTTATTTTATGAAGTTAATGGGTAATAGTTTTTAGAAAAATACTCATTAAGAAAATCCTGAAAATTCTCTATCCTCTGAATGGCGTCATGTTTTGGAACATATCAAAACTTTCCCATTTGATTACGCTTGATTGAGTTAAGGATATTCCTGCACAATATCCTTAAACTTTTTCAATGTTCATTTCCCCAAAAAATACACCATCTGTAAATAATTTAATGGAAAGGATATCATATAAATCTGATATTTGTATGATTTCCCTTTTGTGAATTTATTAAAATTATCTAAATTTAATACGATATTCAATTTATTCCACGGAAATTACAATTATAAAGGAACCATTTTCATAGAAATATCATCGTTATATTATTAACAGAATATAAAACTTTTAACTATCGTTCTTTCACAAAAAGCAATAAAAAGTTAAGATGTCAATTAAAAGGTTATTTTCTGAAGTTAACGGGCAATAATTCTTAGAACGGGCAATAATTCTTAGAATTAACGAGCAATTATTCTTTTTCGTTGTTAAATTTGAAATCAGAATAAAATGAAAAACGAGAGAGATAAAATTGCTTCTATAACAATGGGTAAATAATTATTATTTAATAAAAATAAAATTGAGAACGAAATGGAAAAATGTTCAAGAGAAGGCCAGGTCTCATCCCGGACTGTCGTGCTAATGATGATGGTGATAAAAATTTCAAGTTATCTCTTAAAAGTGCAATAGCTATGGAGCAAATTGGAACTTCGAGAAAATTTTGTTAATTTTATAATCCAAAAGGGTTCCATCAGCTCCCCTAATGTCAACTCTAGTTGCATTACTGTGACCTGTAAAATCACCCGTATGGTATTTTTTTGTACAAGTTTAACAGTTCATAATTCTCGTACTAGTTATCTAACGTTAATTTTTTTATTCTATCACAATCCCTGCACATTTTTCAACACACAATCGCAATTTCAAGTTTCTCAGTTCTATTGTTTTTAAGTTGCAACCAAAATGTAATGTTAAGTTGAATATCCAACTATTGTTCTTAAGTTGCAACCAAAATGTAACATTAAGTTGAATATCCAACTATTGTTTTTAAGTTGCAACCAAAATGTAAAGTTAAGTTAAATATCCAAAACAGCGGCGACTACAGATATGGAGAAAAACTTGCGGAAAAAAACTTTGATGATGAAAAAATGTCTTTCAGGAAGTTATGTGTATGAAAAGTTAAAAAGATAAAAGGAACAGTGATAAGGCAAAAAAAAATCATGTCCTAAAAAATCTGTCATTAATCTTTGTCATAACTGAGCGAGAAAAATTGCATGATTTATGACTTTTTCAGCACAATTTAAGACCGTAACATAAAAAAAATCTTTAACACAAATTAATGATCTCCAACCTTAGCTAATTACATATAGATTAGGGAATATTTTGTTAGCTTTTGTTATTGTTAGACCAACATAAAGAAAAAATTGTTTTTAAATATTGTATTCATTAAAAATTAATTTCAATTTTTTTTTCAAGCTTAGAGAAAGTGTTACTCTTTTTTTTTAATTGAAATTTATACTTATTGCAAACTATATTTTTTTCTTCATAAAAAAATTTACAAAACAAGGAAGTAAAGTGGATCGAAATTTGTTTGTTAAATTAAGAGTAACTGTGTAAAACTACTATTTTGAACTGGAATTAAATAATTGAATCACGGAATTAAAAAATAAATAAAATTAAAATTTGGAAGAAAGATTTAAGAAAACCTTATGTTACTCTTTAGTGCAAACAAAATAGGAGAAGTAGAAAAAGAAAAATTCTTTAATACTCCAAGTTATGATCCTCCATTTGGAAATTTAATGGTATACTTTAATGCATAGCAATTAATGTAGCTAACACAACTCACTAATTATTTAACTTCAGGCTATTTGTTTGGCTCATTAATTTCTGAAAGGAATGCCTCCTTGTTATTATTGTGATCAAATAAGCCTTTAAGAGGGACATTTCCTGTTTTTAAAAAAAATGGACAAATTAATGGAATATTATGCTTGACAGTTAAAAAAATAACTCTTTCTAAATTTAAAACATTTTATAACCAGATTTAAATACGGGCAAGACATTTATGTATTCTTCAAAACATTTGTGAACAATTTGTGAAAAATACAATTGTGAAAATTCTTCAAACAATTTGTGAAAAATAAACATTTGTCACAAATGGAAAAAGTTATCACTTTTTCCACTAAGCTTATCAATTGCAAAGTCACAGGAATTTCAAATTCACTTAAAATATCACTTCACATATTCATCTACTACACTCTTCAGTTGCAAAGCTACCCGTATTTTTAACTTCACTAAAAATATCTTTTGACATAACTTATCACTAAAATTTATGCTACTAAATTCACTAAAACTACTACTTATCAAATTATCCTGATACAGACTTCCATTATAAAGCTATCTTTATTTAAAATTCATTAAAAATATTTCTTATTATTTTTCAAACTAAACTCCACAATTTTAAAATTACCTTTACTTGAAATTCACTGAAAATATTATTTAACATGTTTCCCTATTAATATCTTCAATTGTAAAGCTACATTTATTTCAAATTACCAATATTTTTTTAATTTAACTAATTTTTGTGCCTGATTCTAAACTACCATATAACTAGTTTTCATAATAAAATCTTCAATTATAAAGCTAATTTAATTTTAATTCGTTAGGAAATATTACTTAACTTTTTTTTCAATAACTTCCTTAAATGTAAAATTACTTGAACTTGAAGTTCACTAAAAATTTCAATCAACATATTTTTCTGCTATTTCATTCATTTGCAAGTCTACCTTTATTTTAAGTTCACTACAAAATATCATTTAAAATATTTCAGTACTTAACTCTACAATTGCAAAGCTAACTCAGTTTTCAATTTTCTAAAAATATCACATAGGATTTTTTTTCCTCCGAATTTCTTCCATTTTAAAGCTAATTATTTTCAAATTAAGAAACACGTTTCACATACTGTTATATTTCACTCTGCAACTGTAAAGCTACTTTTATTTCAAATTCATTAAGCAATACGACTGTATATGCTTTCATTTTTAACTCTAAAATTGCGAAGCTATCTTTATTTGAAATGTATTAAAAAATACCATTTCACATCCCAGAAAAAAGATTATATATATATNCGGGAAAAATATTTATCACAACACCTATATTAATATATTACCACATAGATACCTATTATCATTATCACAACACCAGTAAGACCTATTACCACAGTTATTTAAGCATCACTGCTAATAGTTTGATGATTTTTTTTACTGCCTCCTACAACGGAATAGTACCAAAAATAGTCGAAATTTTCACGTAAATTTAAAACAAATAAATAAATACATAAAATAAATAAATAAATGAAATAAATAAATAAATAAAATAAATAAATAATTAAAATTAATAAATAAATAAAATTAATAAACAAATAAAATAAATTAATTAATTAAAACTAAATTTAAAATTTTTAAATATTTTTTGACTCTTATTTGAACATTTTTTAACCAAAATTTCAATTATTTTAATACTTTTTTTCTTTTTCTTTTAAATAATAATAATAATAATAACGTTTTGGGTCTTCTTGGTGTTCTTTCTTGGATCTTACAAGCGAATTTTGGGAAACCTAAATATTTATTAATTCAACTAAACATTTTAGACCGGGTAGACATTTTTGACATTTTTTAATTAGCGTATAAATATTAAATTTCGATGAGAGTTTTTCGAGATGTACCCTAGTTGACACTTCCTTTAAATAATTGAATATATATATATATATATATATATATATATATTTGTTTCTTTTTTGTTGAAAAATTAAAAATATCAGAAATTTTGAATTGCATCATAACGGCTCATGTGTTTCGAATCAAGCAAATAGTAATTACTTCTGGTGTGCTTTATTTGTGTCAATACTTTCGTACTATTTTCTAAGTTCTCTCTTTTTATCGGTACTATTTCTGTATCGTTTCTTTAAGTACATTTATCTAAGTTTAACTTGTAACTAACTTGTGACTTATACTCCTTTTTTTAAGTATCGTATCATTTCTCCAAGAATTTTTTCTATTGTTTTTTCAGCACTTATTGCTACACATTTCCACGTGGTTTTCTAAATCCTGATATTTTTAACATGCAGTAATACGACATTCGAATCTAAAATTTAAATGTGCTCCTTATTTGTGCCAATTTCATTGCAAATCTATGAAAAAAAATTTATCCTTCTTTCAGCAATTATTGCTGCGCTTTATCCCGGGGTTTCTGAAATCTTGATGTTTTTAAACCGGTATTATTGCGACTTGATTTTCGAATCAGGCATTTTAACCATCAATTTTGACGCGCTTTATTTGAGGCATTTTCATCGTCAGTCTAAGTTATTTTTCAACTATTTTTTTTCAGTTGCTACTATTTATTTCATTTTTTTTTTTTTCTTGTTTTAAGTCTCGCCATTTTTAATACAATATTACTATATCACGAGAAATTTGAACGCGTGTTTCTTAAACTGTTTACTGTTTTTAAATTTTGTTTCTAATTCTTTGCAGCTTAAAAGAGTGTTTAAAAAACTGTTTTAAAATTTAACTTTTATTATGAAATCTATTTTAATTCTCCAAATATAAATGACCTAAAGCGTACCATATACAGATATGCATCCTCCAATTTTGAACTGTAAGGCGTTTGTTTTATTAATCATTTTAGACCCCATACAATTTCTTTAATTAAAATATTTAATTGTCATTCATATTGCTCATTAAAATATTTATCTAGTTTTATTTTTTATTTGCATTATTTTCTAGATTTTTATAACAAGAACATTAGAGTTAATTTATTTTAAAATCAAGTTTTATGTTGCATGATCTGATAAAAGAAAAACATCGTTTCTCCCCCATTCTTATATTATTTTTTAACAACTCTGTTTTTCATATGCAGAAAATATTTTTTGAAAAGTGTCAATTTGGTATTCTCTAGTTCTAAAGGAATTTTAACATTTCAAGGAATTTAATGCAAATATATTATTAAGTTGACCGATGAAACAGAAAAAAAAAGAATTAATATAATAAAAAAAGAGTTGTAAAATTATTTAAGAGAATTTAAATTCATAGGAGTTTTTTACTAAGCTGACAGATAAAAAGAATTATGACAGATATGAAGAATTGATAAAAGAACTATTAAAAAAATTAGACTGATGCTTATATTAAAATTATCATAATTGCCGTCAACGTGTCTAGGTACTTGAGCATCTGGTCCTTCATTCAAGTAGGGGTTGTGCACCCCTAAGTATGAATAACAATATTAAAAAAAATTTCTTTTATAAGATAATCTTCACTTTACAAATAATAATTACTCTTAACTAAAATTTGAATATAATTATTGTAAGATGGTGAATTATTTTTCTCGTATTATTAAGATGAATTTCATTTCATTGTGGTAAGTTGGTAAGTGTTCCAATTTACTGCTTTTCCTAAATTTTGCCTTTCCATCGCAATTATTAATGCCATATTAATTAAAATTAAAATAATTTAAATTAAAATATATAAAATAATATAAAATGAAAGATTATAAATACCCGAATGCATCTTCACAGTGTTTTTGCTTCATATTATAATTTTCAAAAAATTGAGTTAAGTTTAAGATAGGATGCTTTTATTAATTTTGCAGGGAGGCCTATGTACAACTATTGCTTAACATATATTTATTTTCAACTCAAAAATTGTAAAGGTACATAAGCTTCAATTTCACTGAAAGTACCACTTATAAAGTTTTCACTATAAACTCGTCAGAGCCACGGTGGCTCAGGGGATAGAGCACTCGCCTTCCAATGAGGTGAACCGGGTTCGAATCCCAGAGATCGCTGTTCGATACGAATTCCGCATCCGACTTGCACTGACCACAGTGCTGACGTGAAATATTCTTTGTAATCATGGGTTAGAGTGCCCTTGCCACCAGGCCAACCGTGAGAGGTTCTCGTGGTCTTCCTCTCCATGTAACGCTAATGTGGGGTAGTTCCAACAAAAAGTCCTCTACAAAGGTAAATTTCTCCGAATACTTGAGCCAAGAGTTATCTTGCCTTCTGGATTGGATTCAAAATTACGAAGAGTTAAACATTACTCTAAACTCTCAGTGGCGCGACAGCCCATAGAGGCCAAGACCTACTGTGCCCATCTCAATTTTCTTGACCTTGGGCTCTGGGATGCAGGAGCAGATGTTCTGGTCAGGTGGTCAGCCGAACGCGGAACCCTCAGTGTTTAATTCCCAAGCATGCTTGGTACTTAAACATTAGTAGTCGTAAATAAAGGTCGTCGTAAGTCGTTTTATAAATAAAAATTTAAAAAAAGGCAGCCTAAGCTTCAATTTCACTAAAAGTACCACCTATCAAGTTTTCACTATAAACTCGTCAATCCTTAATCTAACTTCATTTCATTCTACACAAAAAATTTCATTTGGTATAATTTAATTCTTCAATTTGCAAAGCCTTTTTTTTCTTTCTTCGCCAAAGTAAGAAATTTATTGTAAATTTCATAACTGAGAGAACAATCAAAAGAAATTTGTATCTCGGGGGAAATTATTTTTACCGCTTGGTGTCTGGCAAAATGCCGTGGCTATCGGCCAAGCTATGGAGAGGAAAGAGTAATAATTCATGAGTATCCCAATAACTTTCCAACTGTCAGCCTGAAGGTATTACATCGTTTTTCAACCTCAGCTCCATTGACTACCGAAATCAAAATAGATCACAAAATTTATTGGTTTAGTTGATAGTAAAATGAAACTATTTCCGCAAAAGAAACTCTTAATTAGGGTAATTTATCAAGCTAAAAAGGAGAAGATTAAAAAACCAATTAATTGCATAAAAAAATTATCTGTGAAGTCGGAAACAGAAATTATATTCTAAATCAATGGTAATCATTCTTGCTGTTTAGTTTTTATTTAAAAAAATGCATCCTTTTTTAGTTTTTTAGTGAGATAAAAATTACTTTAGGTATTGTGTCTTTAATTAAGATTTTCTATTTTGTATGAATAAGAATTAAATGTGATTGATTGAGAAAATTCTTCGAGCTTTGTTCAGAAAAAAACTGTTTATTTGTTCAAACAGTAAATTGGAAAAAGGGAAAAACCGATACATTAAAACACAGGAAACAAATTTATATCTGAATATTTGAAAATACTTCTGTAATTTGAGCATTTCTGCAAAATGTTTTTAGTATATAAATACATAGTTATTTGAATGCATTACCATTGATTAAAAAAAACTTCTATGATATAAGTGTAAATATATTGATAAAAGACAATTCGAAAAGAAGTAAAACGTAAAAGAACACTTTTTGTGACCAGAAAAATAATTGTCTTCAAAATTCTCAAATTATCTCTAACAATTGCTATTTTCTCGCAGAAAAAAAAATTGAAGGAATACATTTTGACGGAAATCCTTTTTTTTTATTCAATTCCGTTAGAAACTTAATTTCTCTTTAAGAGTCCAATGACAGCAAAAAAATTTAAAAGAATTTTAACTTTTCATTAAAACAATTTCTTCAAATTCTTGTTGGTTTTGAAAAAAACGAAAAAATAAGATTTACAAACTTGAGAATGAATAAAAGAATGCTATTTGAATAGAAATGAAGGGGTTAGGAATAAAGATTGACATACTTAGCAATTATTTTTAAGAAAAAAAAATATTGCTAAAGGAAAATAAAAACAACCAGTAAAATAGCCTAAATAATAGTAGTTAAATTAATTTCGAATGGTTATGAAAAAATTATGTACTAAATAAACAAACACATAAAAATATTTTTTTAAGATTTATTCATAGTATCACGTATCACTCACACTATGAGGAAGATGGGTCTGATGTGTGGCGAAGATGGACTGAGGCACCCACATTCAATAATGACTCATAAAAATTATCAATAATAATCCAAATAATTACTCAGTGAAATTATCAATAATAATCCGAATAATTACTCATAAAAATTATATATAATAATCCAAATAATTACTCATAAAAAATTATCAATAACAATCCAAATAATTACTCATAAAAATTATCAATAATAATCCAAATAATTATTCATTAAAATTATCAATAATAATCCAAATAATTACTCATAAAAGAAGTACTTGCCAGCTTGTGTTCCAGCAAGATTTATTCATAGTATCGCGTATCACTCACACTATGAGGAAGATGGGCATCATGTGTGGCGAAGATGAACTGGGACCCCCACATTCAATAATGACCCATAAAAATTATCAATAATAATCCAAATAATTACTCTTAAAAATTATCAATAATAATCCAAATAATTACTCATAAAAATTATCAATAATAATCCGAATAATTACTCATGAAAATTATCAATAATAATCCAAATAATTACTCATAAAAATTATCAGTAATAATCCAAATAATTACTCATAAAAATTATCAATAATAATCCAAATAATTACTCATAAAAATTATCAATAATAATCCGATAATTACTCATAAAAATTATCAATAATAATCCAAATAATTACTCATAGAAATTATCAGTAATAATCCAAATAATTACACATAAAAATTATCAATAATAATCCAAATAACTACTCATAAAAATTATCAATAATAATCCAAATAATTACTCACAAAAATTCCCAAATAATTTAAGTACTTGCCAGCTTGTGTCCCAGCAAGACTAAGTGGAATTAATTACTACAGGTTTGGAGCCAATTATTACTGGTTCGACAACTTTTCAATGGCCTTAATAGAAAAAATAATAATGTACCACTCAACTTTTATCCATATTGTATTGATAAAAAAATCATTTTTTTTAACAAATTTTCATCTGCCTAAGTGAGATGAAAGTGTGCGTGCGCCAGTTTCCCATTTACTCGAACCCTTTACCCTACTACCTGCTTTTTTAAAAAAAGTTAAGGAAACGAGTTAACACAGACAGTTTTCTTTTTTATATTTTTTGAAGCTATGGATGCTATTCTTATTTTCGACAGAACGTAACGCTGAGTCGCGATAGCTCAGGGGATAAAGCGTTCGCCTTCCAATGAGGTGATCCGGGGTTCGATACCGGTGATGGCTGGTCGATACGAATTCCGCATCCGGCTTGCATCGACCACAGTGCTGACGCAAAATATCCTCAGTGGTAGATGGATCATGGGATGGATCATAGTCCCCTTGCTGTCAGGCCAGCCGTGGGAGGTTCTCGTGGTCTACCTGTCCATGTAACGCAAATGCCGGTTAGATCCATCAAAAAGTCCTCCACGAAAGCAAAATTTCTCCCAACGCTTGATCCGGGAGTTCCCTTGTCTTCTGGATTGAGTTCAGAATTCCAAGCCTACGGAAGTAAACATTAGTAGTCGCAAACCCAAAATATTTGGTCTGCTGTTCAACGACGGCTATAAAAAAATTTTAAAAATTTAAAAAAATGTAAAGCTAATTTTGCAGTACCATATTTCGTGTACCCAAATTTAATATTTTTTTCAATTTTATCAAAAAATTTTCGAGATCTATTTCGTAATCAGCAAGAGCCCCTTATGACCCCAGGCCCTTATTTTTTTTTCGTTTTACCTACAAATAAAACGCTACAATGTCTATCATGGTAACATACAAATTTTTTATGAAACACTGGTCTTGCTTATCTCACCCCACAGATTGCATGCGTATCTCTCCCCGCACGATATTTTTGAATGTAATGAGTCATACATAGCATATACAAGTATGTGATTTTTGACAAGAATTCATAATCTGGCTTTGATGCGTACCTCACTTAATTATCTTATAATATTTTAAATATCTAGCTAACAACCAAAAAGAAATTAAAAAGTGGTTGAAGACAATTATGAACAATGGCTCAGGGGATAGAGCATTCGCCTTCCAATGAGGTCAAACGGGTTCGAATCCCAGTCGATACGAAATCCGGCTGACCAAAGGGCTGACGTGAAATATCCTCAGTGGTAGACGGATCATGGGTTAGAGTCCCCTTGCCGTCAAGCTAACCGTGGGAGGGTCTCGTGGTCTTCCTCTCCATGCAACGCAAATGCGGGTTAGCTCCATCAAAAAGTCCTCCACGAAGGCAAATTTCTGCCAATACTCAATCCTGGAGACTTCTGGATTGAGTTCAAAATTACAAGGCTACCGAGTTGAACATTTGTAGTCGTAAACCCATAAAATTGGGTCGGCTGTTCAACGACGATCATAAAATAAAATAAAATTTTCAGAAACCTGAGCCGTGATGGCTCACTGGGTAGAGTGTTAAACTCGTAATGAGGTGGCCCAGGTTCGAATCTCAGCTGTGATGGGTTGATACTAATTCTACTTCCGGTTCGCACCAACCATAATGCTGACGTAAAATATCCTCAATGGTAAACGGATCATGAGTTAGAATATCCTAGCTATCAGGCAAATCAAGGGAATTTTTCTCTCCATATAAACGCAAATAAATGTTGTTAGTTCCATCAAAAATTCCTCTACGAGGACTAGTTTGTCCTATTGTATGATTCACGAGTTGCCTTGTCTTCTGGGTTGGGTTCAAATTACCAGGCCGTGGTGTTGTACATTGTTAGACGTAAACTCAGAATTGGATCGACTGTTTATCGCTGGGTATGAAATTAAAATTATCAGACACATTTTCAAATGTTTTCCTGCAATCACGCAAGTTTTGGCATGAAATTCATTATTTTTTTTAACCATTTTGCTTTTTGAAATTATACTTATGCGACTTCCAACAAGGTGTCGTTAAACGTTTAACGCTACATTTTTATTGGCCGGGAAATCACGTGGTAGGATCCAGTTTTCCCTCAGTCATTTCCATATTGTTTTGGATCTCACTAGCATAAAAATAATAAAATTTCTCCCAATGCTTGATTCCCATGGTCTTCTGGGTTGGGTTCAAAATTCCAAGGCTACGGAATTAAACATTAGTAGTCGCTAACCCAAACAATTTGGTCTGCTGTTCAACGACGGCTATAAAAAAAATTTAAAAAATTTATTGTTTGTATTGTTTTTTTATAAATATTTTTTTAGTTTGTTTTGATACACATATAATTCAACAGGGTAGTATAATGATAATTTTTTTATTTTCAAATTTAGTGGATAACAATTGTAAAATATGAGTGAAAACAATCCCCTTGTGAATATCAATTGATTGTTAGGTTTTCTCTTCTGAAATTACATTATGACGCATTCACATACATTATTAATACAAATGCATTTTCAAGGGCGAGGCAACCACAAGCACTGGTTCAAGAGGTCCACGAGGAAAAAATACACAATATTACCGTGATTACAGAGCACGGAAGCGAGCGGAGCAGGAAAAAGAGTCGTTGAATAGAACTAGTGATCCTTCTACGACTGCTAATTCTTCTACAATTAACGCCGCAGGTTGTGAAGTTTAACTTCTTCCGCGAGGAAGGAATCCACGCTCTATTTTTTTTTTACTTGTTTAAACAAATGTTTCCAAACCCTGAAGTGTAAATTATTTGGATTTCATTGGCATCGAGGATTATAAATCTATAAAAGATAGTAAGAGCAGTGATTACGGAACACCCTAAGTATAAAAATGTTTAAACTAACAATCATTTTTTTTCACGTCTCTGTGCAGTAAACTATTAGAAGTTTTGGAAAATGCAAAATAAATTTTAAAAAATAAAATAAATTTGACTCATTTGATGGATGGAGTAACTAAATAGGAAAAATAAAGTAATTTTTGAAGAACGAAAGTTTAGCTCTGTTTCGTGAACTTTACTGAAGTTTAATTTATTTTCCCAATACACATTGGGAGGTACTTTTGACTTTTTTGAGACTTGACTTCATCAAGCGTGACTATTACTTTTTAAACTTTCTTAACTTTCCTAGAGCAGAGCTATTCAGCCGTGAAAACGTAATATTTTTTTCTTAACTCAAGAGCCTTCTCTGAGTTATTTTTCGCGCTCGAAAACATTTAGACAATGATAAATGCCCTTCTGTATTTAAGCAAAGCTTACTTCGAAAGTAAATATTTGGAAGCATTTAAGAGTATTTATTCTTGTCAAAAATAAACTACATCTTAAATTCTCAGTTTATGCGTTGCATGTAATGGGAAAAAGAAAATGTTCTATTATTTGTTTGTTTCGCTTTTTCGTATAAATTTCGTAATTTGTTCTTGAGCTTAAGTTTTGTTCCGTAGAAGGTTGATAAGTTTTAAACGGGAAAAAAAGCCTTAAAAAATTGCCGTACTGTATGGTAATGACATTTCTGGTTAAAAAAATTTTATTAACCGTAATTCTGGTTGATGAAACGAAAGTGCATGGTATATAAAAAATTCATTTCGTAATTTTGCAGTTTACGATTTACCGGAAATTCTGGGTTTCAAAATTATAGTTCGTATTACCCCACATTTAAGGAAAAGTACAAAACTGGAAAATAAATGTAACCAAATAAATGGTTTTTATGCCCTTGCTCAAATGTATCGTCATAAAATTATCGGTTTGTACCACATTTATTAAATTTCATCACACATTCTGAAACCATATTTTATCAATAATTTTACCAAAATCATTACCAAAGCGTTTCGGTAAAAATTATTGGGTTTTTTTGTGCTCCCATAGAGCCAGAAACATTGTATAAATTTTACCATTTTCTGGTAGTTTTAACCTTTTTCCTCGGAGTATTTATTTTATTAATAAAGTACAATTTATACATTTACAAATATTCAATGTATTTTAAATGTAAATAAGCTTAAATATAAGAAACTACTTATCAAAATATGAGAAACTACTTATCAAAATATAAGAAACTACTTATCAAAATATAAGAAACTACTTATCAAAATATATGAACAAGTAACTTTCATCGTAAGTATAGTAGTAGTACTTTATGTACGTTGCACTAGAGCTGCACCATGGGCTGTTGGCTACGGTCTGGGAAAAATTCCAGAATATTTTGCCCTCTGTGGAGGGGATGGCTTTCCACTTTGGTATCCCTACGACCTGCGCGAAAATTCGAACACTTTTCGGTAACGGGGACCCATACCGCGCACCCTCGGTCTCTTCGCCCACCTGTCAGTCACCCGCACACTAACCGCTGACAATGATGCTTCACTTCGATGATCTACTCGGAGCCGTGTCTTAACGATCAGTCCACTGCGGGATTTCGTACGTAGTGGAAGTATGGAAGGTTTGACCATAGGTCGGCGTTGGATGACCATTATGCCTGATAGGATCCGTTGGAAGAAGCTTATTGAGTCCTATAGTAGCAGGGCTAAAGAGAAGGCTGGTTCATTCCTTACTCGAAGCTGAAGCTTAGATTTCCCACTTCATGACGTCACGTCACACACAGATCCCGAAAAGCACCACTAAAGGATATGAAAACTTTGCTGTTATTACTTTCTGCAAGAAAGCAGTTGAATGCTCAACACTTTTCTGATAATAGCTGATAGATCAAACTTTTCACTGCTAACAAATTATTTCTGTTCAAAAACATAGTATTCATACATTTTCTTATAGTGTTAAAAAGGATCATTTTAAAGTTAAAAAAATTTCTCAGTCTTTGTCGTTATTGTTTCATAATCGTTTTCTATAATCTTAGTTTTTTACTTTTGCTGTTAAATAAAAGAAAGCATATAAGAAAACTTAACATATTGTTTGATAATAGTTTATTAATTGAGATGTCTAATTTTAATATATTATCATATATGTATAGATAATTCTTAAGAATCAAAACCCTTGAATGCTATTGCTAAAAAAAAATAATCTTTGAGCATATAATAATGCAAATATTACGCATAAATATTTAAAATTAAGTCGTTATAATTAAAACGCATAAATATTTTGAATGATGACATTAAAAAATATATTCATTGTGAAATTGGGACGAATTTTTAATCATTAATAACTTTTTTTTTGAAGTACGTGACTTATTTTTTAAATTTGGGATCTTTGAACTTGTACATTTTTTTGTCTTCTTTTCTGCTTAAAGTTACGAGACGGTATCAATTTCAGTGGCAAAAATCTAATAAAAATTCTTAAACGTCTAAACGAAAAACCTAATGCTTTTTTATTCACAGCAAGATAAATTCTTCTAGTACATTATAATTCATTTGATGTCACCTTTATATTTTCTGAAGCAAAACGTGGAAAATTGCGTTTTCTCTTTTTGCGTTTTATAATAACTCTTGTCTGCGATATTTGACTACTACTGTTAAAATTTTGCAATCTGGCGAGAAGAAAATCACCTCAAAATAAAAAAATTATGGAAAACAGTTAGTGTATTGAAATGAGTTTTAAGCAAAAATGCTAGTTAAGTTGTAAAACAATTTATTTTTAAAGCGAGAAGTTGAGGCTTCGCCGCCGTGACGTCACTGACTGAAATCCGAAGCTCGGAGCGGCACGAGTCTCTTCAAAGAAGTGAACTAGCCTTTCTATTCATTCCTTAGCCCTGCTATAGTCGGCTGTTTTATATATATATATAGAAAAGCACCACTAAAGGAT
>NC_092212.1:56762873-56790262 GCF_043381705.1 Parasteatoda tepidariorum
GTTTTTACCTATCAAATGAAGTCAAGAAACTTAACGAATTCTCCTGTCAGAATAAAAATCGAGAAGAGACACGGCATGAAAGAAAATAAGTGAACTCCACGTGACTGTTAAGAAAGTTTTTACCTATCAAATGAAGTCAAGAAACTAAACGAATTCTCCTGTCAGAATAAAAATCGAGAAGAGACACGGCATGAAAGAAAATAAGTGAACTCCACGTGACTGTTAAGAAAGTTTTTACCTATCAAATGAAGTCAAGAAACTTAACGAATTCTCCTGTCAGAATAAAAATCGAGAAAAGACACGGCATGAAAGAAAATAAGTAAACTCCACGTGACTGTTAAGAATGTTTTTACCTATCAAATGAAGTAAAGAAACTTAACGAATTCTCCTGTCAGAATAAAAATCGAGAAGAGACACGGCATAAAAGAAAATAAATTAACTTCATGAGGAAGAAGAAACAATCTAAAGGCGAGTCAAAGATTTGATTTTGTATGGTTCAATTGACTGATATAAACTAAATTCTTTAAACAATTTTAGCTCAGATTTGTTTGATTTTTTTCTAATATTTGATATTTCTTTATACGCAGTTACAGTCAATCATAAGGTTTCGCAATTATAGTCAAGCCTTCATAGTGAATCAAACCAATACATCTTGTAGAAGAGACGGCCTCCACGCTGGTTACCATAAGTCAGAAATCGGATCCAAACGTTGTAGCATATTTTGTATTTTTCAACCACTAAGCAGTTTAGTTAGTAACGATCATTGTGACATCATTCTTATAACTTCCACGGGATAGTTTAGGTAAATTACTTCAGTCTAGTGTATTGATCCGTGCGGAAGCCTTCTCTCTTTCAGGAGGTGTTGGTAAAAACACCTATAATTTTTTATCTAATTCTTAGAAATTTGTGAAATTCAGTATTAAAAAGTTAGTTTAAGCTTAAGCAAAAAATAATAATAATTTAAAAAGATGACAAATATTATAAGCTATCAAATATTGTCAAGTTGGAAGTTTATTGAAACAAAATTAGAAAACGCGGCTTAAAATCTTCCATGTTTCCGTTACATTTTTTTTTCTTTGACATCCTTTAAAAAGTAATGTTCTTTGGAAACAATAATAAACGTATATACTTAAAATGTAGCTCGCTATTTATAAGCTTTACTTCACACGCATTGTTATTTTGAGATTAATACTTTAAAAATGAAAGTGAAAGTTGAAAGAAATTGTTGTTTTTATAAAGGTTATGTCACAATAAATAAAATATTTCTTTTCGTTAGTTCCAGTATTCTGGAAACAGAAAAGAATTTTCAGCTTTTATAATAAATATACCGACATTCTTTTTTTCGTTTAAAAAAATTATGGGAGTCGCCTTCCTAACAAAGTCGTTTATCAATGTCACTTCTTTTTGGTAAGAAGACGTAATTTTTCATTGTATCCACTATAAAACTCAGTTTAAAATCATTTTTTTTTCTTTAAATATACTATAATTTTATTTGTTTGTTTTCTAAATGCATTTTTCAGGGGGATTTTTTTTCTGCATTCTAAGTCTTCAAATGAAATTAATGTACATTCCAAAATTTTATGTGCAATTTTATGCACATTATTATTTCTCAAAGTATTCAAAAATAAAAGTTATTTTTCTGTTTTATTTTTAAAAAATTAAATATACTTTAGAATAAATTTCATGGTTTTTATCGAAAGCTTTACCAGTGAGTTCTGATTTATGCATTGTTAAGAATCTGCGTACTTATTAATCACTCCTAAGAATTATAAGTAATTTTATGACAAAAATAAATGTTTCAAATGAACATGATATTTGTTTTGCTTTTTTTAAAAATGCTTTCGCAAAAGATTATTTTTCAAAAAAAAAGTTTACAAACTTACATAGGAAATTCTCGTGAATTAAATCACCGTTTAACATGCATTGTTAGTAATTTTCAAATCATACAAAAATAAATTTTTCGTTACTTTTTTTTAAAACGAACTAGCTTTAATGTTGAAGTTTACGTATTTCATCAAAAGTTTGGGAAATTCATTAGTAGTTTAAAGGGAGTTAATGCAGAGTTTAAAACAAACCATTATTCCTTAAATACAACCTATTGTTTCTATTTTCGAAAAAAAAATAATGAATATTATTTTTCAGAAAGTATTTGCTTTTTGTCAGACTTCAAACTTAATCCCTGCATTGAGAAAAAAAAGTATAATCAAAACTACCAGAACCTGGAAAAATTTGCTGTATTTCTGGATATAACGATTTTGATAAAATTAACAATAAAATGTGGTTTCATAATATGTGGTAACGGTAGTAAGATTTGGTAATTTTATCATGATACCTTAGAGCATGGCATGAAAACCCTTTATTTGGATTAAATTGCTTTTCTTTTTTATATTTTTTACTAAATGTGAGGGCAATAACAACTCTAATTTCGAGAACCAGAATTTTCGGAAAACTGCTACCACGCGAACGCAAAAATTACCACATAAACGTTTAAAATACCTTATAATTTGGATTTATTAACCATAATTATACGGAGTTTTTTTTTACCAGAAACGCCCTTAAAATCCAGCATGATAATTTTACCAGAACTTTTCCCCCGTGTGTGTTTTTATATTGGCTTTTGTCATAAAAGACCCAAATATAAACTTCACAGAAGCAATTTGAAATGAAGATATTTTTTTCATTTACTTTTTATTACTATTTACCAAAACCATCAATTGAACAAGATTTTTTAAATTTAGCTGCTTTATGTTCGTAAAAACTCTCAACTACAGACAATGAAAAACTTTTATAGTTAAAAAGATTGACTTCGATCTGAAAGATTAAGGAAAACTAAACTCCCTTGAACTTAAAACAGACTGTATTGTGATTTTATGGGATAAAGCAGTATAAGCTCATTTTTTTAGAATGTTTACAAACATTATTTTACGACTCTTCTTACTATATTGCTCTGTAACAAAAACACAGCTTTAAAAACAAAGCTTTATTTCTTTTGTATCAAAAGTCATTACTTGACAACAAAAAAGCATAAGGAACAGTGCATCGTAAAACTCGGAGGCTATCTTAAAATTTACGTTACTTTTAGCTACTCTAATCTCATAGGTTTATCCCCGTTGAATTAGTTTTCTGTACGCATTTGTTACAGAAGTATGTCAAAACATGAAGTAAATGTAAATTATTCAAAATAGTTTTAAATAAGAGCTCCACTTTATTTAAAATGTTATATTTCTTCTGAGTTAGATGTTAACAAAAAAAGCTTTTTAAAAAAATATCTAGATAACTGTAAAATACGAGTATAACAGAATACATGATAATTGTTAACATTATAAAAACAGGCATTAAATTTGTTTACATTATAATAACAATCGTTAAAAATTTTTGCATTTTAATAACAGACATAGAAATTTTTAACATTATACATTCTTAAAAAGAAACTATAAAATTGCTACTGATATAAAAATAGTCGTTAAAATTGTGAACAATATAATCACAAACACTAAAACTTTAAACAAACTTTAAATACTTAAATTCAGTTTCTGTTGAAACAAATTGGAGAAAAGAAAGTTACTTTAATATATTTACTATTTCTTAATCCATATTTAGTACTACAATATGCGAAAATTCTGCTACCTTTGTTATTAACTCAATTGAATCCCCCCCCCAAGGAGAAAAAATATATCAAATTTCGAAAACTTTAATTTTCACGTTAAAGGTTTAATTATGAAAAATTGTGAAGGTTGTATATAGGGTGTTACATAATCAAAGCCATTAACACACCCTGTCCTTGTCAAAAAATGTACGTATTAGAGGTCAAAATTAACACTAAGAGGAAAAATAACAAAATCAGTTTAATTGTTCGACAGAACTTGAATAAGTTTCTGAAAGAAGCCTTTCACCTGCTTCCAATTACCTCCGACAATCAAACAGGCTTCGAGGATTTAATCTAGTTTTTCTGGTTAATGATAAGTCAAGTTTTGATATTTTTTTACATTAAATATTTATTTTCGACCTTTAATATTTAGATAAATTTGAAATCACTTTTTACAAATATTCAAAAAAGATTTATTTAGGGGGATTTCTACGGATTGCTTTGTGTAGAATAACAGTTAATTATATGACATCAGCAGGGGCGTACGCAAGGGGGGTTTAGGGGTTTAAACCCCCCCCCTTGAGCTCAGACAAACTGAATTTACAAAATAATACAGACAAAAGTAAAAATTTTAGTAGAAATTATGCGGGCTATTATTTTTTAAGACTATATATTTTTATTTGCCTTATGCCTACTTTTTTTTTCTCACGGTATTTCTCAGAATACTGATAAAACATTTACTATAATAGGGTTGTATTTTTGAAACCAAATTCACGTGATACTGTTACGGGCGAGCCCCGATCACTGGTTCCTTTCTGACCTGCCAGTCGCGATAGTTTTCGAGACTGGCTGGCATTCGCGAGGTCTGGAATCCTAGACGTTCTGTCGTCTTTGAGACAATTCGAGAATTTTGTAGATGCGGTTAAAAAAAATTATATGAAAGGGGGTTACATTTATTTTCGATTTTAGTCAGACTAAGAGTTATCTCTGCCGCTTGTCCTTCGGAGCTTGTTTCTAAATCTGTTTTGTTTTGGAGACTCTGTGCTCGTTGAAGTTATTCATTCCAGCTCGAAACTTTGAGATCGTAGCTTAGTGGATATTTCTGTGCCAATATATATGTATATATTTTTGCTGTTCTTGGATCTTTAGGATGTCTAAACGCAAGAATTTAACAATTTTTAATTACTTTGAGAAAAAATCACGACCTGAAATTAGTGAGGTGACAGCATCTAGTACCAATGTAAGTTTTTCTGTTGAACAGAAATGTGATACTTCCGTTGAAGAAAACGTTTCTAGCGTAACAGAATCTGATGAATGTGAAAGCGGCCCTCAAAGTGTTACTTCCCACCCATATGACATTGGACTTTTTTCAGAAGATAATACATGCGAGGATAAAAAACTGGATATACTTAAAAATGTTTGGGAACCCAATCCAGCATTTGTTTTTCCTGAAAAAGGAAAAAGAAAATTGAAATTTCAGTACAAATGGCTTTATCGCTGGAAATGGCTTGCATATTCAGAGGTTAAGGGTGGTGCTTTTTGCAAATTTTGTGTACTTTTCGCCCCAAGTGGTGCCGGTTCTGGAAAGCAACCTTTAGGCCAACTGTGCAATGTAAAATTTGACAACTGGAAAAATGCTGTAGAGCGATTTTCTGAACACGAGAAATGTCTTTATCACAAAAAATCGATCGAAACTGCTGGGACATTAAACGATATTTTATTTGGAAAGATGAAACCTGTGGATGAACAAGTTGACAGTGCAGCAAGCAGAAGAAAATTAGAAAATAGAAAAAACATTACTCCAATCATTGAAACCATCCTATTTTGTGGAAATCAAGGTCTCGCTCTAAGAGGACATAAGGATTCGGGAATAATTGCTGAACAACCAGGTGAAGAGAACGACGGAAATTTTCGGGCATTGCTTCGTTTCCGGAGTAAGAACGATTCGACTCTTAAGAACATTTTAGAGTCAAGCAGAAAAAATGCTCAGTATACCAGCCCTCGATTTCAGAACGAAGTTATTGAGGTTTGCAATATTTTAATCCTGCAAAAACTAGTCAGCAAGATTAATGATGCAACTTGCTTTTCCATTCTTGCAGATGAAACAACTGATATTGCAGGTATAGAGCAATTATCGTTATGCGTTCGATATGTCGATAAAGAAAATTTTAACATCACCGAACAGTTTTTGCAATTCATTCCGGTGCATGACTTAACCGGAAAAGCAATAGCAACAACAATATTAGACCAATTACAGTCTATGAAAGTTGATATAAAAAAGTTACGTGGACAGGGGTACGATGGTGCTGCATCAATGAGTGGAAAAATTAATGGTGTACAAGCCCACGTAAGAAGTATTGTCCCATCAGCACTCTATGTACATTGCTCTGCTCATAGCCTCAATTTGGCTGTATCAAATGCATGCGAAATAACTGGCATTAGAAATTGCTTAGGGACAATTAAAACATTATACGACTTTTTAAATACGCCAAAAAGACAGTATGTCCTATCTTCAGCAATAGAGGAGATGGAAACCAGCTCTAAGAGGGAGAAAATTAAACAGCTATGTGCAACCCGTTGGATGGAAAGATACGACTCAGTAACCGCTGTGGTGGAACTTTTCGAGCCTATCGCCGAAACACTACAAAAAATATCAGAATGGAAGGATAAGGAATCAGCTACCCAGGCTAATTCTTTACTGTGCACAGTATCTAATTGCCAGTTCGTAATATCTCTTTTGTGCATTTACAAAGTTTTCACCATAACAATCCATCTCTGTAGATACCTACAAAAAACAAGCATAGATTTGATAGAGGCAGTGAGTCTTGCAGAAGATGTCATTAAAGATCTAAAATTAATGCGTGAAAATGCCACTGAAACATTCTCTGAAATATTCAGCTCTTCTTCTCTTATGCTAACAAGCATTGGATCTTCCACTTCCATGCAAATCCCTAGAATAACAGGAAGACAGAAAAATCGCGATAATTTTCCCTCATCGACACCGGAAACATATTTCAGAGTTAGTGTTTTTATTCCATTTATAGAAAATTTTATAACACAATTAAACTTAAGATTTGTATCGCATCGTGATATTTTGAAAGGATTTCAGTGTCTTCTACCTGCCGATCCTTTCATTTGCCAACCTTCAAACATAAAGGCTTTTGAAGCATTAGTGGAATTTTACGCTGGAGATTTGGATACCTGTAAAGAAAGCCTTAAGTCTGAACTAAAACTCTGGTATAAAAGATTAAAAAGGATTAGTGAAGACGGAGGTAGTGTTCCAAAAACTGCGGCGGATGCTCTTGGAATGTGCAATAAAGATATAACACCAAACATTTTCAAACTCCTAGAAATATTGGTCGTTCTACCTGTTTCAACGAGTGCAAACGAAAGATCCTTTTCGACTTTGCGCCGTTTGAAGACTTATTTACGCAACTCAACGGGAAATAATAGAATGAATGGATTGGCGCTCTTAAGCATTCATAGAAAATTTACCCCAGCTGTCGAAGACATTTTAAACGAACTTGCAAAAAAACCCCGTCGTTTGGATATTACAGTATAAATCAATAAATTTTTAGCGTGTTTGTATACTGGTTTAATTCCCTATTTGTTGGTAAGTCATTTTTTAGTTAAATTCATTGGTTTTCTATGGAATATTCACATTTATATGGTTATTATTTAGGTAGCTGTTACAGTATGAGTAGTTTTTTCTGGCTTGATTTATTCCTACTTTTTAATAAAAATAAAATATTTTACCTCTTATTATAAAAAAAATTATATTCTTAAACTTAAAAAATAAAAACAAAATTTAACTAAACAATGCTGTCTAAATAAAAAGTCAAAATTGTCTAGCTGTCTAAATTAGGGAAGTAATAGTGCTTTATTACATACTCGAATTTCTTTTAGTAATTTCTGAAAATTATGAACCCCCCCCCTTGAAAAAATTCTGCGTACGCCGCTGGACATCAGTAAACAAATAATAGTTTGAAAATCATTTTTATTTATTCATTTTTTTTTATATTTGTTTATCTTGAAGTTTGTTGAATACCTTGAAGTTGTTATTGTTACCTTGAAGTTGTCATATTTGTTCTGTTTAAAGCAGTCAGGAACCAATTGAAACTTACATTGTTATCAGTTAATTTGCTCATACTACATTATTTGAGTTAGACGGTAAGAGATTCGAATATTGAATGACGAAATTGTATTTATCGATATAATAAATGATAAAATCTACTTGAAAGGGTCAGAAAAAAGATAAAAACTTGTCATCAGGCACAAAGCTCTAATGCAGTTGTACTATTTTCATTGAATTATGCTTAAATTACACTTACTAAAACTCCAAAAAAATGTTTCATGCATGAAAAATAATATTTTATTTAATAAATAAAATGGCGCACAGATGGACCATTGACCAAATCAATGGACTGATCATTTAATTGTACACCAGTTTTTTTTTTAAGAAATTTGTTTTATTTTTATTTAATTATAAACTTGCAACTTTAATCCATCACAAAAACATATAATTAATCTCAACTGGAATAACTACATATTTTTAAAAAGTCAAATTTATCAATAGCAACTGAAATTGAATCACTAATACTTTATTATTTATTAATAATAAAGTATGTGTTTCAATTTCGTGATTTTTAATTGCATTATTTTAAGTACACTTTCAGAATATGCAGTAATAATATCTAAGTTTTTTTTTTTTTAGAAAAAGATAGAAAATATCATCTCTGTCAGAGGTTTTTTATACATACAAAAATAAAAAAACTACTATGGAGTGATAAAAAAAGCCCAGATCGCAATTAATTTTTTGTATCATTACAGAATGTAAAAATTTTTTTGCAATTAATTTTATAAAGGTTGTAATTAATCATTGAAAAAAAAAACATTATTCGAGTTGTAACTCCAAGTATATTTTTCTAATTTTTCATTCTTCATTTATTAATTAAACGTGAACCCAAATTAAAAAAAATAGTTATTTTCTAGAATGGAAAAAAATTAAATTATATCATTAGAAAGCGTGAATAGCGGTGATCAAAATGTATTTACAATACCAAAATTGCTCGAATAATTTTCTGCTTTTCTGCTTTTTTTTTTATAATTTAAACTTTTTATGAAGCTAAAAAATTTGCGTCGATATTTTTCATTAATCATTTTTATAATAATAAATCAAATTCGTTATATGCTATGGACATTAAAAATAGTTTAGCCATCTAGTAATTTTCATTAAATGAAACTTTTTTTTTACTCATTACTTTAAAAAAAATACACAAAATAGAAATTGAGCAACGCAACATCATTTATCAAGGTAAAAACTAGAAAAAGTTTCGCTACACTCTGTTAGCAACTTTAGTTCACATTAAACCATATTATCATTCAAAATTGGGGCAACCTTAATAAGCAAATTAATCCTTGTTAAATTTTATTACATGCTTTTATTATTTAACTTGTAGTAACATAATTCAATATAACGCTTTACAATGAGTGCAGGAAATTTACACGATATTATGGTGCAGCGTCGAACTGATTTTCGGTATCTGTTTTTTATCGAATTTATGAATATATTTTGCTGCAATGAAAAGAAATAGATACAGTTACTGATGTTTTCTAATATTTATTACTTACTATAGGTTGATCAGGCATTTTGTGCAAAACTGTACTTAGAAAGCATTTACAATAAAAATAATGAATACACAATTGTGATTAGGTAATAACTCTTTAAAATAGTATTAAATACTTCAATACTTACAATTTCACAATAAAACTAAAAAAAAAAATCACACGTTTCTTAAAGTTGAATAAAAATTTATAAAACAAATACGTAGATGAAGTGACAATGGTTACAGAGCAAAATAAATAGGCTCAAATTTTATCACTTTATAACGTCACTGGCAATTCATCAATGATTTCATCAATGACAGATAGCAACCAATGGGTATACGTTTATTTTGGCATGTGAGACTGAATCGTCCAATAGGAATGGTGCAATGGTGCAATTGATTGATTTATTCCCCTTAGTGATATAGTTCCGCTTCTGGCTCGGACATCTCTATAGAGTGGAGAAATAAATTTGTAAAACTAAATATACACAAATGCAATAAGACATTTTGAGATATTTCAATTAAATGTTTTTTTAAATTAGATATAACCTAGGCAGCAGAATTCACGAAAATTCACGCCAAGGTAACAGAAGTGAATCTGCAGCACTGTTGTCAATTATCCAACTTTGTGACGTCAACGCAGACAGAATTTATAATTTTAAAAATTCAGTAACATAAATGCAGTAAAATTTTTAAAGATAAGTTCCATAAAAATAACGCAGAAAAATTTTATGTTGATTAAAGTTAAGTTTAATTCTTACGCAATGATTCTAAAAAACTGGAATAAATCCCTAAACGTTCAGTTCAGTCTGTAGTCAAATAAGGAGAAAAAAAATTCTTTACTTTTTTTCTCGTTACTTCTATACATAATTAGTTTATTTATGTTCTACGTCACTTCATGCTTGCCTTTGTGTTAAGTAAGAAATATATAGTGGAAGAATCTTTGTGAAAGAATGTAGAATGAGTCACTTAAGAGAACTGATATTTGACGGGTTTGGCTCATTCGAAGTAGAATGGAAAGAACAGTCGTTGCTAACATAAACAAATACCACGTTTCAACAACCAATCAGGATCGAGATACCCATACTACGTCTCTTGCACGTGTCCCATTGTAACAATCAAGGTTTTAATGAGCAAAGCAAGGCAGGGTCTGTCCCTTGCTCGCTTTCTTACGGGAAAAGCAGATTGATGGCTATTTTAACGAAATGAAGTTCTAAACTAAAATTATTTCGGTATTGACTTTTTGACGCAAATGGACACCGGTGTCCTTTTAATACATATTTTTTCTGATGCTATTATTACGAGTAAAAAGATATTTTGGTATTTTTTAATTATAAAAAACAGTCTAATAATTGCTAAACAAATCTGTTACATCAGTGTTCCCCAACCCCCGGTCCGCGGACCGGTACCGGTCCGTGGATCAAATGGTACCGGGCCGCACATTTCATTGAAACTGATTTTAAATTCCTAGGTTTATACCAAAAGTTAAAAATATCTGTGTTCCATTATTTTATTTATTTAAAAAAAAAGGGCTACCGAAGGTAGTGACATAAATTTTTTAACGTTTTAAAACGATTTCCCCTTGTTGGAACCAACTCATTGCAAAGAAACAAGCTCAGGGTTCCCATTAATTTATTGTTCTAGTAAATTAAAATGTTAAATCACTTTATATTTATTTTTTGGTGTAACTGTATTTTATTTTGAAGGCATGTTTAAATACAATTAAATTAAAATTAATAAATCAAAATAATCTAAAATATAAACAATCAACGTCCCCACCCCCTCCTACAGGCCGCGGTAAAATTATCAAACGTTGACAGGTCCGCAGTGATAAAAAAGTTGGGGAACACTGTGTTACATTATTGGAATTATATTTGTACTAAAGTATAACATTCAAAAAAAGTAGTTCAATTTTTTTTTCATTCATGTTTTAAAATTCATCAATAATTAATTTCGTAAATCAAAGAATGAGAAATATAACTGTTTTTATTGGATCTAAATAACAGGAAATATGTGCAAAATTGAAAAATTATAGTTTAGAAGTGAGCTATGTTTCGAAGAATTTTCCTCTTAGGAAGTAAAAGACACCGGTGTTTCATGCTATATTTCATAAACATAAGTTATTAAACTGCTAAATATAATATTTCTTATCTTATTTTGACCTAAATTAATACAAAATAACGAAAAAAGTATGAAAAATATTTTTCATAAAATTCTGCGTCAAAGGTTAAAGACAAGAATTTATTATCGTAAATACTAACATTGCACAGATAAAGTTTAAAATTTTAAATAAAATATTTAAAATTCCTAGTATTTTAATAAATGTTTGAATTGATCGAAAGTTATACGACAAGTAATACTCTGGTATTTATTTTACAGTCAGGCAAGAAACACAATTTTCAATTTAGTACATCGTTATCTAGAAATCAATTTTCGAAACGTGATTTTGTTTGGACCCATCTCAAGATTACTTCATAGACAAAAAAGTAATAAAATATTCTTTCGCATTTTATATTCCGAGGCAAAATTTTTAAGAAAAAAAAAGGTTATTTGCTACGTTTCTGATTGAAATACATTTTTTATATCGCCCAGCATCGAAATCGTACTCATTTTCTTAACTCACATAGAATAAAAATATATACCATACAACAGCAACTTCACAAATATTTCTAGCATGAGAAAAAAATATAATAATTTTTAGGAAATTGTTTTTTCAAGTTTTTTGTATTATTTCCTAGATGTTCTCATAAAGTAGAGTATATGCACCAAACACAAAAACGTTATGAAGAATATTTGAGAAATATAAACATAATATTGTGCTTTGATATAAGAGTAAAAACTGATGCTTTTCGTCTGAAGCAATGAAATAAATACTTAGGAAGATTTTATACTTATACTGAGGAGATCGTGTTTTGTTTCTAAAAGCACAATATCAGTTATTGTCAGTGCCTGACTAAAGCAGGGGCATACGGGGCAGTTGCTCCGGGCCCTCACCTCAGAGGGGGCCCCAAAATCAAAAAAGAAGTTTATTTCACGTTTCCCTCTTTAATGAACTTTTTTTTAAGCAAAATATCACTACAATGCAAAATCCGTCAGTTTTATGTTGGCTTCTTCATTAATCTATCGTATGAACACAATCCACATTTCGTAAATCCATGGATTTTTGGGGCGGAATTCAGCTAAATTTTCGAAATTAATGTGGACAAATTTGGCCGATCAAAAAACTGTATTTTTACATATCGGAAAATGCGATATGCTTACAAATGTACAGGCTTCTAATTGGCTTAATTGAGCCATCGTAATTTTGAAAATTCAGCTGAATTCTGTCCTAATGTCAGCACGGATATTAATTTTTCGCTGCTACAAAGTTAACAGTCAGAAAACTGCAATCGGCATGATGAACATAGAATTGTCAGAAAATCAATAGAATGGTCAGAACAATATTTTGTCTTACCATTGGTGGGGGGGGTGAACTTTATAGCTATTTAGGTTTCAGTCAATTTTCTTGTTATCTAAAATTAGGTGAAAATTTTAAATACCTCCACTATGTTTGGTTCTTCTTTACTGAACCAGGGGGGGGGCAAAAAAATTTTTCCCCCAAGCCTGAATTCAGCTAAGTCGGGCCATGGTTATCGTGATACTTTTATGCATGGAAGAACCATAAAAACCTATTACCACAGCACATATATTCAACACACCTATATTAGGTATGGGTACCTATTGCTACAATTAATTAAACATGACTGGTATTGATAATGGTTATTGATTTTGGTTGGAATGTTGAGTTGTGTGCCCCTAGGATTGCTGACAAATTTCGTCTTAACGTTACATTTTGTTTTGTTGCTCAAAAACTGTTAGACTTAGAAACCTAAAATTACTAAGATGTGTAGAAAAGTGTTAAGGAATTACGATGGAACGAAAAAAAATTAAAACTTGATAATTGATTCCAGAACTATTATCTGTTAAACTTTCTGAAAAAAATACCATATAGAACACTCTACAGTCCGCAGAAATGCTACTGCAGAGTTAGAATTTGACATGCTGAAAGAGCCGTATTTGTTTATGAACTTATCGCTGAGTTTTTTAACTCCAATTTGTTCGAAAGTTATTGTATTTTTAGGTGCTTCTTTTGCGAATTTTTTCTCACTTTTCTTTTTTTATTTTACGTAACCTTTTGCTTTGCAAATCAAAATCTATAAGACTTAAAAATTTAAAATTACGAAAGTGTGTCGAAAAAATTATAAATAGTAGGGCAAAATAAAAAAAAATCAAATGAGACAATTAGTTCGAGGATTATTAATTGTTAATCATGTAGTAAAAAAATATGTTGGTCGATCTACTGCCCGTTGAAATGCAACTACAGAGTTGAAATTTGACGAGTAGATAAGACTTTTTCTTTTATAATTTCAACGAGAGTTTTTTTTATCGATCTTTAATAAATTAATTACATTATGAAAAGCATTTTTCATTGAATTAACTAAGAGAGATTATGTACAAGATAGTTTAAATTTTTATAAACTTTGTCTATTGTATGCTGATTTGTCTATTGTATTGTATGATGAAATATTAAGAAGAGGAAGGGATGATGTGAAACTGAAATAGTTTTGCTATTTTTGAAGATTCAAATAAGCTTTTTGAAATAAATAATTGCTTAATTGAAGAAAATAAATTATTGTAGACTTGTAGGCGTAACCAAAAAATCGTAAAAGAGCATACACTTTGTAAGGAGAAAAAAAGACAGCACAACAGTAAGGTTATATTTTTGCACGCATTGTATTTTTAATTCTAAATAATTAATCGAAGAACAACATAGTTCTTAAATCTGCTTCTTTTAGAGGAGTTTTGATAACAATAGTTCATTATTTCCCCTATAGCTCTGGAATTTTTCCCACGTAACAAAACCTCCTCAAAAGTATATTCAATTACTATCTACCACAGCGATATATTTGAAACACAGTTCTCCAGCTTTTCAATTTAAAGCTAAGTTCAGATTTTTCAATAAGAAAGCAAATTCAAAAGAAAAACAAAACAGATAATTTCAGCTAATGGCAGTATTTTATTGCAAGAAACTATTACATGTACAGCGACAAATCATTTACAGTGAAATCAATGCCAAATTACAACCATCATATCAATCTGATATTATAATTAAAAATTTAATATTAAAATTTTATTTGTTTTCGGAATGATAGTTCAAATTAGTTCCTTTGAAATGCATGACAATATATTATAACCCAAAGATTCAGCAAAGCTATATTTAATTGATTAGCACAAGCTTTGACAAATTTCCGCTTAACCTATAAGTCAGTTTTAAATCCAAGTTACTTTACATGTATTTCCATATACTTAAAGTGTTAACTGCTGTAATACATACTATGTGCATAATGTTCGTTCACCAGGAACTGATACTTGTCTTCTCCTCTGTTTCATGGTATCCGACGAAAATTATCACTGTTTTTAGACATTCGCAAGGTTTGATTGCAGTATTTATCAGACTTTTTACTTGAAGGTTTGGGAGATTACTGAAGAATTCGAATAGAGAATTTAAATCTCATGATTTAAATAGTGATAAGAATCAATTGATTTCAAACAGTGATTTAAATCACTGGATTCTAATCACTGATCTGAATGACTTGATTTGAATCACTCATCAGAATCCCTTGATTTGAATCACTGATCAGAATCAATTAATTGATTTGAATCACTGATGATCAGGGAGATTATGGCTCCTCAATTTCTTGACTAACGACGTGATTGCGGAAGTGAGGTCATAGACGTTTCCGTTACACGAAGAAGAAAGCTGTGAAAACGTCCCTGGGTCATTTCATTGAGAGGTGAGAGCTATAACCCCTAAGCCCGAAAGCAATGGATTACAATTTGTAATTTTTTAAGAATTATAAATGCTCGTTTAACATACTTCTTGTAGAAAATAAAAATTCAGTATTTTTCTGATTTTTAACATTTTAACCGCTTTAAATATTAGTGCAATACAAGAACCTTTAAGCAACAAATTCGAAGCAAGATTCTTTTTTCTTTTATTGTTAAGTAACGAGATGTCATGAAAAGAAGGTACCTTTTATGTAGAATCAGGTACTGTAAATGGCAGATAAAAGACTGAGTACCTGAATTCGCCTTATAACAAGATATCAACAAAAAACACATTTTTCAAATTGGTCATTGCCAAAACCCGATCAAAATGTTTTTCTACAAAATGATACTAGCATTAACGGTTTTTTTTTAGGTAATAAAGAGCCATTTTCTCCTATGGTAGCCATGTGATAGGTTGAAGAATTGCCAAAAATGAAACTACAAACGATAATTCTTTATGGCTTAACTGAGAGAGAGTAAAAAGCCGAGCAAGTCGCTTTCATAAAATACATCCAATACTTCAATGTCGTTATCTTTTTTATAGCTTACTCAGATTCTTAGTCAAAAATATGAGCTTAAAGCGCTTTTATTTTAAAAACATATTTATCTCAGTGGAATATAACTAAAATTGAGAAGTAGATAATGCAATCGATCACAGCAACGAAAGTGTGATTTTTTTTTTTCATGGAAGATTTCAGCTTCTACTGTTTGAGGGAAAAAAAAACGATTATGGGCTTAAAATGTCGAACTTTGTTTTTTCTTTCTTTTTTTCCGTGGGAAGAATAGTTTGTTTAACTTGGTGTATAAGGACGAAGATTATGTAAATTCAGCATAGTCATAAATCATGTTCAGAGAAAGTATGCATCATAGAAGACAACAAACTTTCTCTAGAAGTGTCAGGAATGTTTATTCATCATTCAAACTGCTATTATGAGTATCTCAGACTTTAAGTCAAAAATATGTGGAAAAAGAAATCGACCTTTAAATCAATAAATCACAAAAGAATTTCGCTAAGAAGGTTGCTGTTCACTTGTTCTATGACATTGGGTTGACATAACTAAGCTCCCCTTTTTAAAAAAAATTATTTTACATTCTGCATGTCATGAAATGTTTTTGACATGAAGTTTTAGATCATTCGAAAAATGATGGTTTGTTCTAATTCAAGTTTTGTTTCAGTTATAGTTCGAATTAATTTTTGTTGATTTTCCGTTCATTAAAATATAAAATGTCACGTTGGGAAAAAAGAGCATTTTCTTTGCTTTCTAAGGTCATTGTTTAACACATTCCATGACATGTCTATTTTTTTCAAAGGTTCCAAGGCTCGTGACCGTTGTGCTGTGTATAGAAAGGGTGCAATAGCTGGAATAAGCACTCGTAATTGATATACCATGTTTAAAAATGGCCTCAAGTTTTAGCCTGAATAACTAACCTGGATTTTACCTTCCAGTTGAGTTCAATGAAAAGCGAATAAATCAACTTTAGCGCGAAAATTCACGCTAAACGTCAAAACTGGCAGAAAAAATAAAATTCTCCAACATTTTAAACTTTAAAAAATATTTAAAAATAAATCTAAGGGAGCTTAGCAAATATTATTCAGATCTACATTCATATTTTCACAACAAATACTAAATGTGTCTCAAAAATATTTTAAATTGTACACGGAATACGAAGTATTACAAATTGCTATCGAATAATTTGTTTTCAAACTGCTATCAAGTAATTTGCTTGAAAACCATTATAATATTTGTCTTGTCCAAACTTATCTCTGTTGTGCCACTGTTTCGTGTGCAACAACGTTTAAATTCACAGAATTCTAAAATTAATTTTAAATAAATATGTCCTTTTTTACCGTTCTGAAATATCTTTTTGAGAAGATAAATATTTTGTTGAAATAATTGTAAAGTTTCCAGAAATTAAAATTTGATTACAATTTTTAATTATTTTAAGGAACGATGACATTTTTACGTATATTAGCAATATCCTCAATTTCTAACGTAAAAATCTCTGCTTTCGTTATTTTCAAAGTTATTTTATGAACTATTTTTAGCGCCCACGATTATAAATAATTTGAGACTTTCTAATTACTAATTTGCGTCTTTTATTTTATATTTTTCACTTCATTTTACTTTTGCTAAAAGCAGATTATGTAAAAATTGTGACAACCAAAATGTATGCTCTCTGGTTATACATAAAAGCTTTTAAACACGCCTTTCTCCAAAAAGTGACAAATTGCTCCCGAGAAAGTATTGGAATATTTTACTGTGAAACAAATGGTAGTTTAACCAGTATAACGGCAAACCAGAGAATGGTCGGAATATATATTTGAAATTAGACGGGAACTAACTATTATGCAACTTGTTAAAGGGATTACTTATCTAGAATACATTTTCTTTTCGAAATACATCTCGATGTTCTATGTTGCACTCTGATTTTTTTTTCTCCATGAATATATATTTATGGAATAAAACTAAATTCAGATTATATAACATTCAGATTCAAATATATAAAAAAAGAATTTTTCTTGCTCAGCATGATCTATCTATTTGTCTGCTTTTGAATCGATAAGTTTTTAATTAAAATTGTTTTAAATTAAAAATGAAAGTTATGAAAATGCTAATGACCTAGTAATATTTAACTGTGACTATATGTATGTAACTGTTGAATTGAATACTGCCATTAGAAAAACATAATGGTGAGAAAGAAAAAATATTTGTTTTCTTTCTAACTAATATTGTAAAAAATCGGTATGGGTTTGAAGTAGATTAATGTGAGCTATATCATTTTGAGCATTCGAAAAATCCCGAGAACAATTTGATCAATGGTCTGGATAAAATATGTTTTCTTTTTCGTTTATTTTATTTAAATTGTGGATTTTTTATCAGCATTTTCTGCTATATGTTATATTTTAAATTTAAAAAAAGCAATATTTTTCTATGCACCAAATCACTCTTTCAGTTTATAATAGCACCAAGAGAGTAAAAATATAATTTTTTTACGTCTGAACTTTATTGATGTCAAAAACGAAGTCGTAAATCTTCAAGTACCAATATCGTTTTCCTTCTAACAGAGAAAAAAATATTGAGGCTACTCTTGGCTCAATTTTTGGCAAAAGAAAACTTTTTCTTGGTAAACATGATAGATCTTTTTCTCAGCTTTTCAATTTAGAAGATATTCATTACAAGATTAAAGTATTTTGAAATAAAAATGAAAGTTATAAAAATGTTAACGACATCGTAATATTATACTTTCTTTTTCTTATTAGAAGTGACTTGCACCATTATTTTAGCTACAACTTAAGCCTTTATATCATATCGTTTTCAGTTTTTATTTCTAGACTTCTAAATGGAAATGTTCTGTAACGAAAATTAATGAAACTTTTTTTTTTATCGAAAACGATATCAGGAAAAAACGTAATGACTTTTTTTGCGAATTTAAAAAGAACACAAAACATTTTAATGGAGTTTAGGCATGCACGTTTTATGGATGGTTTTATCAAAATGGCTATTCTTTCGAATACTGCCATTAACTTATTGATTTTTTAAGTGGAAGTTTTCAAAATGAAAAATAGTGGCAAACAGAAAAATGTACTCTAAAATACAATAAGAGTTTAGAGAGTTTGGAACGAAAATATAGTAATAGTTTTTAAAGTGTTCAAAAGAAGTAATCTTTTAGAGATTTGGAGAAAGTTGGTCCGGAACCCTTATTTTGCGATTTCTCCTCATATTTTAATAGTTTGTAATTCGAAAATATATAGTACGTTATCGAGGCATTAGTGACCTTATTTTTAGGCAAAAACGTCTGAATACTGCTTTCGTTAAAAGGGTGAATTGAGAAAAATAATTTTGAGGGGCTCATGCTAAATTTGTAGGAAAAAAGAATTGACCAGTTTTTAAAGCACTAGTTTTCAAGAAAATTCAAATTTTTTTAATTTACTGAGTTAACACATCCACTTATTTCATAATTGATGCAATTTAATATGCTATATCAGTGGTTTCCAACTGGCAGCTCGGGAGCCGCATCCGGCCTGCGAAGCCTTTTTTGCGGCCCGCGAACTAAAATATATTAGTTGTCATTTTTTGCGGACAATTTTCGTAAAAAATCTATATGGGTTTAAAATACTTTTCTCGTTAATAAAAACCTAATTTCTTCGTTTCTGTGAAATTTAACATACCAACGGTGCAAAAAAATTTATTTCTCAGGTTTTGCATCCAAGAAAATATTTATTCAAATACAAAAATAATCGTGTATGTTGCTCTTTTTTATTTCATTTTTTTTTTAATTTTGTGAATATAATTTAGCATGTGTGTATCAGAAATTTTCACGAAGAAATTCTCCGATTTAACTTTTTGAAACCACTAATTTTGAACGAAAATATTTACACACACATTTGTAAATTTTAAATGTAAATATCTATTCTCTGGTGGTTGCAGTAGACAAACCTCAATTTTGCCATTGAGTATTTTGTGTGCTACTATGTAAGTTTTAATAGCAACCTTTTTAAAGTTTTATATCTTAACAATTGAATATCTGTTGCACATTAATTGTTTAATACATGGGAGCACGTTAAAGTTATTGTAGCCCGAATTTTTTAATATGCGATTAAATATTTTTAAAAATCTTCTTCTTATTTTAATTTGTAATTCAATACTTTTGTTTTGTACAACTTGGTAAAAATCTGACAATGACATTTAATGTTCCTCCAAGCATAAAAGAGTCCTACATAAAATTTTGATAAAGTTGCGGCCCGCCATTTGATTTGTGTTTTTAATTGTGGCCCCCGGCCTCATGTAAGTTGGAAACCCTGATCTAGAACATAAAACTCTGGTCTTATAACATTTTATCTATCAGCCAAATGATAATTAATTTTTTCATTCTAATAATACTAACTTTAAAATCACTCATTTTTGAAATATATAAACTTGGATAATACAATCTAGCAATTTTTTTACAAAAAATACTCACAGTAGAGAAAGTGAAATTATTGTAGGGCAAAAAACATCACTACGAAGTTCATAACTTCATGAAATTAACATAATGAATTTTTAAAATAAGTGTTTCATCTTAAATCTAGCTATAAATTAAATTCTTTTACTTTCAGTAAAGCTAATACCACATTACGTACAAAATTAATTAAATTTCCCGAAAGTGCTCAATTACTTAAGTTTCAACTTAAGTTTTGACAGGCAGACGAAATTCTATATCAGCCAATTATCACGTTTTCAAAATTTTAATTTAATTTTCTTCATTTTGAAACTATATGCTTAAAGAGATTCGATATTAAGTGTCTCTAGGGACACTTTTATGTCTCATTAATTCAAATTTATAGAGATAATTCGAGAAAAAAAAACGAGGAAACACTTATAAAGCTACTTTTTTCTATTTTATTTGAGGATTTTCCCGAAATTCTAAATCAGATAATAATTCCAATATTATAATTAATAAATTAAGTTATAAAAAATTTAAAATGCAATGCAATTTATATAAAAATAATTTGTTTATTTGCAGAAAGAGAGAGAGGGTGCCCTAAAATTATTAATCTTAATATTACATTGAGTTAATAAAGTAAAAAAGAATTCAAAGCTTAATGTAAATGACATCGAGTCATTTATGTATTTACATATCATCCAAAATTTCTAAATCTCAACACTACATATAGGTTAATAAAGTAGCAAAGAATTCAAAGCATTTTTTTAATCTTAATATAACAATAAGTTAATAATAAGACAAAGTATAATTTAAGTAATAATTTTTTTAAAAAAAACTTGGGAATTTTGTAGAAAATACATATAAATAAAAATAGTGAGTGGAGTCCCTCCGCGCGGAAGAAGTTAAACTTCGCAGCCTGCGACGTTAATTGTAGAAGAATTGCAGAAGGATCACTAGTTCTATTCAATGACTCTTTTTCCTGCTCCGCTCGCTTCCGTGCTCTGTAATCACGGTAATATTGTGCATTTTTCCCTCGTGGACCTCTTGAACCAGTGGAAGTGCTTGTGGTTACCTCATCGTCTCGCCCTGGAAAATGTATTTGTATTAATAATGTATGTGAATGCGTCATAATGTAATTTCAGAAGAGAAAACCTAACAATCAATTGATATTCACAAGAGACGTACCTTGACATAACCTTAAATCCGTCGCATTGTGATTTCCCAGCCAATAAAAAAGGAAGCGTTAAACGTTTAACGCAACCTTCTTGGAAGTCGCATAAGAAGTATAACTTCAATAAAATTTCACGTTTGTAAATTTGACTTAAATTTGTAAATCTGATTTTAAATTGTTTCTGTGAACGAATGCCATCATGCTCTTGGGGTAAATAAATAAAATTATATCAGCAAATAAATTTCCGAAGTGAAATATCTTCACAATAGACTAAAAAAAATTCTTCACATTTTTTTACTATATATTCAAATTATCATTCATTTTTCACTTCTCATCTATCATCAGTTTAACCATCAAAAACTTATAAGAAATTCGAAAGAAAATACTTATCTCTAAACAAATTAATTAGTTTCCATAAATAATTAATATTATTATTTCTCTCACTTAGATATTTTTATAAAATATTAAATAAGTTCAAATTCAAGGAAATTCGGATCATATATTTAAAATGCATGTATAATGTGTGCGAAAAAAACATCTGCACTGTTGGAAATTTTATTCTAAAATTACGGTAAAATAACCGGCAGCAGTCAGACGTAAAGTCTACGGTAAAGAACATTTTTTCCCTTATAGCTTTTAAACCGGTTGCAACTAGTATGGTTAAAAAAAACTTCAATATGAAACTTTATTGTTTTTTTAACCTTGCAGTTACTAGCAGGTTTCCAAAAAAAAAAAACAAAAAAAAATTTAACTGGGCATTGGACCTAGGTTTTTCGTAAGGTGATGAGCACTGAAGTAAAGTTGCAGTTGAGTTGTGTTTTATCAAATGAACAGTGGAACTTTGTTTAATTAATTTATCTGGTTGTTTCACTTGTCGTAAAAGATACCAGACATTTTTGTGTTAAGTAGCTTGATACGGCACTGCCATCTATAAGTGAAAGAAAGTATCGCATTATAATTGTCCAGGGTCACAAATTGGGGAAAGCAAGACACTGGAAACTCTTCATGTGTTGAAGGGAATAGATGAAATATTGTGGTGTCAGTGCTGGGACTCGAACTGCGGTTCGGTCGTTCATGAGATTGACTGATTTGTCCTCTCAACTATAACATGGAACGAATTGTAAAAAAATCAGTGGCTTCATCAAGAGGGCTTAATCGGTGCTATTATTTAATCGATTATTTAACCATCTTAGGTGGAAGCAGTTAATAAATGGTTTTTTTTACAGTTAACAGTCTGGCTGCCCTCTTTTTTATGGTTATTTGACTGTTTTGTTTGAATATGGTAAAATAACAATTAAATAAATTGTTATGTAACCATTTTTTCTTAGAAATTTCTAACAACGCAATAATAGTTTTTTAATCCAACAAATAAAAGTTATAACATTAACTTAAGAAGCTAATGGGTGAGTTCCCTGACTTTAGGATTTCTGAGCTCAATTCAATATGCTCTGATGCTGCGAAAACAATCAGAAAAAGTTAAATCAGTTTTTATCTTAAGCGAAGAGTGGAAATATCTCATCCTTCTATTTTTGCTAAAAACAAACGATTTTGTGTTGAATTAAAATGTTTTGAAAACTAACTTTTTGGTTTAATATAAAAAATTTACCAAATCTGCACTGACTGTAATTTTTACAATGACTTTTTTATTCAAATAAAAATTTATATGCATTTAGAAATTGAGAATCTGATTGGTGTATTTTAAGCGGAACAATCAAAGGAAATCCAGTACAGGGGTGCCGGGACAGGAGGTCGCTGAGAACTCTGAAATATTTTCTATGTTCGACAAATTTTGTCAAGCCATTTTATAACCATCGTCATTTATAACCGTCGCCATTTTATAACACCCGACCTAATTTTGGGTTTACGACTACTAATGTTTAACTCCGAAGCCATGTAATTTTGAACCCAGAAGACAAGCGAACTCCTGGGTTAAATATTGGGAGAAATTTGCCTTCGTGGAGGACTTTTTGATGGAACTAACCCTCTTTGTATTACATGGAGAGGAAAATCACGAAACCCTCTCGCGGTTAGCCTGAAGGCAAGGGGATTCCAACCCATGATCCGTCTACCACTGAGGATATTATACCTTAGCACAGGATGCGGAATTCATACCGACCAGCCATCGCTGAGATTTGAACCCGGTTCACCTCATTGGAAGGCGAACGCTCTATCTCCTGTGTCATCACGGCTCTTGTCAAGCCATTTTATATATTAACGAAATTTCATTGAAATATATTTCTTTAACACCAGCAACTGTAACGCTAACATATGTAACACTAACATCTGCAGCGCTAACATCTGATAGATTGAAATTGCACAACAAGCGAAGAGCTGCACAATGCACATTTACCCCGAAAAGTGTAAAACAGATTGAAAAAGCAGAAAAACTGCTATTTGTAAAATAGCCAAAAAAATCAGATTTTGGCTTGAAACATTGAAATTTTACAGTCTTTACGCTATAGAAAAAACTATAGAATAACGGCTATTTTTCTAAAGATGCGAGGAGAGAATATTAAAAAGAAGTACGTTCATGGTATTAGAACAATAATTAATATTACGTATTTGTATTTCAATAAAAAAATATCAAACATTTTCTTACATTTTTCTCTAACTTTGAAGGACATGAGCAAACTAAAAAAAAAATAATAATTTCATTTTACATCAGAATTTCCCAATGAATTTAATGAGTCCTTCCCAATAAATTTAATAGATTCCGAAATTCTTTATTAAATTTCCTCTTATTTCATTCTCCTCAAATGCTTAGTTGTTCCAAGATCATAAATTTAAATTCAAATGGTTAATTTTTACGAATTTTTTCAAAATGCATTTTTTTTCCTCTTATTTTCAAAACGATTCTCTATATAAAATAGTGAGTGCTCGATTACCTAAGAAACTTTTTTATATGCCATTTTCCGTCTGGTGAGTTTTCCTTTCATCAAAAGAAAGGAAGAAATTTAATCTTATAGTTTGCCAACTACTATTTTTCGAAGACTAATTTTCTTTGATTGGGTAACATCACGTGTGTTGTTCTGAAATCGTGACTTGTGAGTATGATTGTGCTGACGCATCAAATTCGGGAAAACTGATATAGTTGTTGTATATATATATATATATANAAAACTTTCTTTCCTTTTAAAGAATCCTATATATAAAATTTATATCTGAAGACAAACACCTGAACAACGAGAAAGCAATACAAGTTTAACTAGTAATCATTCTTAAATGTCTTTTTTTTTAATGACATCTATAAATTTGCAAAGTTTTTTGTTGCGTAATTAATAAGTGTTATACTACCATTTATTTGCTTTTTAATACTTATGATCGTGCGATTGGACGATTTTTAATGTTTTTGAAGAGTTTTAGAGCATCCATCTTGCACTTTTATTGCATTCAACAGTAGTAATTTTAATTAGTTTTGGATATTAAATATGAGAAATGTTTTGAAACCATTTCAAGAATTTATTTTACATTTTCAGAGCAATCTAAATTAGTAATTTTACCTGGTTTTTGATCAATGATTTTTCGAATGTTTTGAAGACCCAAAACCATAATTAAAAAATATTATATGTTTATTCACTTTTTATTTTTAATGCATTAAAAATTATTCAACTTTAACTAAAATGTTTTTATTTTATTGTTTCTTTTAAATAAAATCTATTTAGAAAATGCCTTCAAGGAAATACCTGCTCCAAAACAAGCTAAATGTTTAGTGTGTAAAAATAAAAAATAAGAAGAGAGGGAAAAGAAACGAATTAACCTGATTAATTTTTGATCTTATGATCAGATCCTCACGAGACTCTATCTTAATGGCACGAGGGGTAACCTCAAATAAGCTAATTAATCAGTGCAGGTATATATATATATATATATATAGCTAGATAACTTTGTTACATCATTTATTTTACAAGTCATGTGTTAAATATTGTTCATGAAAGATTAATTCTTGATATACGTATTTGATTCTTGTGCATTAAGTGAATATTTATTCTTCGTAAGGGATTGTTGTTATTGTCTTCGGCCATTGAGGCAGAGGGTGTGCGATTGTTCTTGTTTTCCAGTGGTGCTATCATTGGCCAAGAATTCGATTTCTGCCAAAGCCATACGTCATACCCGTTTATAGGGCGGACCCATTCATTCGTCCACAGATCGTAATTTCTAAATTCTAAGCCTTAAATTTAAAGTATAAGTTTATTTTATAAATTATTTTCGTGTTTATCTTAATTCATTTTAAATCATTTTTGCAATATTAATTTTTACAATTAAATTTATTTCGAACTTTTTAGAATATGATTTATTGATCAAATCACGTGCATCCCCCTATATTCCAGAAAGAAAGAAAAAATTTATTTAGTAAAAAGTTAATTCAATAAAATTGCGTGTAGCCAGCATTTAAAATTTAATGAAAATTTTCATTCATTAAGCAGGAATCTAACGAATAAATTAACACATTTAAATTGAAACTTACTATTCAATTAATTATAAGAGAAATTAATTCTTTAATTTCATCGTATCATAATGATAGCGATAATGAGAATTCATTCCGTATTATGCTCGGAAGAAAATCTATTAAATAATTTTGTAAAAAATTTTAATTTGGAGCTAACTTTGATGCAATTTAATCCTAAGTCCTTTAATATACTTTTATTAATAATCAATAAATGGCGCCACTAAAACTTTCCTAGGCTCCATTTGTAGACTTTCGTAGCATTTTCCTATTCTAAACAAAGCAATCAAAGACCCGCACTACTTATTATCCTCATTTGAAATATTAATAACTACATATCTGTCTGAATAATTCTTTTAAATTTTCAATAATGGGCCTTTTCTAAAAATATTAAATAAAAAAAAGTCTTATTTTAAAGTTAAAACGAAACTATTGACTTAGAATTATGGAGATTCGATTCCTGCTTTGTCATCTCCAGAACATTTATGTCACACTTTCCTTTAAACATACATTAAACCTATAATTAATTCATTTGGTAAATAGTTATTTTACATTTATGACTGTAAAGTCCTCTTGTTGGTTGTTGTGAGACGTTGGGAAAGTTTGGAGAGGGACGCGTATACCTGTGTGATTCATCCCTGCTGTGTGTCGTCGTGTGGTACACACATTTAAATGTGCGTATCACACGAACACACACAGCAGGCCATTTAATAAAATCTTTCAAAAAAGCATTTAAAGTTATAGTTGCTGTAGTTCATTTACGTCGCACTAGAGCTGCACAATGGGCTATTGGCGACGGTCTGGGAAACATCCCTGAGGATGATCCGAAGACATGCCATCACAATTTTGATCCTTTGCAGAGGGGATGGCACTCCCGCTTCGGTAGCCCGAAGACCTGCACACGAAGTCGAGCACTTTACGGTAGAACAGTTTAACGAGGACCAATACCGCACACCCTCGGCCCCTAAGCAGACTAATCCAAGTAATCACCCACCCTCACACTGACCGCAACCAGTGATGCTTGACTTCGGTGATCTGCTGGGAACAATCAGTCCACTGCGGGACAAAAGCGTTAAAATATACATCGGTTTATTACTCTAAAATATAGTTGCACGCAAACAAGAAATTGTAATTGAAGGAAAGAAACTCAAAACAGCATGAAATGACTGTAAAGTTTTGGAATTTTTTTTTATTTAAAAACAATAATTAACGTTTTATCCCATAGTAAAACTATTGCTTTTCGGAATAAAAGATAAAAATTATTTTATTTAATTACAAATATGTGCTTTTAACTTGTATAACGCCAAAAGATGATCGATATGTTTACATTAAACAATGAATTAATTATTAATAACAATGAATTAAGCATAGTGAAGTTAATTTTTATATTGTGTTTTGTTTCAAAATAAAATATCTAAGTTGTAAAATAATGTTTGTCATGATTTTTTTTTCCGACTACTGCAGTATGTAATTTATTCTGCAACTTCGTAATAAATCTTCAGAATTTCAGAAAATGGGAGTTTGCAGGTATAACATATTCATTAATAAAACTTAATAAGATATAATGTTGGAAAAATTTTTATCGTAATGTGTACTTTATAACGTATCGTAATTTTATCGTATTATGAAAACGGGTGTATTTAAAATTCGGTTACTTTTAGATCATTTGCTTTTTAACATTGTTGCTAAACTTCAACTCCAGCTCATGAATGTTTCTACCAACTAGCATTGTATTTATTACTTGTACTTTGAATTATTCGATTGAAATTTGAGATAAAAAGTATATAT